>NC_092875.1:390891331-391262581 GCF_028372415.1 Notamacropus eugenii
TTGCAAAGCTTTATTTATTTGTTTGTTTTTTAAAAGAGATGGCTCACTGGGTACAAGAAAGGGGAGAAATATATTCAGAAATGAAGTTGTTGCAAAAACAAAATAAAATATATTAAAAAATAAAATTGAAGCAAATAAGTAGACACATTAAAAAAAGTTGCAAGCAAAATAGATAAAAGAAATTCTAAATCATAGGATCACAGATCTAGAACTAGAAAAGACGTCATTATAGATCAACAGTTCATTATATATGAGGAAAATGAAGCATAGAAAAAATAAGTGATTTAATAAGATTGCACAAGTACTAAGCTACATAGGCAGGATCTAGTTGCTATTTTTAAGCTCTGCCTACCAGGCATAATACCTACTAGGTGTTATGTTTTCAACAAAAATTAATCTTTTCAGTTTATCTGTAAAATGTTAAATACTAAATTCTAAAAAAATTAGAAAAGAATTCACTAGTAATATTCTAAATTCTAAAAAATTTAGAAGAGAATTCACTAGTAATATACTTGAAACCTTGCCTGTAAGATTTCACTTCCTTCTCAGGTTCTTTTGACTATCTGGACATATTATCAGAAAGATCAAAGCAATTTAACTTCTGAATCATCTGATAACTTTTTGAAGAAAAAACATTATGGCAATCCAACATATAAAATAAATCTACTATATGCTTCAAAGACATAGTGCAGATTCGAAATGCAACAGAAAAGATAAACTGAAGGAGGGAATTAAAAGTAGTCAAAGAAAATAGCAAATACAAAATGATCCTTAAACTCTGTATCAGTTCATCATCTTGATAAAACCATATCATATCTTTTATTTTCAACATGGGGGGATTTGTGAGTAGGGATGATAATTTCCTTTGTTTTTATTCACAATGGAGAATGAAAATAGCAAGCTTTCCCTGGATAACAAAGAAAAAAATGGACAAGCTCTTTAAGGAACATATTATCACCACATGCTTCCATTAAATAGGATCACTAATTCAGAGCTAGAAGGGACCTCAGACACCATCCAGTCCAATTCTCTTTTTACAGATGAGGAAACTGAGGTCCAGAGTTATGCAGACAATAGTTGCAATATAGGCATATTAACCCAGATGCCTATACTCCAAATGCAACTTTATCAGCTTGCTTTTGTGGAATCATAATCATCACTTAAATGAGAAAACATTCTGAACTTCCTATGTCATATTTTGTACTATCATTACATCCATCAGGCACAGTTTAGTTTTTTTTATCCTCAGAATGAATCAAACACTCTTTCACAGGGGCAATTTTCTGACATTGACACCCAGTTTTCATTTATAATGCGTCTGCTATACAATTTTGTTATTCTATCTCTGTTCCTCAGGTTTTTTCTTTATGGAATGAAGGTCAATTAGCCAGTTAGTATAGTCTTTTGTGATATCCAAATGAAAGGATATCCTATAAGCATCTTGGAGAGCAATGTAAAACACATAGATGAAGTTCTGAAAAGTTTCTTTAAATAACATAGAGGTTTTGTGGTATTAAAAATTTATGGAGTATTCTTTATATAAATACATTCTGTTTTAGCATATAAATTGGAGTAAAATAATAAAAATGCTTTAAAAAAAGTGGACACACTTCAAAGTACTGTCTTTGCTCAAAATTTTTCTTAGTATTTCTTTGGATTTTCCTTTAGTGCCTATATATGAGCCATAAAAACAAACCAGTCATTACTTTATAATCACACCTTTTTTTGACCGCAAGTGCTACTGTGCAGTTTGAACAATGAGTCATTCAAAAGCCCTGTCTTTTTTCTCTTTTCAGAAAAATTCAACCCAAAGGAACAAAAATTTGTCATCACTGAAGATGTCAATAGTTGAAGAAAAAGAACGAGTCATATTTAGCATACTGTGGGTCTCAATGGCAACTGAAGAACTACTTTAGAGTAGAAGATGAATGCTGTTTGGGGATAAGACCAAGGTTAAGTAACAGACCTACAAACCTACAAATATCTTAATAGTCAAAAGAATGTGACACAAGCCCTGAAGGTAATTCCGAAAGAAGAGTTCCAAGGATGCTGTCTAAGCAATGGTAGCATGTTTCAGATGGGCTAAAGAGAACAATTATTATCTGGATGTACAAATTCAGCTCTGTTAGACTATTAAATCATTTTACAGTTGTATCTACAATACACACAGAAGGCAAGTGTCTTTTAATAAATATATAAGCAATACATACATACAAAACAGAAATTACATAGAATAGTTTATAGCTCAGCAACAACTAAAAAGAATGTAATGGAAATGAATATCCAAATATTACCTGGAAAAAACTACATGTAAGATTTTCTTATCTCTATGTAAGAATAATAAAATTTTAGAACATAAAGAGAACTTTAAAATCACCTAGTTCACACCTTTATTTTACCCATAAGACAGTGTGAGTCAGAAAAGTTAAGTGACCTGACAACCACAGCAGGCTGGGCTGGAGTCAGACCCAGGTTTCCAGACAGTCACATCTACTGCCCTTTCCACTGAAAAGTGATGTATAATTTTACCATGGTCACATGAAATATTTTCTAAATCAGGATAATCAAGTCTGAGTGCTCCATGTGCAAAGATCATGGTCTATAGGTTATAGCTTACTTACTTATATAGAGGAATGTCGGGCTCTTTTCCCTCTGTTCTAAGGGTCAGGCAGCACTGCTGAAGTTGGGATTTAGGATCATTCCAATCCTGATTCAAAATGAACTCCTGCAGTAAGTCCCCAAAAGACTATTCAATAATGGTTTTGGCATCACTGACTATTAAAATAACAAACTAAAAGAATATCATTAGTTAAAAATTTTTCAAGAACTAACCTTTAGCCTTGGAAAGAAGCACACATTCATGAAAGTGTGAACATATTCCAAATCCTTATCAATGTATAGTGCAGCAATAAATGCTGAAAAAGAGAATATTTAAAAGGGTATTTTAAATAAAACTAAGTTACCATCATTTATCAATGAGTCTAGATCATTAAAAATTCTTGGCTCTCTTTTTCCAACGATGCCACTTCCCTTCTCTTAGAACAGAAAGCAAGTATTTTTTAAACCCTAACTACAAGGAACAGTTAGGAAGTGTGAAGAGTGGTTAAAGTATTTCTGTAAATATCACCCTAGTGTAAACTAGTGAAGAAAAAGGAACCAGTTATGTTTGATACACAATGGGTCTCAGAGCAACTAAAGAGCTAAAGAAGATGAATGCTATTTGGGGATAAGACTAAGGTTAAGTAACAGACCTGCAGACCCACAAATATATTAACAAACACCTTAAAGTTGTTCTTCAAACTCTCATATGTCCTAAAATAGCAATGGGAATTTATGACACTAATATTTTGTGGATCCAAATGGTGATATTAAAGTCATCTGCTTGCTCTAGACTCTAAGTTTTCTATCTACATGTTTAAGGACCATATGCTGAAATGGGCAATCAATAAACTAAATGTAAACAAAAGCTTGACTCACTGATTAAAGTAAAATAATACTAATTTTGAAAGTCCAGGAGTTTTAGTAGTTTAAAAAATGACATTAAAATGTTAGTTTTAAAATCTAACCTTTACAGAATATTTTATTAGGGAAAAGTAATTTTAAAAACATCTTTCACTGAGTTAAGAAAAACAGTGCCAGTGATTTTTAACTTTTCCAAATCAGTAAAGTTTTACTTTTAAAATTTCTTATTTGGCTGTTTGTTTTTTGTTTTTTACTTTGCAAATGGACCCATTTCTTTTTGTGGTCCATGACATACTGTTAGTTTCAACTGTTACTACATTACACATCACAAAGATACAGACATGCTGTAATCAAATATCTCCTTAGTTCAAGCAATACTTTAAAAAACATGGAAATTCAGCATAAAGAATTTAAGCAGCACTGTAACTTGAAAATATAACACAATATAAATAATAACATCTTTATTTTTTGTTAATTGGATGCAAAGTGCAATAAAAGTTCACTGTGAGCCTTTCTACCAAAACAACAATTTATCAATCACAATCTAACAAGAGGCTTTAGAATTTAATGAATAAATAAATGTTCTTTGGTACCCTATAATGAGAAGACAACTAATGATTCTTTAGTGCAAAAAGGATTATGCTTTAGAATTCTACAGCTCTATATTTTCTTACCCAATTTTATATAAAAATGAACAATAAACAGACCTAAAAAGAAAATCTAACTGAAATTATAACACTATGATTAACAATCTTATAATTCCAAATTATTCTCTAACAAACATTAGGGAAAAAGCATGATAAGAAGAACACATCAGCCTAAAAGTGGATTATAGCTTTTATCTGATTTAACCTTTTCAACTTGAAAAATAAAGATTAGGTAAAGGTTTCATTCTGAATGGACTCACATTCCAAAAGATCGGCCAAGGTTTTAGTACGTAGAGCAACAGGTCTCTTGGTCTTGTCATTAGTGATGGCATATTCCTGCATGCCCAGCTCTTCTGCTACTTTTGCTTGTGTTCTGTTATTCACCAAGGAACTGCGTAACAGCTGGCCCAAAGACAGAAACAACTTTAAAGGATAAATTATTTCTTCTTTTTCCCTTGAAGTCCTTATTGTCATTGTGGTCCCACTGAGCACAGTGGCACTAAGGGGCTTTTATGGCTGTTTTATACCATAATTCTGTCTTCAGATGTGTCCAACTTCCTTGTAATTATTAAGCTAGAATTCCCAAACCCATCTTAACTTATTTAAAATTTCAGTTTATTCTGCTTCTCCAGATTAACAAGTTATTCTGTCATCACCATATAAAATGGAACCATCTACTTATTTTTAGTAACAATAACCCCAAAAACCCACATATAAATATGTTAAGATTTTTTTTAAGGCACTAAAAATCTGAATTTAACTATCTTTCATTCTTGATGTGATGTGAACTCAGTTAAATCCTTCTGAGAAGATATTTAGCGGAGAAGACATTCTTAGGAGAATTCCTAAGAGGAGGTACTTGAAGTAGAAAGAACAACTACTATACTCTATATAAGAGATAATGAATGAGGACTTGGCTTGCTAAAGTGGTCTACTTTGTGAGTGGTGAGAAGAGGGAGGACATGAGAGCTCTTGGGGGGGAAAATTGAAAGATTTGGAAACTGAGTAGATAATAAAGTAAGGAACAATGAAGTGTAGAAGATAATGTGGGCAGCATGAACATGGGAAACTAAAAGAATGTTAGTACGTTCAACAGAAATAGGGAAATGGAGGAGGGGTGTGAAGGAAAAAGTAATGAATTCTATTTTGTACCTCTTGAGTTTGAGAGGTCTCCAGGACATCTAATTTGAAATGTCTAACAGGTAGGCAATGATTCGTAGAGCTCAGGAGAGACTCAGGATGGATATGGGAGTTATGTCGATGAAATAATAAGTAAAAGTATGGGAACTAATGAAGTCATAAAAAGAGTGCCAAGAACAGCACCCTGAGTACTTTCATAGGGACTGTGCAGGATGTGAAATAACTGTCCAGTAAAGGAGTCTGAAGACTGTTCTGATAGGTAGGAGGACCAGGAAAGAGTGGTGTTATGCCAACTCAGAAAAGATGGTCAACAGTGCTAAATGAAGAGAAGTTAGGAAGTAAAAACTGTCCATCCAATTTGTAACAGGGAAGGGAGAAGGAAGGTGGAGAAAGAAAGGAAGAGACCTGGGGCCGTGTGTGTGTGTGTGTCTGTGTCTGCGTGTGTGTCTGTGTTCAATAATCTAATTTGTTAGGCCATAGTGGCATTCTTCTCTGAATTTCTCTGTAATTTCTGCTGCCAAAGAGAAATGATCTACCAAAGAGGACCATCTAGTGTAAAACATGAAAACTGCAAATTGTGATTTGTAAGTCTGGAACTAGTAAGGAATTTAGCCCTTTGATTTTATAGTTGGGGAAAGTAAGGCACTGAGAGGTCAGAATACTTAAACTGAATGGAGATCCACTGATCACTACCTGGAAGAAATCCCAGGAGGGAAACTTACAGGCATACATCATAGCCACATTTCAAAGCTTCTAGGTTAAGGACAAAATATTGGAAGCAATAACAACAAAAAACCCAATTTAAATATAAGGGAGCTACAATAAGAATTACACAACACCTAGGAGCCTCTACATTAAGGGACTGTAGATTGTGGAATACTATATTCTGTACAGCAAAAGAGCTGGGATTACAATCAAGGTTAACTTACCCAGCAAAGTTAAGTGTAATCCTAAATAGAAAAAAAGAGCATTTAACAAACTCAAAGACTTTCAGATTTTGTGTGACAAAACCCCCAGAACTTAGGAGAAAATTCGACATATAACATCTAGAAGAAATATAAGGTCAACACTGAAAACCAATTACAAGGGACTCAACAAAGTCAAATTGTTTATTTTGTATATGTGATAATATTAGCAGTACTCTTATGATTGTCATTATTATCTGGGTAGTTTGAAAGAAAAATGTGGGCTGAGCTGAGTAGGATGGGTGGTTCTAAGAAAATAAAACTGCAGGGAGAGATAAAAAGGAGTAATTATCTCATACAAATAAGGCATAAAAGGAAAAATTGATACAGATGACACTAGTAGCAGGGAGGACAGGCAGTGCTAGAATCTTACTTCCACTGGAAATGGATTAAAGAAGAAACAACATATGTATCTAGAAGGGTATAAAAGTCTTCTAAACTCAGAGGGAGATAAGAGCGCAAGGGGATAGGGTCAGGGGGAGGACAAGTGAGGGACTCTTAGAGGGGTGAGTAGGTTAAGGAATAGGAGGGCAAGGTAGTAAGTTAGAAGTAAAGTAAAGGAGTGAGGAGGGATAGGGTAAACAGAGTGAGGATAGTGAGAAAAAATAGGAAGGAGGTAAATACACAAATCGTTATAGCTTAGAATGTGAATGGGACAAATTTACTCATAAAACACAAACAGTGGATTAAAAATTTGACTTCAACAATGTTACTTTGAGGAAATGTAAAAATGAGAGATATACATAAAGATAAAATAAATGGCAGGCGCAGAATTTGATATGTAAAAAAAGCAGGGGCAGTAATCATAATCTCAAAGTTAAAGTTAAAATAGATTTAATCAAAAGTGAAAAATAGAAACTACACTATGTCAGCAATAGTATTCAATATTGTTTTAGATATTTAAAATACCTAGACAGTATAAAATATCTGAATGTATACCTGCCAAAACAGACACAGGAACGATATGAAAAGAAACATAAAACACTTTTCATACAAATAAAACTCAGATTGTTTGTAGGTAGGTAAAGCCAATATCTTTAAAATGACAATTTTACCTAATCTATTATATTCAATCTTATTTTATTCAATTTTACCCAATCTATTTATTCAAAACCATCCTAATTAAATTACTAAAACATTATTTTACTGAGTTAGAAAAATAATAACAACGTTCATTTGGAAGAGCAAAGATCAGGAATTTCAAAGAAACCAGGGAAAAAAGATGTAAAGGAAGTAGATTCGTAAGAGTATTGTTGAAGTATGAAAAGGAAAATTTCAATTATTTTAAATTAAAATTTTCTTGTATAAATAAAACTTATGTAGCCAAGAACAGAAGGAATGAAGAAAATTGGAAAAAACTTTCATAGACAATATCTCAGATAGGATGTAACTGGGTTGGAATATTGCTGTGAGGTAGGAAATGATGATCTGGCTGATTTAGAAAAACATGGGAAAACATGGACTTAAGAAGGAAGATGCTATCACATTCAAAGAAACTGATGATGGGAGGAAACAAGCATAGTACAGGCTTACATATATATACGTATTATTGCATATATGTATATATGAGCAAGCTTATAGACATCTATGTATATTTATATATACCCACATTTAGCTGTAGCATTCTTGGGAGGGAGTAATAAATCAAAAAGCACACAGCAGAGAACAAAAGAAAACCAACAAGGAAGCAAAGAAAAGCTCGACAGCTTTAAACACAATGTTTATTTTTTAAAGTTTAACTATTTTCAGTTTTTTCAACATTCATTTCCACAAAATTCTGAGTTCCAAGTTTTCTCCCCATCTCTCCCCTTCCCCCATCCCATAACACCTTGCATTCTGATTACCCATTCCCTAAATATGCTCACCCTTCTATCACATCCCTCCCTTCCCTTATCCCCATCTTCTCTTTTTTCTTGTAGGGCAAGAGAAATTTCTGTACCCCGTTACCTGTATTTCTTATTTCCCAGTTGTATGCAAAAACAATTCTCAACATTCATTCCTAAAACTTTGAGTTCCAACTTATCTCCCTCCCTCTCTTCCTCCCCATCCATCCCCACTGAGAAGGCAAGCAATTCAACGTAGGCTATATATGTATAGCTATGCAAGACTTCCATAATAGTCATGTTGTACAAAACTAACTATAGTTCCCTCCATCCTATCCTGCCCCCCATTTATTCTCTTCGCCCTTTTGATCTTAACCCCTTCCCAAAAGTGTTTACTTCTAGTTACTCCCTTCTCCTATTTGCTCTCCCTTCTAACATCACCCTACCCCACTTGTCCCCTTCTCCCCTACTTTCCTGTGGTGTAAGATAGATTTTCACACCAAATTTAGTGAGAATATTATTCCCTCCTTAAGCCAAATGTGAAGAGAGTAAGCTTCACTTTTTCCCTCTCACCTCCTCCCTTTTCTCCTCCATTGAAAAAGCTTCATCTTGTCTCTTTTATGAGCGATAATTTGCCCCATTCCATTTCTCCCTTTCTCTTCCCAATATATCTCTCACCCTTTAATTTTTTTTAGATATCATCCCTTCTTATTCAACTCACCCTGTGCTCTGTGTGTGTATGTGTGTGTGTGTCCGTGTGTATCCCTCCAATTACCCAGGTACCAGATACTGAGAAAAGTCTCAAGAGTTACAAATATTATCTTTCCATGTATGAATGTAAACTGTTCAGCTTTAGAGAGTCCTTTATGATTTCTCTTTTCTGTTTACCTTTTAATCTTTCTCTTGATTCTTGTGTTTGAAAGTCAGATTTTCTATTCAGTTCTGGTGTTTTCATCAAGGATGCTTGGAAGTCCTCTATTTCACTGAATGACCATTTTTTCCCCCTAAAGTATTATACTCAGTTTTGCTGGGGAGGTGATTCTTGGTTTTAATCCTAGTTCCTTTAACTTCTGGAATATTATATTCCAAGCCCTTTGATCCCTTAATGTGGAAGCTGCTGCATCTTGTGTTATCCTGATTGTATTTCCAAAATATTCCAATTGTTCCTAGCTGCTTGCAATATTTTCTCCTTGACCTAGGAACTCTGGAATTTGGCTACAATATTCCTAGGAGTTTCTCTTTTTGGATCTCTCTCAGGAGGTGATCGGTGGATTCCTTCAATATTTATTTTTCCTTCTGGTTCTAGAATATCAGAACAGTTTTCCTTGATAATTTCATGAAAGATGATGTCTAGGCTCTTTTTTTGATCATGGCTTTCAGGTAGTCCCATAATTTTTAAACTGTCTCTCCTGGATCTATTTTCCTGGTCAGTTGTTTTTCCAATGAGATATTTCACATTATCTTCTATTTTTTCATTCTTTTGGTTTTGTTTTGTAATTTCTTGGTTTCTCATAAAGTCATTAGCTTCCATCTATTCCAATCTAATTTTTAAAGAACTATTTTCTTCAATGAGCTTTTGAATCTCCTTTTCCATTTGGCTAATTCTGCTTTTTAAAGCATTCTTCTCCTCACTGGCTTTTTGGACCTCTTTTGCCAACTGAGTTAGCCTATTTTTCAAGGTGTTATTTTCTTCAGCATTTTTTTGGGAGTCTCCTTTAGCAAACTGTTGACTTGCTTTTCATGATTTTCTTGCATCACTCTCATTTCTCTTCCCAATTTTTCCTCTACCTCTCTTACTTGATTTTCAAAATCCTTTTTGAGCTCTTCTGTGGCCTGAGACCATTGCATATTAATTTTGGATGTTTGGGATGCAGAAGTCTTGACTTTTATGTCTTCTCCTGATGGTAAGCATTGTTCTTCCTCATCCAAAAGGATGGGAGAAAATACCTGTTCACCGAGAAAGTAACCTAGAATCTTTTTTTTTTGCCCTTTTTTGGGCATTTTCCCAACCAGTTACTTGACTTTTGAGTCCTTTGTCAAGAGTAGGGTATACTGTAGGGACCTGTAAGATCTCAGTTCCTCCAAGGTGGCACAATTAAGAGAGAGGAGTTTATTCCTCCTCTGGCTTGTGCACTGGTCTGCCCAGAATCTGCAATTAGTTGAATTCCCTCTCCACAGCAGCTTCCAGTTCCTCCTCCTCATGCCACAGGCTGGCTCAGGGCTGAGAGTAAGATCAGCTGCTCAATTCCCCCTGGGGCTTTCGGTGGAGGCTCCAAAAATGGATGCTGTTACTGTAGTGGCTGCTGCAGGCTGGTCCAAACTGTGTGAAACCCTTCTCACTCAGATGGAGAAGCTTTCTCACTGACCTTTGAGGCTTTCTTTGGCATTTGTGGATTGAGGGATCTAAGATCCATTGCTGCTGGGAATTCCATTCCCAAGGCCTGTTCTGGTCCTGTTCCTGCCACTACTGAGTGGCTAGGGCTGGGTTGGGTTCCGTGGGCTGCGCTCTGCTCCATGCCCTGTGCTATAGACCTTTCCTGTCAGCCTTCTAGGCTACCTTGGGCTGGGAATCTCTTTCACTCTGTCGTTTTGTGGCTTCTGCTGCTCTAGAATTTGTTGAGAGTCATTTTTTACAGGTATTTTATGGGCTGTGGGGGAAGAGCTAAAGCATGTATGTCCTTCTATTCCGCCATCTTCTGTAGTATTTATCATATAAGTTTCCTTGAAATGGAAATATACTGTTTTATACTGAATCCTTTCTTATGATCTGCTGTGACCATGGCAATGGTTTTTTTTTTATTTTGTATTTAAGTTAAAATTCAAAAATTTGTAAATTTTGTAAAACTTTGTAAAAATTTACAAAAATAAAGGAACTGAAAGGAGGATATTAAAGTGAAAGTTATATCTCACAGAAGACAGAGTTTTTATTACAAAGGTTGCTTACTAGATCTTTAATAATCATTCAATAAAAGCTTGATAAATATAATGGACAGCTAGGTAATGCAGTAGATAGAATGTCTTCTGATTTGGAGTCAGAAAGACTAATTTTTCTGAATTCACTTAACCCTATTTGCCTCAGTTTCTAATCTGTGGGGAAAAAAAAAAAAGCTGGAGAAGAAAATGGCAAACCACCCTAGTATCTCTGCCAAGAAACCCCCTACTGGGGTCAAGAAGATCCAGACAATTGAAAAATGAATGAAGAGAGGAGAGAGCTCACATGGTAACTCTCGTGAGTTGTGAGACAGAAGACCTACTGTAGAAGGGCACTGTAGTTCAACCTTTTCTTTTTATACATATGGGAAAAGAGGCCTAAAAAGGTTAGGTGACTAGCTATACAGCTAGTAACTAGCGGATTTACTCCCAGATATTATAGCTACAAACTGAGTATTCTTTCTACAACCATAGTATAGCAGTAACAATCATTTAATTAAAGGTAGTTTGTTCTCTAAATACTCACATTACATCCTAAATTCTCACATACACCACCAAATAGTGTCTCTGATTGGTCAGTAATCTGAAATTGATTTTTACTTACTGAAAGTATTATGAAGTATTTGAAATTAGGTTATCATCTAACTTTGTATAAGTACTCTGACATTTACAAGTATTCAAACTTAGTTTAGACAGAAGACAGTTTCTTAACCAACTGAACATAATTCATCTAAAAATTTAAGTCATGTATCTAAAGACTTTTAAATTCTGTTCCAAGGGGCTGTATGAGCAGTGTTATTTCAGCAACGTAAATTACTACTCTGGTTTCTCTGAAAGCCCCATATACTTTATTTTTGAAGTTATGAGTGCTGAGAAAGTAAGTTTTGAGTCCAAATTGCATGAAAAGTGAGTCAGTGTTTACAATGAGTCTCAAAATAATGACAATTTCCAATAATGTGTCTAGAGATCAAGAAGAGATCACTGAAAAATATCTTAAAGTGCTCCATCATGTCGTCCTCTTACTTCTTTGTCTAATAGAGTCTCCATCATTTTAGTAAGGATCTTAATATGAATACCAAATTAAAAGTGAAAATCCAAAATCTACTGCACATATGCTTTGCTATGGTATAACTGGCTATCCAGTGCATCTTGTTTCATCAGTCTTCTCCATGCTTCACTCCATTTCTCTACAATGCCAGAAAGCTTCCTCAACCTTAAAGTTCACTCAACTCCTGGACTTCTTTCATTGGAAATACACTCTGCCTCTTTCTCTTCCTGAATTAGTGGTTCCTCCAGTACCTACATTTTAAGGAAAGCCCCCATGGAAAATAAGACCTTCAGCTTCTAGTCCTGACTCATTTTTTTCCCCTAATGCAAATGCCCTTCATTTTATGTATTAGTTTCCCCCATTAGTTCCTAGTCCCAGGGACTTTACATTCTATCTTTCTTTCTGCTTGTATCTGTATTCCCAGCACTTAATCACAGTCTCTGACATGGTAAAGTGCTTAATAGATGTTTATAGACTTGGTTTCACATTACTGAAACATCTCATGATTTCTAAAACAAACAAACAAAAAATCAAAGAAATATTCTATTGCATTAAAAAAGGCTACTAATTGTTGAGCATACAATTCACATATTAAAATTATCAAAATCTTATTAGAAGTTATTGTAGCTAATATTTAAGCCATTAATCAAATGGAGAAAATGTCATTAGCTACCTTCTTAACTCTTATTTTCTGTCTTGTAGTTGTCTTACTATTAGGAATGATTTATCATAAACTCACCGTTAAATGACCTTCATGATGATCAGGAAAATGAATGAATAAGTACTCTGTAGCTACCAACTGCATTATGGAGTCACCCAGAAATTCCATTCTCTGATTATGGCCTCTGAAAAATTAAACATCATATAGGAAAAAATCAATAAGCATTTGGGGTGAAAATAAAGTAAGATAAAAGATCATTTAGGAGTATAAATATGCCTGGCTTATTTTGAACCATAAATTGATGGTTATTCATTAAAAGAAAATTAATAATGTTCTAGAATTTCCTAAATGAGAAGAGAATGAACTCTTTTTGTCTAGGAGTAGTTGACATTTGGAATAAAAATTTGTAAAAAACAAAACAAATCTATTTTTAAAATTTAACCAAATTGTAAAATATAGACCTGAAAACAATATAATATAAAAATGTAAAAAAAATAATGTACATGTTCTTAATATTTATTGTGTCAGAC
This sequence comes from Notamacropus eugenii, assembly GCF_028372415.1. NCBI lineage: Eukaryota > Metazoa > Chordata > Mammalia > Diprotodontia > Macropodidae > Notamacropus > Notamacropus eugenii. The sequence continues at coordinate 390,904,539 of NC_092875.1, forward strand.
TCCTCCCTCACTGGCAATCTGGAGAAGCCTAAGGATCCTTTCTGAGAAAAATTTTTTTAAAGGAATAAAATAAAATACACAGGATAACAAAAGAAGTCCATTATAGTGAAATAGTGAAAATAAAAAAAAAAAAAAGCCATACAAGTTCACAGATCTCAGGTTAAGAACCCCTCAACTAGAAGAGGTGACCACTTCTCTAAGAAATATACAAGAATACAAATAAAAATAAAAATTTGATGTTAAAACTTAGAGCAAGTAATAAAGCATATTCATTTCTTAGTTAATCATTCATTAGAAAAACGTTTAAAAATCTAGACTCTAGTCCAAAGTTAATACAGAAGTCCATTAAAACAAATAAATAAAACTTCGTACTTAGAAGGGAGAATTATAATTTTCAAAAGCATTCCAAAACCTGGTTACTCCCTTTAAATACTTCAAAATTCTGATGGCTGTACAATGATTTAGCCTTTAATGAAGGCTACCCTTTTACTCTAAACAAATAGATCAGAAAACAAAATGACCAAGAAAACTACACCAGACAGGACATTCAGATGGTAACAGTCCAGGGCTGCTCAGTGAGCCTTACAGGATAGCTTCCAATTTATTCAAGGGAAATAATGGCAAAAGTCAAAGTCTACATTATCTTAATGGGCTTGCTACTCTCAAAGTGAAATGCTACTTTCAACTCACAGAGTCAGATGATTAAATCCCACTGTTCTCAATGTGAATGCTCGTGCCAGAAGTCGAACATGAGTAAAAATGACTCCAATAGCTTCTTCGAATTCTGTAAGCTTCTGTAGTACTGGAGAAGTTTCAATAAGTTGTCGATCAGTATTTGGTTCCTGTAGCTTAAGGGGGAAAAAACCCACCAAGATACATTATATAAACTGTAGAACATTAAACTGTTTTGCAAGCTACTCAATCATCCCTACTGGTTCCAAAAAACAAAATGCTTCTTTTAAAATAAATTGCATGTGTAAATTAAGCAGAAATATTTCAAATCTAAAAAAAAAATTCTTCTCCACCATCCTCCAAATCCTTACTTAACAGTTTTAGTATTTACACAAAGTTCCACAATAATATTTTCTAATTCCTTATCACATTACAGAATCAAGTGTTGTACAAAGGCCAATCCCACATGTTGTACTGGCCCTTCTGAGTAAGTGGGGTGTATGACTGCATCAATGCATTGGTCCAAGAGCAGCAGGAACAGACCATGTAACTCGCCTTTAGTAACCATTCTAGGTCACTTAACTACTCTGAGCCTCAGTGTTCTCATCAATAAAATGAAGAAATTTGACCAAAGGATCTCTAAAACTTCTTCCAAACCTGTCATCCTACAACTAATATGCCTCTTTTCAGTGACCAAATACACTCTGGCAAGTGAAAAAGCCTAGACTCAGCTCACTCTAAAGAGTATTAACATTTTCTATTCAAGTAGAAATCAGTTCTGCCTAAAAGGGAACCTTCATCATCTGATGAAGAGAAAATATAAAAATTAAAGTCAAGATTCAAGTTTTGGCCCAATCCATGTTATGCTGACATTATTTATCCTTTGTTGTTGAAATGTTTTTCAAGTACTCTGAATTATTGACAGTTATTACAAAGTATAGGTGTGTGCAAAATGAATAGGAGCTAGTTTCATGAGAAGCTTTACAATAATAATCAGCATTAATCCAGAGTGCTTGAAAATTTTTAATTAGGTTATGTATATACCAAAGAAAGTATGTACAAAAGAAAAAATCAAAACAAAATTCTCAAAATTAATGTAGGAAAGGTGTCCAATTTATAAACAATACCAGAAGGTCCTACAGATCTCCAATAACAGTCATTTTAATTTAGTAATACTCTTTCAGCACTGTAAGTTAAAGACTTGAATTTCTCAGGTACAAATCAGATAAAATTTAATCTCAAATTTGGTTTACTTATTTTTCCATAAAACATATTTTCCTTTTTTCTTTATCCTATATAGTAGGCAAACTGGCATCAAAATAATGTTCTATTACTATCACCTTGCTGCCAAACTCTTCTACACAAAAAGCTTTATTTGCCTTATGAAATGGAGAAAAAGACACAGACTAGGTAATATGGTAAGCATCATTCTATTCATCACTCAATTTCTAATACTGTCATGACAGGTGAATTCCGTAATATCTTTGAGAGAATCTAAGGATGAAAGTGACAAAAAACCTCAAATTCTAAAATAAAGCAAAATCACTAAATGAGGCTAAAGAATCACTTACTTGGAGTGGGTGAAGGGGATAATTAAGCCATACTTCTCGGAGATCCTAAAAAACGTGGGAGAAACTTTTAACGTTTAAAGGATTCATTTGATATATTTCAGAATACTAAATAAAATGTCTTTATTTAAAATATGAACTATTTTAGATGCTGACTGTGATTACTGCAAATTAAAAATAGTGTTGGCAAACAAATTCTTTTAAAAGTACATTCACTAACTTAATCTGTCTTTAGTGTCTCCAATTATCTTGTTAAGCAAAAAAACAAACAAAAAAAACACAACAAACCCAAAAAACCAAACCCAACCACTAGCGAAGTAAAAAATAACTAATGCAAAAATAATGTAAAAAGTTAATAAGTTGCTTAAGCTCTTTTTAAAAAGATTCTTTTTCTAACTTACATTTTGCAGAAAACGTAAAATGGCTATAGACAACTCTAATATAATACCTCAATTCAAAACTTTTTATTTGCAGTACTCATTCACAAATTTAGAAACCATATCAAGAAGGGTATTGATAAGTTGGAAGGAGACAAAAAGAATGGGAAAAGGCCTTGAGATAAAGCACTCTGTGGATTGATCTCTTGTCCAAAAAGGAAGATTTTGGGTGAGACATGATGCCAAAAAAATTGAAGGGGAAGCTTAACTAGTTCTCCTTGATCCCACAGAGATGAACCAGGAGTAATGGGTGGAAATCAGAGGGAGAAAGATTTAGGTTTGAGATAAAGAATAACTTCCTAAGAGTAGTTAGGTTTGAAACAGTAAAATGGAGATCAATAAATTGGGCATGCAGCTGAAAAAGCTAGAAAAAAAAAACAAGCTGAAAATCCTCAAGTAAATAACAAATTAAAAATACCGAAAACCAAAGGAGAGATTAATAAAACTGAAATTAAGAAAACTATTGAACTAGTAAATAAAACTAAGAGCTGGTTTTATGAAAAAAATCAATAAAATTGATAAACCTTTGGTCAATTTGATTTAAAAAAGAAAACCAAATTACCCATATCAAAAATGAAAAGCGTGAACTCACCTCCAATGAGGAGGAAATTAAAACAATAATTAGAAATTACTTTGCCCAACTGTATGCCCATAAATTCGACAATCTAAATGAGATGGATGATTATTTTAAAAAACATAAACTGCCCAGATTAACAGAAGAGGAAGTTGAATACTTAAATAACCCCATCTTAGGAAATGAAATTGAATAAGCCATCAATGAACTCCCCAGGAAAAAATCTCCAGCGCCTGATGGATTTACAAGTGAATTCTACCAAACAGTTAATTCCAATACTATATAGACTATTTGGGAAAATTGGGAACGGAGTCCCCCCAAATTCTTTGTAAGTATGGTTTTGATAACTAAACTAGGAAGAGCCAAAACAGAGAAAGAATACTATACACCAATTTCTCTAATGAATATAGACGCAAAAAATTTTAAATAAGATTTTAGCAAAAAGAATACAGAAACTTTTCATGTGAATAATACATTACGATCAAGCAAGATTTATACCAGGAATGAAAGGCTGGTTCAATATTAGGAAAACTATTAGCATTATTGATCATATCAACAACTAACAGAAACCACATGATTATCTCAACAGATGCAGAAAAAGCTTGTGACATAATACAATACCCATTCCTACTGAAAACACTGGAAAGCATAGGAATAAATGGAACTTTCCATAAAATAGTAAGCAGTATTTACCTGAAACCTTCAGCAAGCATTATATTCAATGGTGATAAGCTAGATGCATTTCCAATAAGATCAGGGATGAAACAAGGATGCCTATTATCACTACTATTATTCAATATGGTACTAGAAATGTTAGCTGTAGCAATAAGAAAAAGAAATCGAAGGAATTAGAATAGGCAAAGAAGAAACTAAGTTATCACTCTTTGCAGATGATATGATGATATACTTACAGAATCACAGAGAATCAAGTAAAAAACTACTTGAAATAATAAACAACTTTGGCAAAGTTGCAGGCTACAAAACAAACCTACACAAATCTCCTATATTTCTATATATTACTAACAAAGACCAAGAGCAAGAGATAGAAAGGGAAATCCCTTTTAAAGCTAGGGTAGACACTATAAAATATTTGGGAGTCTACCTGCCAAAACAAACGCAGGGACTATATATGAACACAATTACAAGCCACTTTTCACACAAATAAAGTCAGATCTAATTAAGTAGAAAAACATCAGTTGCTCATGGGTAGGCTGAGGCAGCGTAATAAAAATGACAATTCTACCTAAATTAATTTACTTATTCAGTATCATACCAATGAAACTACCAGATAATTATTTTCTAGAGCTAGAAAAAATAATATCAAAATTCATCTGACAAAACAAAAGGTCCATAATATCAAGGGAACTAATGAAAAGAAATGCTAGGGAAGGCGGCCTAACTCTACCAGATCTCAAATTGTATTACAAAGTAGCAATTATCAAAACCACTTGATACTGGCTAAGAAACAAAGGGGTAAGACCAGTGGAATAGGTTAGGTATTCAAGACACAGTAGTCAATGAATACAGCAATCTACTGTTTGATAAACCCAAGGACCCCAGCTTCTGGCATAAGAACTCACTGCTTGACAAAAATTGCTGGGAAAACTGGATAACAGTGTGGCAGAAACTGGGCATAGACCAATGCCTGATACTGTACAGAAGAATAAAGTCCAAATGGGTACATGACCTAGGAAAAATATTGATACTATAAACAAATTAGTGGAGCAAGAAATAGTGTATTTTATCAGATTTATGGAGAATGGAAAAATTTTTGACTAAACAAGAGACAGAAAACATTATGAAGTGCAAAATGGATAATTTTGATTACATTAAACTGAAAAGTTTCTGCACAAACAAATCCAATGCAACCAAGATTAGGAGGGAAGCAGAAAACTGGGAAAGAATTTTTGCAACTAGTCTCTGTGATAAAGGCCTCATTTCTAAAATATATAGAGAACTGAGTCAAATGTACAAGAATACAAGTCATTCCCCAATTAATAAATGGTCAAAAGATATGAACAGGCTGTTTTCAGAGGAAGAAATTAAAGCTATCTATAGTCATATGAAAAACTGCTCTAAATCAATATTGATTAGAGATGCAAATCAAAACAACTCTGAGATACCACAGTACTCCTATCAGATTGGCTAACATGACAAAACAGGAAGATGATAAATGTTGGAGAAGACGTGGGAGAATTGGTGGAGCGGTAAGCTGATCCAACCATTGTGGAGAGCAATTTGGAAGTATGCCCAAAGGGTTACAAAAATGTGTATACCCTTTGACCAAGTAATACCGCTTCTGGACTGTATCTCCAAGAGATCATAAAAATGAGAAAGGGTCTCATATGTACAAAAATATTTATAACAGCTTTTTTTATGGTGGCCATAAACTGGAAATCAAGGGGATGCCCATCAATTGGAGAATGGCTGGATAAATTGTACATGAATGTAATGGAATACTATTGTGCTATAAGAAATGATGAACAGGAAGACTTCAGAGAGGCCTGGAAAGACTTATATGAAGTGATGCTGAGTGAAAGGAGCAGAACCAGGAGAACTTTGTACACAGCAACAACCACAGTGTGCAAGGAATTTTTCTGGTAGACTCAGTACTTCATTGCAATCCAAGGACTTAAAAAATTCTCAGTGGTCTCCTGAGGCAAAATGTCCTCCACATCCAGAGAAAAAACTATGGAATTCGAACGCAGAACGAAGCAGATCATTTTCTTTTGTATTATGTTTTGTTTTATGATTTCTCCCATTCGTTTTAATTCTTCTATGCAACATGACTAAGGTGAAAATGTATATAATAGGAATGTATGTGTAGAACCTACATAAAATTGTATGCCATCTCAGGAAAGGAGTAGGGAGGTAAGGGGGGAGGGAGGGAAAAAACAATCCAAGACATATGGAAGTAATTGTACAACACTGAAAACAAATAAAACAATTAAAAAAAAAAAAGAGTAAAATAAAATGACTTGGGAAGTAGCGATTCCTCTCCCAAGAGGTCTTCAAGCAAAGGTTGACTTTTGTTGAGCCATCTTACTCAGGGATATGTTGGTTTATGTGGTGTCTGAGATCACACTCAACTTTGCTATTTTCATGAGTTTGAGGATTCTCAAAAGTGAAACTATATATACTTTTTAAACCAATACTGTGACATTACTTCTCACTCAGTCTATAGTCTCTTGACTGATTTCCTTGTCGGGTCTAATATTTCTTCAATTCAACCTTGTAGTTGTCAAAATCATCTTAATATAGACAAATATATTTTCAATGGTTTGCCTCTATCTTGAGGATAAAAGACAAACTAAATAAGCTGCCATTTAAGGGTCTAGTCCCAATCCCCTTTTCCAGCCTCAGTTAATTCTACTCCTTTTATGAATAAAACATACCAGCTAAACTAGACCATTAATTACTATAAGAGCACATTTTGCCTTCTCCCTCCTCTGTGTATTTGTATAGGTCATCCTCCATCTCTGGGATGTACCCCACAACTCTATTTAAATTCAAGGTCCAGATCAGAAGCCATTTCTTTCCAAGATGACCTATATGATCTCACCCTTCCCCCACTCCCAATATGTATTATAGTAATTTGTTTAAAACGACCTTTTGTGAAAAAATTTTACCTTGTATCACACACTTATCTGTGACAGTCTTCTTCCATCATTACATTCCTTAAGTAAGGGATTGTGTCCTATTTTATCTTTGAATCTCCTGCTTCAAGGGCAATGTTCCTCCCAAAATAATCACTAATGATAGTTTATTGAATTGTCCTTTCATTCTAATTCCACCATCACCACCATAAATAATCCAATCCTTCAATAAATATCTCATAGCTGGATGACTTTAATAGCCACCTAACTGGCCTTTATGCTCCTACTCTCTCTTCATTCTAATCTCTGGTATACTTTTAGCTGATTAAAACTTGCTTAAAAATGAAACTTTAGTCATATCCCTCTTTTGTGCAAAAACTTTCAATGGTCCCAGGCAGGTCCTGTTCTCTAGATGAACATTAAATAATCTACTTCTAATTTTTCCTCAATATGAATTCTCCACTCCTGGCAAACTAGTGATGTCACTTCACTGTTCCCGAAATATACCACACTCTTGTCTGTTTCTTGTACTTTTTACTCATGATGTTCTTCCAATCTTCTTTCCACCTGTCCAAATTCTACTCTTCCTTCAAGGTCCTGCTCATGATATCAATATTATTACTATTACTAGTTATATGGACCACTGCTCTGGTCTACATTCATTTTCTCCTCCTTTGAATCCTTTGAAGTATTATATATAATGCTTTACCTAAACCACTAATTGAATATGTACATGCAAGACATTAGGATAGGTGTTATGGAAGATACAGACAAGAATGAGACATAATCCCAGCTTTCATGGAGGCTGCAGACAATAAGTAATAGGTGACATGGGGCATGTACACAAATAACTATAACATGAAGGTGAAACAGGAGAGGCATTAAAAGTGTAAGGTTAGTTCATATAGAAAGGTTACTTTTGGCAGGAAAAAGGCATAAGGAGAAGAGGAGAACAGAGAGAGTATATATTTCATTGAAGAGATGGAATTTGAGTAAAACTGAGGAAAATGGAATTAAAAGCCACAGGGGAACATCAAAGAGTCTAGTTTTTATGGTGCTTTGGGTATATAAAGGAAAGTGGGAGGTTCTAAGTTTCAGGACATAGTCTGGGGCCAAATTAAGGAAGGAGTTTAATTCTAGGCAAAGGAATAAGGTAATGGGAACCACTGACCAATTCTGAGCAAAGGGATCACAAGACTAACACTAGACACTAATTGAGAAGCAACGTGAAAAAGATGGATGTGGAAGAAATGAAGATCAGTTCTGAGGTTACTGAAATAAGGATAGGTTAGAGGTTAAGAAGAGTACTACATTGAAAATAAACAGTAGGGGATAATTATAAGAGATACTGTGGAGGTGAGAATAATAGGATTTAGCAACTGGTTTGCTATAGGAAGTAAGAAGAATGGATGGAGCCACCAAAAAATGGCTAAAGTTTTAAGCATAAATTGAATATGAGGATGGTTGTGTCTGGCAGAATTGAGAAATCAAAAAGGGGAACTATTTTCCAAAGAGAAAAGATAATTATTTCTAAGTGTAGATGTTAAGTCTGAGGTGCTGGCATACAGAGAGAGAGAAAGAAACATAAATCTGGAGCACAGGAGAAAGATTGGGCTGGAGATAGAGATCTGGGCATCATTTATGTAGCAGTGATAGTTGTAGCAATGGAAGTGGGTGGCTTGTCAGTAAAACATATGAAGGAAAGGGGAACCATGAAGAAGGTGGCTAGAGATAAAGCAGTAGAGAGTAGTCATAAAGAAGGAAGATAGGAGCAACAATGAAGTGTCAGAAACACCAGGAGAAGAAAGACCAACCAAGTTTGAAAGTCACAAAAAGCAAGCATGCAATATATCTCTATTCAGGTTCACAAAAGACCTGCACTTAAAAAACAAAAACAAACAAACAAAACCACCTGGTCTTCAGTAATCCCATTTATAAAGCTGCAATAAGAGCATTAGACACTGAAGCCAATATAAAAGTACAGTGTAATGACAGTTATTAATAAAGTTTCAAGACTGAATAAAGTCATAAAACAGTTTCTTTCTGCAAAATTGACATATAACTAAAAATGTCTACATTATAAAATGTTTACCTATGTAGGAGGATGTGTGTTTCCTTCGGAACATTTCCTAAAGGATGAAATGCATGAACTACTACATAGATATTGGAAAAAAAGATCTATACGTAAAAAATGCAGGCTACTTTTTTCATGCTATCATTATTTTTTTGAAACCTAAAATACAAGAGTAATGAAAAACACCAGTAAATATAAAAGGATCATAAGGGTGGAGAACACAGGCCTATTACATATTTTCTTATTGTACTGTGAAAACTATTACAATAAGTTGTGATAACTTATTTCAATTTGAAGTATAACCATAACTTTTTAAATGTAACATTAATTCTTTAGTCTGATTATAAAAGAAATAAACTGCTTACATCAAGGATTAAAGATCTCTCTAGAAATATAAAACTCTCAAATATAAGAATTTGCTAACAAAAACTACTTTAGAATCTTATAAATGTATTAAAACTAAAATTTTCTAAAAAAATAATTCTTTATTCTTTCAGTCGTGAAATGCAAAGCAATGAAATGACTACTTTCAATATAGGGTGTCCCAAAAGACTTAATGCTTAAAACCTAAAGATTTATATCAAAATCAGAATAATATGATTTCCTTTAATTCTATGTTAAATAAACAAATATATTTTATTTAGTTGATCACATTATTCACTAAAATATAAAAAATTTTACTGAAATTAAAATGTTACGAAAAAAGACTAATTGTCTTTTTTTTAGGAAGAAAGAAGAAAGCCAAAAGATTCAAGTGAAAATACCTTGTCGTTAAAGAGCAAGCGGCCAAATAACTGTTTAGCTTCTTCAAGGCTTCCCTCCAAGTAAACAGCTCCTAAATGAAAGAACAATATGTGGAAAGGAAAAATTGTATTAATTCAGAGAAAACTACAAATTCCCAAAAGCCCTAGCCCTCTGCCAAAAGGAAAACAGCACACCACATACACAAACAACTCATTTCCACAACTTGACAGAAGTGACTAAAAAAACAAAACTTTCCCTCTAATTTAGTAATATTTTATACTACAAAACTTACTTAAATGCAAAATAAACTTTCTTTTAAAAAGCATTAAAACTGGGCAAAACAAGAAGATGGAAGCACAAAAATTTCATAAAGTGATGATGTATATGAATCTTCTAAAGTATTAGCTTTAAAAATATAACTTTTGCTTATTTTAATATATACTTCAGAGAAAAGGTATGCATCTAAGATGAATCAAATGAAATATTAAAATAAAAAAAGGCTATAGCAAATACATTAGGAATCACCAAATTATGGTTAACTCTTTTTGAATGTGAAAAAACTAAGTGATAAAAGAACTAACGATAGCTAATTTTACACATCACTTTGATATTTGCAAAGCACCTTACATATATCTGATTTGAATCCTCACAATCACCCTGTGAGGCAGATGCTATTATTGTTCCCATTCTGTAGGTGAAGAAACTTACGCTGACAAAAGGTAAAAGTATTTTCCTACTAGGTGTCTGAGGCAAAGCATCAAGGTCTGTTTTTTTTTTTTTTTTTAATTTATAGCTTGAAGTCCATTCAGATGAAGAGTCACAGGCTGATGAACATGAGCCTGGACTCAGGGGCACAATTCTGCTGCTCAATGTAAACTGGACAATTAGCATCTCAAAATAAGTGTAGGAGTTCATATCTATACAGTAACTATTAAGCAAACTGTGCACACTAAATGTTAAATAGAATATTACTACTCTAGAATACTTACATCTTATTTCAAGGATCTGTGATTTAATCAGTGTGAGTGCTCCCTCTACCGTCAAGGATCAAAAAGTCTTTGTGTTTAAAATGCTTTAAAGAACAGTCTTTATAAGTTGTTTATGGCAGAAAAAAAATTCATCATTCAGTAGCCACCCTTCTGGTGATGACTTTTTCTAATTTAGCCGGGCTAAAATTGTTACTGTCAGGTGTATACCTTAAGTTTTTCTAGCTTTGTAGTAAAAGCCAAAACTGACAGTCCTATTCAAGCTGGCAATGCTTGTCAGAAGATACAGTCCCTTGTATGCTACAATTAAGTGTCTGAGGAGCATTGCAGTGGAAAACACAGACTGTCAAACATTAATCTGTTTTCCAAGAAATAAGAAATAATGGCAACATAAGTACTAAAACTGCTGAAATGTGGTCGGATACACTTAATATTTACCTTATAATTTTTCAATTTTTCACTGAGTGAATTCTACAAAAGATAGATTTTTAAATATTTCAAAGCTTTCCTCATCTATTTTAGCATAAATAATTTGAAGGCATTAGATAACTGCTAATTAATTCATCTTTTCCTGTAACTAAGGCCAATTTTATTCTGCTTACGTGAACAATAGCTTCTTTATTGTCCATCTACAGATTTTCAGACTGAGACCTTGTAAAACCCTTCACAACTTTTCCAGTCTTATTTCATACTATTTTGTTCCACCCACTTTCTGTTCAGGTCAAACTGGCCTGCTATTTTCCATAAACTACTTCCAACTGCTACATCTGTCCCTATGTACACGTTGTCTTCCATGTCTAAAATTCACTCCTTCACCTCTACTTCTTACCTAAAGATTTTCAGAATATCTCCCAAACTCCTATTGTTGTTGAAATCCTCAGATTTTTTTTTATTATTTGGGTTATACTTTGTATTCTCATCTCTCTTATATTTTTCCTTCCTTCTCCACCTCACTCAAAGAAAGTGAAAGCTCCTTGAAGACAAGACTAATTTCATTACCATCTTTGTATTCTCAAAGCCAAACAGTTCCCTGCTAACAGTTCGTATTTAATAAATGTCTAAATGGAATTAGATTCAATTCAATTCAATTAAGCATTTTATATCTCAAAATGTACCCATGTGCCAAAACTTTGCAAGAAAGAGCCTGATTTGTAATAAGAGATATTACCTATTAAAGCCTCAAAACAATTTGCCATAGCATGGCGAAGGTCTGATTCTCTACAGAGGTCAGGTCCATGAGCATAAAGCATGAATCGGTCCAGTTCAAGTTTCTACAAATATCAAAATAAAGTAAGAACAAATACAAAAATCAAATCAAGCAAAATCCATTATAATAATTTGACATTTACAAAGTACCATTACAAAGAATTATAAAATCTGTCACTTACAGTGTCTATAGTCAGGTCAGTGCTACACATATGTATACAAGGTATTTTTTGAATGTGAGTCAGTCCTAAACCTTTTTCTCAGGTAGGCTATCAAATCCAAAAGAAAAGATCAGAACCATATCTAACCAAGAACCTTGGAAAATGGAACTGAACTACTTGCAGCAAATTAAAACCTTTTGGATGTCATAGGATCTTAGAGTCAGAAGAGACCTCAGAGACCTCAGGAAGCTTAAATGTCTTACCCAGGGTCACAGAGGTTGTACATTTGAGAGGTGGGATGTGAAACCCAGACCTCTGACTCTTTAGCCAGATTTTCTTCCCCTGTATCATGGTGCCCAGAACTGATCCAATTATTTCCACAATACCTATGCTGAACCACAAATGACAATTTTTACATGAAATCCATGAAGACCTTAGCCAACCCTTGTCCCATAAGATTCAAAAGGTCTATTCCTTTCTTTCCCTCAAGCATGTGGTGCTGATGGCCCCTATGCTGAACTAAAGAGTACTGATTTTAGGTTGTACCCACTGAAATACTTCAAAATGTTCTTTTTGTAACACTAGCTCTAGAGTTAGGACTTTGGAGATCCTTCCTTATGCAGATGAAGAAACTGGCCCAAAAGATTAAGTAACTTGTCCAAGTACTCTTGTCCAAGGGTGTATGGAAGACCTTGGTAGAAAACAGCAAAACCAGAAACCCAAATCTTACCTTGTTGGTTTCCCTCAGAATTAAAGTAGCATTTTTTTTATTAGACTAAAAGCCACAAATCTTTTTTTTTTTTTTTTTCACGACAAAGATCATGCCATTTATTTACATGGGATTGGGGGAATGGGTAGGGATAAGGCGTCTGTTCTCTACTATCTTGGTCTCCAACCCCAGCTCAAAAAAATGACTTTTGTCACCACTTCCTCCTTCAAATAGGGTTTTCTGGCATAGAGGACAAAAGGAAGAACTTGGAGAGGGGATGAACACAGAGGTAAGAAAGGCATAGGCTCAGGACAAAGAGGCTGAGGGCCCCCACCACTCTTCTATCCTATGATCTTACAGCACTTACCAGTATTCAGAGGTTGGGGTGATTATGTACATGTGTATGTACGTGCGTGTGTGTCTGGAGGGGGAGGGGATGGTTGGGTGATATCCCTGCCCCTTTTCAAAGGGGCATGCTCATCCTTATTCGGTATCAAGACTTCTGCATACCAGCTACTCCCATCCCACCCCCAGACCGGCAAACCCCCACTTCTTTTTGGGGGAGATGGTTCTGAAACTAGAACATAGGACCCTCCCTCCTGCAACACCCCTGAGGGGCAGAGAAAATCATCTCAGCCCCTTCTGGGACAAACCCTAGTTCCCAGGGGAGGGCCAAAGGTAATGGTCACTTTAGACCTGGACAAGCCCCTGGTGGTCTTGAACACATGGAGAATTGTTTACATCTGTGCTGGGGACAGGGGAGGGGGAAAGGGGAAAGGGAAAGTTATCAACATTCTGTGCTTGGGGGTTATGTAGTCAACAGGGACCACTGTGGGGACTGAGAATTGCCCTCTCTCCCTTCTAATTCCAATCCCTAATTAGGATTTATAAGGCCCTTCTCCTAAATTCACTCTCTATCCCAGTCTAGCAAACCATAACTTGCCCCTAGGGTTGCTGACTCTTTTCCCATTTTGACTCACTCCAACAACTGGGACCTCCACTCTCTCCTCCAGGAAGCTTCATTGCGCCCCACTCCATCTCTGCAGCACTAATGTCAAGGTCCCTATCTAGTAGGATCATTCCCCCTTGTTTCTATATCCTGAAAGAGTGATCTATCTCCCTCCTCAAAAGAGAAACAATTTCTCCTTTCCTCTTTCACAGAAGAGCCCACAAAGAGCTGTGCACATAAATGGTGTTCAGAATAGGAGTATATACTGGGGTAATGGAAAGGGGGTGAGGGGATGTCTTAAACAAACTAACTGCCTGCTCCATCCACCACAACCCTTCGTTAGGAAGGGGAACGTCAGGTTGGAGATGGCACTGGTGGGAAGTGTCATGGGAAGGCTCTGATAAGAAAACTGGGGTACAGCCAGAATTAGACACAAAAAGATTCCATAATCAACTAAGAGGGGCAGATCAATATCCCCTGATAGATTAAGCCAATCAATCATATCATCCCATGACTCAATTCCATTAATAATAAGTTATGGAGAATATGGGGGGCAGTCAGAGATGGAGTTAGGAAGCCCCCCAAAAAGTCAAAATTGCTTAAATGTCTCTTGTCAAAGGTCAGGCAGGGGCAGAATGTTGGAGAGATGTACAGGTAGAACCAAGAGACTCAAGACAGAGCTATGGGGTTAGGTTGCCATGCCCCAAATGCCTCTCCCTTTACTGTCTGAAGAGGCTTGAAAACCAGAGAGATGGAGTAAAGAGTCATAGGAGGTGAGGTTATGGATTTGGAGAGGTTGGGGAGATGTCAAAGGAACCGAACGATATGGGGGAGGTCAGTGTGTAGGTGTGCATATGTGGATGAGTGGGGTGGGGTGCAGGGGATGGACTCAGGGATTAGGAGGGCTGAGAGCCCAGCAGTCTCTCAATGGATACATTAATATCCCCATCCGTAGCAATCAGGGCCTGCACGTTAGCCTCTCGGTTGATGAAGCCCATGGCATTGAGCTGCTCCAGCTGTTGCTGAAATCGAATTTCTGGTGTCTGCACCTGGGAATTTCCTCCTCCAGCCAAAAGTTGAATCATTTGTTGCATCAGCTGCTGCTGGGGGCTGGTGATGCCCCCTCCTGAAGAGGCACTAGCTGGCGTGGATTGGGAAGTGATGGGGGCTCTGGACCACTGCTACCTCCTGTAGGGGGAGGTGGGATCCGGGGTGCCCCAAAGTTGCCAAGGCTGGGCACCAGCCCTGGGGCCTCCGTCTGCAGCATCTGTAGCCCCAGTTGAATCTGTAGCAGGGCCTGCATGGCCCGGGGATTGGTGAGAATGGACAGCGAGTCTGGGTTCTGCATCTGCTGTAAAAAGACAGGGAGCTGGAGCCTGAGCTGCTCCTGCAGCTGGGGGTTTCCCGCAAACAATGGGACATTCACCATCATCTGAGCAGCAAAGTCCGGGTTCTGGGCAAGTGTCTGCATCATACTTCAAGTGTACAGGGCAGAGATCATGTTTTGCATTAACTGGGGATTCTCTGAAATTTGCTGGAGAAGACCTTGCATCTCAGGGCTATTAAACATCCCTGACCCCAGGCTAGCTGCGTTGATCCCAAAGGGGTTGGAGACTGTTGGGTGCACCTGGCTGGTCCCTGAGCCTCTGGTGCCCTCCCCAGCAGGCCCTGGGGCCTGGGAGGTGGGGGCTGAGGGGCTCCAAGGGTGAGGGAGGGGCTCCCGGTTCTCAGTCTGGAGAGGTTGGGAGGAGGAGCTGTCAGAATTCCCCGACAACGAGGAGAAGGGATTGTTGCCGAACTGTTCCCAAGCAGCACTGAACATGGGCTCCTGATGTCTGTGTACATGCGGCACAAGGCATTGTATCCCCCAGGGATGCTCTCCAGGTTGCTCGGGGCCCGGTCCTGGTTACGCATCATCTCTTGGCAGGGTTTCGAGCCAGTTCCATGGTCTGCCTCATTAACTCTGGGTTATTGAGCATATGGCTGATCTCTGGATTCCGCTCCATGAGCTGCTGCATCTGTGGGTTGGCCATGATCATGTGGCGCATCAAGTCAGGGTTGGACATAATGTCTTGGACAAGAGGGTTCTCCATGATCTGGGATAGCATCTCAGGGTTGGACATCAGCTGCCTCTGCATCTGCTGCTGTAGCTCCATGAAATTAGCCAAGCCAAGGCCTAGGTTGCCCAGTCCTAGGATGCCCCCAAAGCCAGAGAGTATGGATGCAGGCCCACTAGCAGGCCCATCCCCAGCCCCTGGGGTTGGACCACCTCCACTGTTCCTCCGGTTCCCACTAGCAGCATCAGGGGCAGTGCTGCTTGACGTGGATGGCTGAGCAGGGGCAGCAGGTGAAGCTGTCATGCGGGCTGGAGCAGAAACAGCATCTGGGGCAGAGGAAGCAGCAGTAGCGGTGGAGGCAGCAGCGGCAGGATCTTGAGCCTTCTGTGGGGTCTTGATCACCAAATGGACAGTGAGCCCATCCTTGATCCCACGTTGACTTAATGTGTCTCCATCTTTGAGAATCTTGCCAGCGAAGATCAGGACAAGCTGGTCTTGCTGGGCCTTAAACCTCTGGGAGATCTCCTCTTTGAACTCCTTCACCGAGGCGCGATCGCAGATCACAATCTCCTCCTTGTCCTTGGGGGTCTTGACGGTGACCCGGATTGGGGGGCCCAGCCCCGGCTCCGCCATGCTGCCGCCACCGCCACCATCCGCCTGCCCACCAGCCCAACCCCCCACAAATCTTTCCATGATAAGTGAAAGGAACAAATACTACAATTCTAAATTTTATTATTCTATGCTTCACTATTATATAACTTACTTTAAAAACTAAGTTACATAATATTAACAGCCTCTTCTAGTTTTTGAGCGTAAAAGTCAGAATTCAACAAACATTTATTAGGTGCTGACTTAGTACAGAGAGATATGACAGGTACCTGGTGTTCTATGTAGTAAATACTAAGTATTTATTAAAAGAGGTAATATGGCATAATGGAAAGAGCTGGCCTTGGAATCAGGCAGACTTGGGCTCCAGTATGTATTAACTGTCTGTCTCCAGATAAGACACTTAACCTTTCATTGTTCTCTAGAAACTAAGTTACAAAACAGATGTCTTCTGGAGCATCTTCTGTCAATGAAATCACAGGATCCATCCAAAAGAATAAAAAATAAAAACAAAGTGGTACTGAAGAGGAGGCAAGTCACTAGCCTTTGAACCACATGCACAGAATATGACCTGCTTTAGTAATCCCAGTACAAGTAATACTAAATTCTTGGAAATTATCATAGGAATGGTAATAACAAGATGAAAGAAAGTAGAAATAGTGGCAATAAGAAGTGCACATTGCTATACTGTTTTAACTCTTGTGATTCCTTAATATCCTAGTTCAGTTTTTCATATGGAAATTATCACCTAGAAATGCAGTCACATGAAATAAACCCATTTCTACCACTTCCAGAAAATAAAATCTAATGTTAGCATGCCATGGGCTGCACTACAACATTTATCTCCATTTCACAGCTTAAATTGAGAAATCTGTTTGCCAGCTCCTCCTGAGTAATACTTGGAAGAAGTGGACTTAGTATTAGGTGAGACTCTTGAATTTCCTCACTTATGAACACATCTTTCCTTCCAATTTGATTTTTCCTTCTTTTTTTACACTAAGAGGAAGGATTTATGTATTATAAAATTATGCCTGAGTTAATACTGGCTTGCCCTTACTGTGTATCAAAGTTTATATTGAATTACAACATCTTATCATTTTCACCTTTATCACCCTACAATACATTTAAGGGGCAGGTAAATAGAAAGAAACACAATTTAGAGATACATTCTTAGAAATTAGTTTCAATATTTTTGGAAAGTGTTATTTTTCACAATGCACAATTCTATACAGATTCTCTCTAAAAGGATCATCACTTGCTCAAGTAAACTATGGCAAACATGAAGCAGATGGACTTCAGAGAAAATGGCAGAGTACAAAATTCTTAATGACAGAACTATTTAGTACTTGGAAAACATGAGGTCTATACCTGAAAATCAATAGAACTGAATCAATAATGAAGATTAAGGGGATCAGTTACTGTGATAGTCTTGGCTTTAAATACCTTAGGTAGATAGAGACCTATAAAAGACATAAGTCAAACAAAATGCAAAAGTTCATCAATACCAGGGTCTAAAGCTCTGGTGAATCAAGAAATATATGAAATGAGGCAATATTTGTAAAATACATGCTATCAAACCTAATATAGGAGATGTTCATTTACTTCAAAAAACAAATTCTCATTTTCAAGATCTTAAATGATTACCTAATGTGCCTAATTTTAATACACTATAAGTTTTGCATAATTAAAAATAAAACAAAGATCTAAGTTATAAATGTTTCCTCTAACCAGGAAAGAACCAAGTTGGCCACTTTCATTTTCAATTTCTGTTTCCCAGTCTGTAGCACCTATCAACAATATCAGTCAGAATGGAAACTTCATGCTTTTACTGCTATTGGACAACATTTATCGTACTATAAAACAGTTTCAATTTTTATGTTAAGCTAGTTTCCCATACTCTGCCAATATTTCCTCAATAAATAACTAACAGTTTTAATAGCAACCTACTGTTTCACAATGTAACCTACCAAGGGAAGAATGAGGAAAATATCTGTATATTAACAACAACAAATATGGGAGATATATGGAAAATATCAGAAAATATTCAGACATCTTTCTATTAGATATCAAACTTTTAATGTAAAGATCATTTATAGAGCAGGTTTAAAAGGTTAATTTAAAGAGCATGCTGGTCTTTCTTTTTCTTCTTTTTTGACCTTAAAGCAGTAGCCCTAGTTTGCAAATAAGGAAGTCTGTAGCACTAGACTCCGTGATTTTTGGAAGATCAAATAAAAAAATGTACACTAAGAAGTGAGTGAATCTTTAAGTACTGTATATGGCACTTGTTCATCTTCTTGTTATTTCTAATTAAAATAATTTATAAACAAGAATGAAATAAAGCACTGAGCCACTATACTACAATATCATGGACAGGAATAAGGAAAATTAAAAGCTTTGGCTAAGTCAAAATTAAAAAAAAAAAATAGTAGCATTAAGAATATATTTTGTATCAGATTTTAACTTTTTAGGAACAGCAGGTTTAAAAAAAAACCCATTAAGAAATTAGCATAAAAATAAAGTGAATGGAAGTACTTCTTCTTTTTCTAAAGCCATTATCCTGCTTATAATAGTAAAAAGTAAACATAATACCAACACACTAAAGTAAGCTGTATGGAATATGCAATTTCTCCTGCATTTTCCCCAAATGCTTAACTCTCTGATTGTATACATCTGTTCAATTATTTCCTCATCTTTTATTAAGTCAACTCACTGTGGAATTCATTAGCTGGTAGCTGAACTCACAAAGGTACCCAGGAGAAGACACAACCCAAGTAAGAGCTGAATCCATTCTGGACTACGAATTGTTACTTCCCCTAAAGAACTTGAAAAAGGCCAAAAGAATTGGTTGAAAAACTAATGACTGAGTTTCTCTTACTCAAATGCAAAACCAGCAACAGGCTGAAAAAAAAAAAGCATGACAGACACCACTGTAAAAGGAGCTTAATGCTTTCAACATTTTACATACCTTTGCTAACATAGCAAGATGTTGGTTCTGAACAATAGCAGTGCGATAAGTTGCTAATCCTCCTTCTTCTAGGCTAGGAAACAGGTAGTACAGATGGACACTGGAAAAATAAATAAATGTATACACATCACATACCAAATAAGTGTATTCCATAAATTTCTATTTGTTGCTTTATTTCACACGGACTTGAATATAATATTTGGATATAACTTATAAGGAAAATGTTTCAGGAATGTGTCTCGTAATGGTTATTAAACAGCAACAACAGACTCACTGGTAAACACACACAAAAAGGACTGTTCGCATTAAAGTCTTCTCTGGAGTTGCAAGGCTGAAGAAAAAACCTGGGCCTGAAAAATCCCAATCACCATACTTTAGAGTGATAACTCCATTTGTGATAGAAAAGCTAGACCTCACACATGGTTCCACTATAAGGTGCCTATGGAGTTATTCCAAAGCCCTGTATGAAGACAAAAGCAGGACTAGGCTTTGGGATTGACTAGAACAAAAAAAGGAATGATAGGGGAAAAAACTTTTTATGTTACCTAAACTTCTAAGCTATTTTTCAAGCCATTGTTGTCAACTTCTTGTCCACTGGGATTTATATGAAAGTTCTTCATACCTTGGAGTGGCAGAGGCATATGTGAAGAGAGCTTAGGATGGGCCAAAGAGCAATAGGGAGCTACTCTTTGAAAGACATTATATTCAAGTTTTTTTTCCTTCTTCTTCTTAGAGGGGTCCAATGATTTCAATAGTAATGTAGATGCCAGGGAGGAAACTTCTCTACAAATCCAGGTTAGCACCTATACTGTCAACTGTCTTAGAACAATGGTTCTTAAAGTGTAGCTTCAGAACAACTGGGAATTCCTGAAGCTCTTTCAAGGGGGTTCCAAGAGGTCAAAACCATTTCCATAATAATATTAAGACATATTGATTTTTTGATATTGATTTCTAACATAGTAAATATCAATGGATATAATCAATATGAACAAAAGTTCTGGGGGGGGGGGGCGTGCAGTGAAGGGGAGAGGCTCCTCAGTAAGTATAAAGGGGTCTTGGGATCAAAAAGTTTAAGAACTGATGCCTTAAAAGAATTATCTGGGGCACTGAGAGAATAAGTAACTTGTCCAGGGTCACACAGCCACTATAAGCCAGAGGTAGAACTTAATCTTAGATCTTTGATTCTTAAAGATATCTCTTTTTCATAAGGTACTTGTCATCAATGAATTTAGAAAACAAAAACGAAACCCTTTTCTTCCCCTGCGAAAGTTTATAAAATATCTTGAAATAATAAATTTCTATTTATATGTTTAAAATATAAAGATATTTTAAAGTACTCCATTTAAAAGAATTACTCAAAATTCTCCAACAGGAATAAATTTTGGAAAAGTATCCCTATGATATCATATCAAATGCTGCATTATGTACAGTGAAATTTGTATTTGGTTTTACTTATAAACTATATGATAAATAGCAATTATAAATGCAAAGGGTGGCTAGGTGACACAGTGGATAGAGTGCCAGGCCTGGAATACTCATCTTCCTGAGTTCAAATCTGGTCTCAGGCACTTCTTAGCTGTGTGACCCTTCTTGGGGAAGCCACTCATTTAACCTGGTTTGCCTCAGTTTCCTCATCTGTAAAATAGGCTGGAGAAAGAAATGGCAAACCACTTTAGTATCTTTGCCAAGCAAACTCCAAATTGGGGTCACAAAGTCGGAAACAACTGAAATGAGTGAACAACAACTTATCATCAATACTATTTGTTTATATGATATACCATTATATTCTGTTAATCAGTTATATTATCTCTTCAGTTATGACTTTTTTCTTTGCATTTTCTTTCCATACTAAACATTTTGAGATTTTCAAATATTCAGAATAAGGCTTTAAAATAAAAAGAGAAACAAATAGCACTGTGTCACTCATAATTGCTTATCCATGTATCCCTTACAATTGGAAAGGTGGGAGTTGGTAATGAAGATAAATCAAAGAAAAAAAATTGCATTTAAATGTATCTCTTCCTCTATAAATTAAATCTAAGCTTGAAGGCACCTGGTCCAGGACAAGCTGATGTCCTACAGTTGTGAGGAACTTTAATAAGAATCAGGCAGGATATACATAGCCTTTTATCTTGTAATTTTGATTATACCATCAGTGACAGCAAGATACTAAGGAGGAGAGGTGTGGCTTTTTAGCTTCACTGAGGATAGAAAGAATGAACTGTCAAAACGTGCTTATTTTACTTCATTAACCTAATTACAAAGAAGGCAATGTATGACATGAAGTACCTGGAAACAGAATTAATGGGCAAACAATAGAAAAAGACACTCACCTAGTTAGAAATTCAACAACAGCATCACCCAGGAATTCCAAACGTTCATTGTGGTTAATCCTGTACAGAGAGGATCATTTAAAGTAGCATGTATGTGCATACCTATGTATAAGAGTATATGTATACTTAAAGAAAAGAAATATAGGATTTAGTTTTTAGATAAGAAAATACTTCTACTTGGCCATTTCTCAAAGACGCAGTGCAATTAAACCGCTATTCTTAGCACTGAGGCCCAAGACACTCTTCTTTTAGAAGATGGCACTTGGAATATAATAACAATATTCTAACATAGTGAAGGTTTAATTTAATTTTCTTATCATTTTGAACAGTTTTCCTTACTTGTTAACATCCTTAGGAAACAGAACTTAAAGGCCTTATCAACTTAAGACATGCTATGGTACAGTGGAAAGAGCATTTTATCTGTAGTCTAAGGCCTTAATTCAAATCTTTACAGCCTGTGTGTGACAGTGTATGAGTCATTTAACCTCCCTAGATCTTTGCAAAATGAGAAAGTTGACTTAGATGATCTTTAAGGTACCTTTCAGCTCTAAATCTAATATCCTATGACCCAAATGAGAGTACATCTTTCCACCTAGGTGACTAAAGGTATACTTTGATCCATTACATGTGCTAAGAATGACTACGACCACAATCTCAGAAGATCCTGGCAGTCACCTTTCTGCTAAGATAGAGTTTTATGTTTTATAAAAAATAGTTCCTGGAAGCTTATAAAGTGGACCATCTTTTCATGCTTGCATAGTCATAAAATGCTTCCCTGTTAAGTAGTTGACATCAAATAAAGCATAGAAACGACCAACAATGTCCTATTAACAGAAGTATGCTAAATTATAAGTCATTGTAATAATTTAAAATAATAAAATTGATTTTAAAGTTTTATCAAATGGGCACAAATACACCACATACATTAACAAGGGACCTGATGACTATTCAGTATTCAGCATATTAAAATCCTAACTACCATATCATATATTTGACTAAAAATAGCAATAGTTGCTATACTTGGGCTCTTTGAGAGCAGGAACTGTTTCATTTCTGCCTTTTTAACACCAGCACTTAGCACAGTGTGAGACACATAATAGGTTCTTACAATGTTTACAATATATAATAGTATTTATTACAATGATGCTTATTAATTGCTTATATTTCAGAAATACTTTATGGTTACAAAGAACTTTCATAGATTTATCTCATTTGCTCCTAACAATTACTCTACAAGGTAAAAAGAAAAGTAAAAAGGAAGCTATTATTATTTTATAGGTGAGAAAACTAAGATCCAAAGAGATTAAAAGGATGACTCCAAGGTCACAAAGTTAGGAAACGGCAGGACTAGAAGAGGACAGAGGACTTATCCAGTGCTCTTTTCACTTTAATAGGATAACTTTACAAGTAACATGCCATGAAATTCATTTCATTGTCAATATTCTGTTTTTTTACTTATAATTTAGATAGTATTTGGGGAGTGATGTAGAATATCCTGTTCTTCAAAGGCAGTGTGGTATAGTGGGCAAAACTTTGGCCTTGGAGATAGGAATCACCTGTGTGACCTTCAGCAAATTACTTAACCTCTCTGAGATTCAGTTTTTTCATCTCTAAAAGGTGGGCATTGAACTAGATGGACATTAAAGTCCCTTCCAGCTCTAAATCTAGGATGCTATAGAATCTAAACTTCCTATCCAAGAAAATCTGAACACTGTTTTTTCCTGTGGATGAATTTCCTTACATCAAGAGATATCTGGAAATTATTCCACTAATTTTGATTGATCCATTTAGAATTAGGATAATTCTTCTCATACATACACACCAAAAAAGATGTTCTTTTCTTTTTTTATATTAGTTGATAATAGAATATAAATGAATGTGCCAATGTTTTGAAACGGTAAAAGATGAATAGATGCAGTAGACTCTTTATTACAGTAGTTTCTTACCTCTGTCCAATTTTCCAGAACCTCTGGTCCTAGGGAATGGATTACAACTAAAGGAAGAAAAAATCCGGAGGCTGATTGCATGTCCCTGGCATGCTGTTTCCTATGCTGTTTCCCAAGTCTTATTAGGTACCTGAAATGAAGTCTACATTCCTAACAGTGTAACCCCTGGGAATGGAGCATGGAAGTCATGGTGGATCTCTTTTAAACTAAGGTGCTCTAAGCTGCCTATTTAAAAGGCAGTGTTTCATAGGAAGACTACAGTGAAGCCTGCTCATTTGAGATCGGTTCTTGTTACCACAAACGTGGTCCTTGCCTTAACAGCCTCCTTCAACTTCCCTGCCTTGACCCATCCATGCCCCTTATCCTACCTGTTTGACTTCTTCACTTCAAAGAGGAGTTAAGTCTGACATCTGCCCCAGTTCCTGACCTATCTTCACTGTGCCTAATTACAAACTTCTCTAGGGTAGAGTTGATGTTTCATATCTATTTTGTACTCTCTACACTGGCTAAGACTGCAAGAGCTCAGCAAGCCCTCATTAACTACTTGTTGAATGAATGAGGAATCCAGGTTGCCAGTAAATGTGGGGATAATAAGTTCATTTTTTCCCCGGCCACTGCAAATTTCTTATCTGTAGCAAACCTATCACTCCCAAATTTTTAATTTTAAGGAAAAATAATTATAACAGGAATAATTTGTTAAACCTAGTTCTGATGGTTTTAAATGAGACCTGTTTTGAATATGTTAAATAAGTGTAAGAAAAGAAGATATCTAAAAGTGCCTGGGGTTTTTCGAAAAAGCCTTAGGACTCATAAAAATGCCTCAGAAACATGTTACCAGAAATTCCTATAAGCTGCTTACAATCTTTTTTATCTTATTAAATAAAACAGAATAAAAATCTTCTAAGGTAAAATGGAAAGATTGCTCTCAATCAGAATATCTGACACTCTCCATGTGACTTGAGCAAGTCACAATCTCCTTGTATCTCAGTTTTCTCACCTATAAACTGAGGGGTTTGAACTAAATGGCTTCGGAGGTTCAATTCAGCTTTAGATTTATGGTCCTACGATTAATCACCTGTGTTACCATAAAAAATAAACCAAAAAAGGGTAATTCAACCATTAAAAAGGCACTAAAAGAAAGCAAATGAGGAATAAAGAGGAATGATACAGGTTTTATAAAAGAAAGGGAAATGCTGTTTCATGGAATACTAACAAAATTTTAAAAGTCTAAATTGTAGGGGGAGAAGGGATTTAGAAGACAAAAAAAATAGTACTTTTACTTAATCACTTTTTGATTACCCTATAATTTTATTCAGCAAAAAGCAATATAATCTCCTAGAGAAAAAAAATGATTTTGAACTACACAGCATTTTGAATAAAATCAAAATGGCACAATGAGATTTTTATTGCGATCTGTTTTTGTAAAACTTGGGGAGGTGAGGTTTTAACCAGGATCTTAACTACAAATGTAGATTATTATTCAAATTCTTAAAACCTAGTCAGTGTTCTCAGTTGTTTTATTAAATGGGGAGACTATCAGGGATTAAGAATTTTTCCCTTTCTTAGAATATATACTTTACTGCATCATTTACAACTAAACTTACAAATAGGTCACAGTAGTGAATGAATTACTTCAAACTTTATAATTCTGTTGAACAATTTTTAAGCTTATTTTTTTAATTAACTTTTGGGACTGTTAGTCTTTGTTAGGGAAATGTGCTAATACTTCTGCTATTCTGTCTCATGTCCACAGTTAACATAATCATTCTTTTTAGGCGTTCTAATATGTTTCTGATGACTCAGGTCCTCATTTTTATGTGAGCAGTAAACAAACTATTACTTTGTGAAAACAGGGTTAACACAGAAGTTGCCAAGCAAGACAATTTCAACAATAACATTTATAGGGCCATTGTACCATTTGTCAAAGAATGGAATTTAGTCGAATTCATTCATGGATACTTAGATAAGGAAGCATAAAAACCAGATATTCCAAGTTGTAAGGGACCTAAGAGATCATCTAGTTCAACTTTCCACGCAATGCAGGAATCCCTTCAGCATCCCCAACAAATGGTTATAAGGGGCTCTTCTCTAAAAGGCGATATAACCTTTATAAAAAAAGTTTGGAGCAATAAGTTCATTATTTATTAGCACAGCCGCTGTCCCATGAACATAAACAATTTAGTCTGACTGACTTTTCTAACTGCTGTTTCCTTAATATGTAAAAAAAAATTTAGTACACATTCAATGAGCATAATGCATTATCATTCCTCTTTGGAAAAAAAGCATCATGGCTAAATTATAATAACGAACAGCAAATTTCTTCATGTCACTAAATTGGACTCAACATTTTAGTTAGCAATTAGTCAGTACAAAATAGGATAAATATCTGTATTACTGTCTTTTGTGCACCTCTTTTCCAAAGGTCTTACTGATATGCAGATTACTATTGTGATTTATTTTTTAAAGCCTCAAACCTTAAGAGACCTTTAGTTTTAAAGATAGAATTCCATCTTAATTTGCAAGCAAAAAATAAAAATTCAACTGAGACAGATGTGGTTAGCTTCCCTCAATAGGCTTTAAAAATTGGTGGGTAGGATCACTATTTGGCCATTGAGATTCCAGGTGATACATTATAGGAGAAATGATTTATGTTATTCCAACAGGTAACTGGACTGAGAGCTGTTAATCTTAAAAGTCTGCAACAATTTTTTTAACTCTTTGGGAAACTAAACGAGATGTAAAAACTAGAGCTGATATATTCAAAAGATTTAGATTACTATCATTCCTTTCACTCACCTGTTTTATCCAATTCCTAATCAATAATGTCATTTTGGAGTTATTACTATCAAGTAAAATACCAGTTAAAACTCTGCAAAAGGACCCCACTGGCTTTATCATTCTCAGGAAAAAAATCACATACAGCAAGGGTGCCCACTTCTCACAGGTGCCAGTGTACAGCAGTGGTTGATTTTGGCAGCAGGTATGTCTATTTATGATTTTGCAGCATTTACTTTAAGACCTCTGAATACCTTCTATGCTATTTAATCCAGTTTTACAATAGGAAATCCAATAACAAAAAGGAAAGAGTGAATTATTTAAAGAGAATTCACTATTACTGAAAAAAAAACGTAGTAGGTAACCAACCGCCTCAAGATTCTTAACACCCATCGGACTTCCTTTGAATGAAGAATATATACTGTGGAGTGCAGTTCCAATGTGGACTGTGGACTGCTGAGGAACAGCAGAAGACAGACCAGCCTGGTACTTAGCCATTGAACTGAAGGTCTTTCTGAGAAAAGGCTTTGGGCTAAATCCTGCAAATAATAGCATTGGCCACAAATCAAAGAACAGTTAGAAATGACTATTTGTTGTCTTGGGAGGCATCACCTTTAAATGAAAAGAGATGAAAATAGAAATAATCTTTGGAATACAGTACTTGCACTGCATGCAGCTATAACTGTGTGCTTGGAAGATATGAGAAATATGAAGATCCTGAGACTTCTACAATGCTAGAAAAGGTATAGCTGAAATAGCAAGTTAGATTTGGGAAACATCAAAAAGCATTAACTCAGCGCCAATTGCATGCACATCACTGTGGTAACAGCTTAGCTTAACTTTTAGTATCATTAAATTATCAGTAACTAAAACACAAACTGATCACATAGAGGTTTTCTATCATAACAAGTTTGAAAAAACATGGCTCACAATGTCCTGGCGAGTATGAGTGAAGACTGGATAAAACTTTTCTCATTTCAGAATATTCTGGTAAGCACAGTAGGAAGCTGTTTGACCACCTTTAATCTCAAGTTTAAAATGAGATTCTGGTTTGTGGTATACCTCTAGAAGATGGGGGACCAGGACAAGT
This sequence comes from Notamacropus eugenii, assembly GCF_028372415.1. Classification (NCBI taxonomy): domain Eukaryota; kingdom Metazoa; phylum Chordata; class Mammalia; order Diprotodontia; family Macropodidae; genus Notamacropus; species Notamacropus eugenii. The sequence goes on from NC_092875.1 coordinate 390,931,987, forward strand.
CAAGTACAGAAAGATGCAACACATGAGGGAAGAGGCACAGGGGGTGGGAGAAAGAAATCACAATACCTAAAGCTGGTAAAAAGAAATTATTACTGCACGTTGTCAGATGAAGCGCTTATCATCCTAGCTGTGTAAATGTCACCCTTTGCCTCACCCCATCTTTTTTTTTTCTTCCATGCAATCATTACTAGATTCCTATAAGCACTTCTCTTAAATCATCATTCTCTATAGCATTTGCTGTATACTTTTGGAAAAAACACAAATACACACACACACACACACACACACACACAATCTCTAAGGCAATTTCCTCTTCTTTCCCTCAAAAAATAACACATCGTCCTTCATTTACAAATATGATACACTGTACTACTGAGCTCCTCACGGGATATCATTTTCCAGTGGTGGTGACAGATTTGCGCTGATCCATCCATACTCTCCTCACCTGATCTTCCTTGCACTCAAGGGCACACATTTGTGAGACGGCTTGCTGGAGTTCGGGTTCAGTCTGTGGCTGTGGAACAGAATGATTCTAACTGGCCCCCATAGGTATTGAATGAATGACCTTAGTTGGCCTCATTAGCATGTGTTCTAACCAACTGAGCTAATCAGCCACATACCACATAACCTGAATCCATACAGTATTCCACAACATTTACAGAAGGGGGACAGATGCTTACAAAGATAGCAGCTATTACATATGTGACTGGAGCTGAAGATCCAAAGTGAAAGAAAACAATTGGGGGAGAGAGGGTGCAGAGGAGGGGAATCAAATTTTACATGGAAAAAAAAGTTACACTAAACTAAAATGTTATTTTTCTCTTGTATTTCAAGAAAGAAAAACAATCATGAAAATGTTTATAATGATAAATACTGCTTTTTGTAAGTGTTTTAGAGTACTCCGTAAAAAAAACATATACTACTTTTTCAGAGTACTTTCCTAAGAAGTACATTTATAAAAACATCCTTTAAAATGATACAAACAGGAAACCAAAATACAAGGTTTTTGTTTTGTTTTGTTTTGTTTTACCTGGAAGGAGTAGGGTCATCTTGACCAAGGCGTGACATGATATTTATTAAGGTGTTAATTCCTATTTTCAAAATAAAGAACAGAGAAAATACAAACATACATGCAAACACCGTTTGAGAAACAAACGAAAAAATTTTCCACCATCTACTTTGTGCCAACTTAATTTTATGATGCTTCATAGTTGTGGAACAACTTGATAAGTTTCTAGAATTATAAATGAATACAACAGCTTATACTTATCTTTTTGTAAAACACAAAAAGAATCTCCCCAAAAGAAAGAACAATCGAATGAAATTCACTTATTGGGAGAGAAATCATTAAAAAAACAAAATCAAGCCATATTATAATATTTATTCAAAAGGAATGTTATTACTCTATAAGGACCCAGAGACACTAAAAATGATTTTTAAAAAATTACAAAGTAGATCATTCCAGACTGAGATAATAATCCAAGGCCTCTTCCCTTCCCAAGATCCTTGAAATAACAGTAGACAGCAAAGGTTGAAATACTAGCAGTGAAAGAAAGAACATCTTGAAAATAATCCAAGCAAACCTTTTTTCCTCATGTGCATGTGATGGACTTTTCTGTCTCCATATTTGGGTTGACGTATGCCACAGTTGGATAAAGAGTTACGAGCATGATCAGGATTCATTCCAAAGTTTAGGTGATGACTGGGATGAGTCATTGCTAGCTAAAATTTAGATTGAACAAATTCACTTTTATAGTTCTGAATATAGGTACCATTTATTTATCCTTCCAATTTTTTCTCCTAATGAATGAAATGGCTATTCTCTTGGTATTGTTCCAGTCACTAGTCATGCTACAAACCCTGATATTTCCATTCCCTTTCCCCAATCCAACTTTGTATATCAAAGTACATATACACAGGGCAAATCTTACATTTATGCATAGCAGTTTATCAATTTGGCATGATTTCAGGGGTAATAGGAAGAACTCTCCTTTTCAAAAAATACCTCTATCCAACTCACCTGAAATTCTAAAATCAGAGATTCATTCTTTAATGAGTCATTTATATTCATAAGGCACTTTATAAATTTACAAAGCACTTTCCTCACAAAAATCCTAGTGAGTTAGCAATACGTTATTTTCATTTTACAGATGAAGATACTAAACCTTATATATGTAAACTTAACTTGCTCACAGTCACACAGCTAGAAACTATTCATGCCCAGACAGGGAGCTAAAAGTTCAGGGTTCTTTTTACGTAGCAAATTTCCTTTCAAATGCCAAATGCCCCTAAGTGATAACACTAAGACTTGCCAGCCAGTTTTACACCTTAGTAGGAACGACTTTCAGATCTTTTCAACCCATCAAGAACAAGAACGCTAAGTATAAGGGATAACAATGACAATAACAACAAAAATGATGTAAAGAGTGATTGGGATCAAAAGCAGAAGAACAGCAATCATGTAACACTATGGCGCTGGGTGGGCTCTAGCTATGAGAGAAAATGTTTTAAAGTGCCAAATAGAAACATAAAATGGAAAGGATTAAAAGTCAGACTCTAAAGCAAGGGTAATAAGCCTTTTTTTTTCACATATGACTTTACCAGTTTGGTGAAGACTATGTATTCTTCAAAATAATATTTTTAAATAACTGAAATAAAGCTAAATTTCAATTAAGAGTTGAGAAAAATAAGTAGAATTATGTTCCCACTAAAGTTCATAGATCATCTGAAATCTTAAGAAACTCTGCTCCAAGGATCTCTCCTACCAGGGGAGAACATATAGTAAACTGCGTTCATGGAATGAGAAACATTTTTGTCTTTTAGATAAGGATGAAAAGAAATGGTTCTTACCTGTAGCAGACAACGATCTTGGAAAGTATATCCAATCAACTTATCGAGATGCATCAAACATTGGTGATAACGGATATGATGGGTCAAAACTGGAAGCATCATAGCATGCTAGGAAAAAATACATATAACCTTAAAATGTGATTAGTGTTACTTGGCAAAAAGAAAAATTTTCTTGCTGAGCACTCTGAACACAGGAGGAGGGGAAGAATCAATTTAAGAGAATCTACAGAAGAGCACCAACACAAAATACATCCATGCTTCAAACTTGAACACACACAGTGGTTACATTTAATTTCAATGACAAAACAATTTCTGAGCATCCAAGAGAAAGATAATTCCATTGGGAAAGGAGAGACTATAAAAGAACGGGATGAATAGTGAAGAACACAAACAAGTAGTTTTGGGGGGCAGTGTTTATCCTAGGAAGGGGATGCTGTTAAAAAAAAAAAAACAAAAACACTTCCATGGAGAAAAGGTATTTATCTGAGGGCAAAACCAAGTACCCTCTGGGAGGTTTAGGTCAGGAAATGAGCCTAGAGCAGGTGAGGTTTGACACTGAGAGGCCACTATTCTCTGGGAGTGTTGCAACTCCATACACAGCATGGAGTAGGTGTAAATGAATCTCTAGAGGCAGCTGGCACTGCTACTGGGAGAAGGGGATTATACAGCCAGAAATGGAATGGCCACAATAAGGTGAGGGAAGTGGAGTGGGACTTGACTACATGATTTGGGATACTAGATAACCCTTACTACTCAGCCTGTCTCCACCCAATTCTGGCTCTCATAAACTCGTAATTTCTCTCATCAGCTTTTAGCCACTCCCTATCTATGGGTTCCTTCCTTACTGCCTTCAAACAGTCTCACATCATAAAACAAAACACCTTCACTAGGTCCTACCAACTGTTCAAGCTGTCCCATATATCTTCTCTTTACTTATTCAGGCAAATGTCTAGAAAAAGCTGTCTATATTTCCTCTCCTCACTCCTTTCTAAAACTCTGCAAATTTACCTTCCAACTTCATAACTTAAACTACCCTCCACAAAGTCACTAATGATGTGCTAAATGTCAGATCTTTACTCAGGCCTCATCCTTCTTACCTCTTTACCTCTGCATTGTATCTGATTCTGTTGATTACCCTCTCCTACAAGGTACTATATCTCTCTGCTCTGGGTGTTTGGGACACTGAATATTTGGTTTGGCAAGCCCGTTGACTCCCTTTTGCTTCAAAAATTCTGGCTTTCTATTCTGGTCCTCTTTCTTTATCTCTCTCTCTCTGTGATCCTATCAGTTACCACAAGTTTAATTACTATCAAGAACAACTTTTCAATCTCCACCAAACTCCTCAGAGAATGTTTAAATAGTGAAAAGATTTTGATCGACTCTTAAAGATACAGCAAAGGTATTTATATAGGTAAGATGCTAATAGAGCCAGTTACACAAGAAGTGGTCTATAATATTAAATAGTAATATATTACTATAGGTACAGAAAAGGCAGCTAGGTGGTGTAGTAGATAAGAGTGCAGGGCCTATACTCAGAAAGACTCATCATTTCGAGTTCAAATCTGGCCTCAGACATTTACTAATTGTGTGACCTGGGCAAGTCACTTAACCCTGTTTGTCTTAGTTTCCTCATGAGACAAATGAGCTGAAGAAAGAAACGGCAAACAATTCCAGTATCTTTGCCAAGAAAATTCCAAAAGGGGTCATACAGAGTCAAGTATGACTGAAGAGAGGTTGCTGCTGTTTTTCCTTCATTCTTGAAGAGGACCATGATATCAGGGAGGCAATGTCATGACATGCAAGTGAACTGGATTTAAGTGAGGGAGAGCTGTGCAAAATAACCAGCCTTACTTTCTCCTCTGGAGCCATCTGGGTCCAGTGGTCACATATGAATAAGGACAACTGGAGATGGCCCATGACAGAAAACAACTGAACAAAAAAATAGATACAAAATACACAGGGAAAGGGCATCTATTGTCAGAAGTGCTATTTAACGGTGATTATGATTCTTTCCTGTGTGTCAAAAGCATGTAGAATTATTTGGTCTCTGTAAACAAGAAGCCATGTCACTGATATAAGGTTGTGTCCCTGGATGCACACCAACAGTTCTTTCTAGAATCTATCACTTCTCTGGAAATTTCAGATGGTTGGACAGATTTTTGGGGTGGTGATTTGCAGGCTGTTTTGTTGTAGTTGTTTTTTAAAACACATAACAGTTACTTCTGCTTAAAAAAACAAAGGAATTTATGCATGAAAATTTGTTTTCTGACTTTCATTTGTACACAAGAATTACTTCGAACAGTATTAAATGGCACACAATCTATTATTTCATTAGTATATATGATGAAAATGAAGAAATGAGCTCTGGAACAATGAATTCTAGAGATAGAAGAACTATTATTATATCATAAGATGTTTACTGGGTCTGCTCATCAATAATAAATACCTTTTAAGGATTTAAAAAGAGTTTAGTTGTAATCCCAGTCATTCAATCAACATTTATTAAGTCCCTTCTTTGTGTCAACACTGAACCAGAGATTTAAAAAGACAGGCACAGTCCAAGCCTTACAGAAGCTAACAATTTGTTATTCAAGAAACTTTAGTATCTGCACATAAATCAAAACATCTAAGGAAAATGCCTTAACTTGCTCTATTGAAATGCATTTTTCTCTAAAATTACATTATCAAAAATAACTTAAAATTAGTAGAAGGTTTCTTACTTTATAACATGGGCTTTTCTTTGTAAAAACATCGGAACTTTTAACAATGCAATGAGAATGTAAAGAGGAGAGTTCTTTGAAAACACTAACAAAATTGATCTTTAATTTAAAAAGAAAAGGAAGATGAATTCATAACCAACAGAGGAAAATAAAAGCAAAACATTTAAAGAAAACAAAATATGGGAAGAGCAATTAATATCTAAACTATATAAAGTATTATAAAAAATTCAGAAAGCACTCTAATTCCTTTTGGGGTGGGAGGAAATTGGTCCTAAAATCCAAACCAAGAAAAAACCCTAAAAAACTATGCAGGTGTTAAAATTTTAAATTAGATTTTAGTACAAAACAATAGAAATTTGAGCAATGTATCAAAAAAATGTATTATGATCAAATTAGATGTATAGCAGGGATGCAAGGATGGTTCAACTTTAGGAAAACTAATGGCATTATTAGTCGAAACTACATAATTATAAGAGACTCAAGAAAGTATTACAAAGAAAACAATACTCATCTTATGTATTAAGTATTACAAATAAGACATAGGGGACTATTTTAATACAATTATACAGATGTACAAATCCATATGTATGTATGTGTGCATGAGTGTATACATATATTATACATATATACATATATGGATATATGTATATATTAGTCAAATTAAACATTTACTATGTGCTGAGCAGGATGCTAAACACTGAGGATAAAAAGAAAAGTAGAAATAGTCCTTGCCCTCAAGGAGTGTACATTCTAAAGTGAGAGGGAAAAGGAAATATGGAAACGACAAGGTACCTACAAGATGCACAGAGTAGACACAATATAATGTAACAGAAGACATTAGAAGCTGGAAGACTAGGAAGGCCTCCCACAGAAAGTGGCTGGAAGAGAGAACAACTAAAAGGCATTGGTGTGGGGAAGAACTGCCAACGAAAAGGCACAGAAACAGGAGATGGTATGCTGTGCTGGAGGAAGTATAAGTAGGTTGGTAGAGCAGTTCCAGAGTTTGTAGAGGGAAATAAGGTTTAAAGCTGAAATGGTAGGGAGCACCAAACTGAAAGACTTTATATATTTGCTCCTGGAGGTAAGGAAGTGGCTTAGACCCCACCGAGCAGGGGGTGGGGCAACGTGGCTAGAACTTTGCTTTAGAAAAATTCCATGGGCAGCTGAGTGAAGGATGAACTAGAATGAGGAGAGATGGGTGGGGAAACTAGTAAGAAAAAAAAGTACAGTAATGCAGGTAAGAGATGATGAAGTTCTGGCCTAGAGTTGTGGTCATGAATGAAGAGAAAGGAATGTCTATAGGAGATCTGGTGAAGGTAGAAATAGAAAGATTTGGCAGTGAACTGGATATGTGTGAGTGAAAGTAAGGAATTAAGAATGTGAACTTGAGGATCTGGGAGACTGGTGAAGTCCTCAACAGTAATAAGCAAATTTGGAGTAGAATAAATTTTTGGGAAAAAGATGATGAGCTCTGATAAGGACATGCTGGGTATGAGATGAGTACAAGGATATCCAATTTGAGATGTCCAAAAGGCAGTTGGAGATGCATGACTTTAGCTCAGCAAAAAGACTGGGGAAACATCCGCACAGAGATGATAACTGAACACAGGGGAGCTAATGAGATCAACAAATGAGACAGCATAAAGTGAAAAGACACGGAGGATCAGAACAGAGCTTTGGGCAACACCCATGGTGAGTGTACATGACATAAAGTACTAGCAAAAAAAGCTAAGAAACAGTCAAAGAATAATCAGTTAGAAGAACCTGCAGAAACAAAAATCCTGAAAATCCAGAGAAGAGAATATCCAGAATGAGGTGAACAATTTTGTCAAATGCTGAAGAGGTGAAAAAGATTAAGAAAAAGGCCATTAGTTTTGGCAATTAAGTTATTAATGGTAACTTTGAAGAGAAAAGTTTCAGTTTAATAATTACATTGGAAGCATCAAATATCTTTGATATTTGCCATGTAAGAAATTAACACATATATAAAACCAAGAGGGATGCCATAAAGAATTAAGTGATTAAACCTGAAGAGTACACAAAATAATTGCACATTATTAACTACTACATGGAAACTGCTCCAAATTTCTAAGAAAAAAACAAATTAAAACAATGCTATATTTTCACCTGACATCAAGCAACCTTGTAAAGGTAAAAATGCTAGAAATAGTCAATGTGGAAGAAGCAGTGGGAAGACAAATACGTTAATATGTTGATGGAATTGTGACCTGGTCAAACTCTTTTGAAAAACAATTTGGAACTGTAGTAAAAAAGTGAATAAAATGTCCACAAATTCCATTAAAATTCAAAGACAGAAAGGCCCGATGTAAACACAAATATATTCATCATAGGAGCTTTTGTGCTAACAATGTATTAGAAACTGTGGGTACCCACTGACTGAGGAATGAACAAACCAACTGAGGTATAGGAATGTAATGGGATATTATGCTATTAACAACAAATATGAAGAAATAAGAGAAACACTGGAAGACAACAATGGAAAAGTCCCTCATTAAAAATGATGGGAAGGGAACATACTTGTGTTTCTATAAATCACAAAGGTCCCCGACAAAGAAGGTAATTCCAAGATAGAACACAATGCCAAAGACCAAAGCCACCTAACTCAAGGTCTGATAAGTGTTTTGTTTTTTAACTGATACCAAAATGAATTACAATGCTAATTAGATGAAATTTTTCTCTGAATAAGCTACTGGGTGGGTTTAAAAAACCAATAAAAAACTAAAATGATTTGGTCAGGTTATTTGAATGGTTCATTAGACTTCATATTTTGTCATCACCAATATTCTCTATGTTTTCCGTGTGCAGCTGTCATCTTGCTTTTTTTTTCAAGTGCTTCCATGAGTATTTCCAAATGAAACAACCAAGCCGTAAAAAGTTCTCTTATTACACTTCCTTTGCAGCTTTCCTGTATTCCCTCATCTAGAAGTAATTATCCCTTTCTCCCTAATCTTGCATGCCTCTCTAACTCTTGAATGGACTGCTCTCATTCTAATTTGTATTACATTTATTTGTGTTCTTCGCATTAACCTAAACACTGTTTGAAAGCAGGAATTGTGAAATATTACAATTCTCAATTCCCAGTGCCAAGAAAAGAATCTTGCAAATGGTATGTGTCTAACAGATTTTTCACTGAATTGAACTGAAGATACCAAAAAAAACTCCCAAAAAAACCAGAAAACCATGTTTGGCATAGATTTTTATCAATTCTCAAATCAACAAGTCAAAAAAAAAAAATACCAGTTCTTAGTATGAGGATGCTTTTAGAACCCAGGTATCTTCTCAGAGAAGAGATACGAACCTAATTTTACTTTCAAAGTATAATTACCTGGCAAACATCAGAACGGATGCCAGTCTTCCAGAAGCCTTGGCTACTCAGTTCCACTGTCACCTCTCTCCTCATCGTATTCTTCTGTCGAATTTTCTGCAGTGCTTCCTAGAAAAGAAGAGCTAATTATGAGAGCAATTCAATTTGTCCAAAATACTGTTAAGCCAGATACCAGGCATTAAGAAATAAAATGCATTCAAAACTACACTTAATCTAGATACTCCCCCATTTTCACATTAAAACTATAATATCTGGAGCACCTGAGAAACTAGCATCATATGACTAAATAATTCTTTCCCAGTTGTATGTAAGGTAAATTTTAGTAAAAGAAAGGTGGATTTTAGTGTGTATAAAGTGAATTTTTGTAATTATTTCTCAGAGTTCAGTTTCTCAGGATCCATACCCATAACAATCAACAGTTCCCAAGTACTCTATATGAGTTCCCATAGTTATGGTTCAAAACATTTCCACCATGCCTGCACAGTTATATAATGGCAAATAATACAGACATCCACTGAGGCTATGCAGTGAGATACAGGGATGAGGTGATTGTGAGGCTATTGCTGGCAATATGACTTCTTTGTCTGTTGGTCTATAAAACAGGTGGTCACTAGACAGTGAAGGGGGAACCCTTAGGGTTGAATGCACAAGTTGGAATGCTGTGCGTGCATTGATTGGCCCCCATCAAGGCTTGGGGGGAATCTGTATTTGCCTCAACTGGTCCCCATCGAGGCTTGAGGGGATTTAGGGAAAGCACAAGTTATGCCTGTCTTGATTGATCCCATGGAGATGTAGGGATAGTTGCTTCCCCTTCTCACCGGCCCCTGTGAGAAAGGTGATTAGGAAATGCTACAGGAGTTTGTGCTCCCATTATCAGCAATCCTCTTCTGAGTAAACTAGACTAGAATAAAGTAAGATTATTAACCCCTTTTTGGTCTTTCCTGCTGACCAAATCAAGAGTATGCTAGCAGCCCTCAAGAGTGCTGTGTTTATCTGTCTTTCACCAGTAAATACAGAAGACAAAATTTGTTCAATCGAATATTTCCTTTTGGAGAATGAAAAATAAATAAGTGAAGGGTTACGATTTTAGATCAATACAATACTTTGTGAATATATTCTTTAACATCATTATGAAACATGTCAAGATTTTTCTCAAAGCTAAATGTTTTAAGTAAAGCAATAAGCATCCTTTTTGGACTCATGGAGCAGACAACAAAATCAGTAATCTTCGCAATATGCAGTTAGCCATGGGATAAACCTGCAGTCTCGAAAAGAGATGGCTTTACAAACCACAACTTTCTAATATTCAATGGTACAAGATTCACTTTAGGAGACAACCTGAAAACCAAATGCTTACTCCGTAACTCCCAATAAAATGATGAAATCTGAACAATCTTTTTGTAAGAACATAAGATGACCCTAAGCAATCTTATAAGACAATAACATATCCATTCTCTTTTACCCAACTATTTAGTTTCTTGAGTTGTAAAAAACTATACCAAAGATAAAATTGATTTCATTGCAAAATGTATTTGTTCTTAAAAATGAAACAGAGCCAATACATCAGTACCATTTATTTACAAGTTTAAAAAAAAGTTTCACCTATTGGGGGATTATTTATTAATAAATAAATATTTATTAATAAATAAATCTACTCTGGTGGACTATCAAATGTATTGGAGACTGCCTCCTGCAATTCAAGACAAAGGAGCAAGGTGGGTAAAGTATAGCCTTATAGGAAACCACTTCCATGTAGAAAACTTGTTTTAGTATTCAAAATACCAAATAGGCAAAATTATTTTTTGCTTAGAAAATATATTTGTACCTCAATAATAGTAATCACGTAAAGGCCTTAATAGTAATTATGGGAAATAACATTCTCTCCTTCAGGAAGCAAAGTAAACTGAATGAAACACAATGGAGAACAAAATGACATTCATCATGGATACTATTTTTTTCCTTAGAAATGTTATAGTATTACAACAACTAACTAATTCATCATCCAAACGTACCTCTCTCTGTGCGAGCTTTTGCTTGTCAGCTTGTTTGACCTTGGGGCTGTTTGCCAACAGGTGGCGGAGCTTCACATAGCTTTTCCACAGCTTCTGATACCTAAAGAAAGGAATTTAGACCACTTGGTCAGCATGTCAGAATTTATGCACCCAAATTAAGGTGTAAGAACTGGAGGGGATCAAATCCAGCTCAAAAATATGAAGTGACCTGTGCAAGGTCAATGAAAATTACTAGTCACTTTGGCAGGCTTTACATTTATTCCAAAAAGGTGACATTGCTCAAAACATTTTTTGGAGTTTCTCTTTTGAAATCTCATTCAAAGCTTGAAACACATTCTTCTGAATATTCTAAATGCAAATATTTATCCTTTGTGCTATTTTCAAAAATCAAAGTGATACATAAAATTGCTTAGCCTAATATGGTTTAAAGATGATACTGATTTTGATACAAAAAAAAATTTAAAAAGGAATGATGTGTGTGTGTGTGTGTGTGTGTGTGTGTGTGTGTGTGTGTGTGTGATGCTTCAACTGGCTCTGGAGGTGGTTTCATAGAAGATTTAAAAATATTTTGAGCTATGGAAGTATTAGTGGAATAAAGGTAGCCTAACAAACTGACTACTTTAAGAGGGAAAACACTCATATGAATGGATAAATTATTTTATGTTCATTACAAAGACAGTATGATTAGTTTATAATGAATAACACTATCCACTCTAAAAGTAGGATAATTTATAAGTCTCAAAGGCAATAGTGCAGACCAACTATACTTATACCCAGGTCATATGGTTAGGTCCATTTTTCCAAATGAAAATGATGCACAAAAATCCGATTTTCATGACAAAAGCAGATTCATGAATAGGCCATTACAAAGTGGCCAAATATTTATCAAACCTGATCCTCACTACTGAATCTGCCAAAATTTACACTGGGAATTAAAGGAAAACATTATCTTTATAAATTATATCAATTGTCACCCATTTAGTGATTCATGAAAATTCAGTTCCATTTCACTATGGTTTCTCTGACAAAGGGACAAGTTCAAAAGGATAGTTCTCTGATACTGAGTCTTCATTTTCTTTAATTAAAGCTATTCCTCTTGACAAGGGGCCTCTGTTATCAACAATTTCTTGTGGTGTAGAGGGAGTGATACTGAGCGAAGACTAGGCAAAGTACTTCATACTTAAAAACAACAATAAAACTTCTCTGTTCTCCTCCAGACTGTTATTTGGTTTTAAATTTTTAACCTCTCCAAAACTTATTCTTCTCTCATTATAACCGACCATCACATCCTTGCTGTTTCATAATTTCTGCCTACTAAATACTGGTGCAGCCTATCTTCACAACTAAGTAACAAGTGTGCCATGATTGCTAGGACCTAGGAAACTTCTACCTCCTTACAGCGAAATGTCTATTTTAAATGTGTATAGTCCAAACTATTGCTAAGTGTAATGGCCTAGGTAAGATCAGCAAAGATTACCAGTACCCAAGACATTACAGAAGTAGCAGGTTCTCTCATTCCTAATTACCCACTCTGAACTAAACAACTCATGCCTATAGACTAAAATTTTACTTAAAAGTCTGAGATGCAGTTAAGATGTTTCTGTAGTAAATGTCATATCTAGCTATGTATACAGCCATCCTCTTCTCCTTCTGTCTGGTTGGAGAACATTTCATGTTCTTGGCAATCAGTTTGAAATTAAAAAAACAACAACAACAACAACAAAAAACTGTGGACATTTTACACTACTCTAACGTTTACAAAGCACTTTATATCAATTCTTTCATTTGAGCCTCACAAGAGCCCTGGTAAGGACACAGATCCTATCCTCATTTTGCAGATGATGAAATTAAGTGACTTGCCCAGGGACACAATAAGGAATGTACCAGAGGTCCTTAAACCTAGGTCTTCCTTGCTCCAAGTCTATCTTTTATCTATACCCTGCTGCTTCTCTAAAAGAAAAAGCAAGACATGCAGGAAATGAAAGTGGGTTCATTCTTTTTTCCCCCTTCTAAGTAAGTTAAACAAGTTTTAATGGTCCTTAAAGTCTCCTTTCTCCAACCCCACTGCACAAAAATGATTATGAAGTTATTTTGGTATCATTAATAAGTATTTTAAGAAATCATTCTAAGAGATTTCACTACAAGAGTTCTACTAATTTAAGTTAAAGTGACAGGTTCTACAATTTCAAAACTTTTGAGTACTGAGTTGAAAAATAAAAATGCTATCCAAAGCTTAATTTCAAACAAAGAAAAAATTTCTAATACTATATAAACTAATAAAGTTAGGATAATAATGCTGATAGAAGTCTATTAAAAAGTAAGAGGACTAACTATGCCAGGAATTCCAAAGATGTTAGAATAAAACTTCAAACGGCTGAACATATACAAAACGGACTTATTCTGGTGATGTAACAACACATCAATCAACAAGCATATATTAGGTGCTTACTATGTGCAAAGCACAAGGGATACAAACAAGAAAGACAAAAACAGTCCCTGCCCTCACGGAGCTTACATTCTAACTGGAGAGACAACATGTAAATACAGAGTTACATACAAGATACATACAGAGTAGATGGAAGGTAACCTTAGAGTGGTAGGCTCTAGCAGCTGTGATGACCGGGAGCAGTCTCCTGCAGAAGGTGGCATTTGAGCTGAGTCTTGAAAGAAGCTAGGGATTCTAAGAGGTAGAGGTGAGGATGGAGAGCATTCCAGGCATGGGGGACAGACAGTGCAAAGGCACAAAACAGGAAATGGTGTGTCATATGTGAGGAATAGCAGATAGGCCAGTATAGTTTAGATTGTGGATTGTGTGGAGGGGAGTAAAGTGTAACAAGACTGGAAAGGTAGAAGGGGCCAGATTGTGGCGAGCTTTGAATGATAAAAAATGAAACTGCAAATGTAGATATAAGGTCTATTTTAGACAACTTTAAAAAAGGGAGGGGGGAAGGGGCAAGGCATAGATACAAAAGTCTCTCTTTAGTGGAAAGTGAAAAGACTAGGACAAACATTGAGAAGGATATCTTACTGAGGGTCTCCTGCATAACTCAATTGGGCAGGGCGTATCCCAAAGTGGACAATAATTGGAAAAGTAATCACATCAGGGTTGAATTGCTCCCGATCCAGTTGATCAATGCGTACTGAGCTAGGTTTCTAGAGAGAAAAATCAAAGCTGATTACTCTGATAAGAAGACTCACATCAATCATGATAGAAGGATGAGGACTGAAAATGAATCATAAGTTTTTCTAGAAACTCTTACATTTCCTGAAAACAAGGATAATGTTATTCAAAACTTTATTCACAGAGATTGAACTTTATCTCTACAAATAAATCAATACCATTTGGCATGATGAATGGTTTTGTCCTTTTTAGTGCTCCACGGAGATAGACATTTTTTAAATGTGAAGGTTTCAAAAGGGCAGCAATAAAACCCTTTTCTTAACTTCTTCAGAAACTAATGATAAGTAAGAAGTACATTTTAGAAAACAAGATATGCTGACTCATCTGCTTTAATTTCACTTTAAGTACTGAGAATATATTTCCAAGTTATGTACAAGTGGAAGTATGCACACAAAAAAATAAGCTCTTCCTTAGCTTTCAGGCTGTTTCCTACTCACAAATTAGGTGTCATGGGGTGAAATCAGCAAGTTCAATTTATATTAAATGTACTTATGGTATTTTGTGAAAAGAGCTACTTTTTCCAGAAAAAAAAGAGATGTTTACATTTTTAAAAAGAAGATCAATTTTTTTCCTGATATAAGGTACAAATTAACTTTTAAATCATAAGAAAAATTAAAAAGAACTGTTTTTTTGGTCTATTTCTTCTAATTATTATATTTTCTTTTACTATAAGATTAAAAAAACTATTTCAATTGGATTTCAAAATTTCTAAAAACTGTCCAAACACTACAGTTATCAGATAATCAACAGAAAGCATGAGATGCAACTGATTCTAGAACATCTCTAATTTCCTATGATAACTCTAAATCCTGTTATTTTGCTAATTAATGTAATAATTACTGAGGGGAAATGCTAAGAAAGAAACAGAAAAGCACTTCAAGTTTCTAAAGGTCACATTCTTTCCCTTTACATTAAAAATTGAGGAATATGGTAGTAAAGCATTTTAAGATGCATAAGTATTTAGGGGACCAAACATACCATGCCAGGATTGTTAACAATCATCCCTTTACACTCCTCTGCATATTTCTGCCACTCGAGTTCTTCCCACTGAAGCATGTTAGCAATTTCCTCTTCAGGCACCAAAGCTTTGTTACATCTCAACAAGTAGAGTAGAATCTGATGCATTGATAGCACTTCCTTTCCTCCATCTTGTAAGGGAGAAGGGAAGAAGAAAGAAGGTAAGGACAAGAAGAATTTTGTAACACCTAAGTATTAAATGGTATAGAAAAAAAAACATATCAAAAAGCTTTTTATAGGCAGTATACATTTTCAACTGCTTGTCCAAGTGACAAACAGAAGGAAACATATTCACTTAATAAATAGTGCTCACAATCTTATTTATTAAAATGGTAACAACATTATTAACAACTAGAAACTTTTATGTTAGGCTCTGAATAATAAAAACAAAATTTCTTCTCAAAACAAATTTTAAAGGAGCAGCTTAAAGAGTCACATGTTATACTTCCCAGTTACAGATGATGACATACATACTTACCGTTCTTTTTATTACAATAGTTAAAAACTCTTTGGAAGTTATAGCATTTTCTTAAAGAAATGGAAGGCTTTTATGAGACATTTACGGATGAAGTCAATTAGTTACTGTTGTGTTAGGGACTAATTCTTGGAGCTAATTTGCTGCACCTGCCACAGTGAAAGAACCAAATAGGTTTATACTCATCCAGTGTGTCATCATTCTATGAACTAAACACAGGAGAAAATAAAATACTGAGTTGTACAGAAACATAAATCACCACAATCAGGCTTACTTTACATTACACAATAAAGGCAATATACAAGGTACTTTAGAAGAGCCAAGCTAACACTTAATGGTTCAAATGTAAAAAGATTAGTCAATGTTAGTTAGCTCTTAGAGCAATCTTTACAGACATTTTCTCTCAAACTGTAAAAGAGTACATTTCTTATTGCAGAAAGAAATTCATCCATAAAAATAAGAAAGGCTATAAGGAAATCTGATCAAAGAACTGTCAACTATTATATCATCTATACATTTGAAAGAATGCTCAACCTAATGAATTCAGATACACTCTACAGAAAAAGAGGTCTGTTGTTTCTAGATACTCTAGAGAAAAAAACACAGTTAAACACACTTCACATTTCAAAGAATCACAGGAAAAGCTACACAGAATACACACAAAAGAGATCAAAATTATTCTTTAAACATCCTGAAGCAGACAGTTCATAACTCTAAGCCATAAAAACAACTAATATTAAATTGCACATGTGAGAGTTTATGCTTGGTGATGTTTGTTTGGGGTTTTTTTGATTAACAACAACAACAAAACACAAGTCCATGAGACATGTACTGGCCCTAAAGGCAACTGTGACTTCCCAAAATATAATAACCATAAAGTAGTAAGTAATGTTTCAAAAGATTAAGCAAACCAGAACTCACATTAGCAAGGTACTTCCATGTTAGATCTAGGCAAGTGCAAAAGCAAGATCCCATCACACATACCCACACTCACATCCATACTCCTCTACCTTTAAAATCTGATTCCCTTCAGAGTAAACTATAAGGTTATATACATGTGACTCTAAAAATGGCACCACTGCTCAAAAACATTTCTGAAATTCATCTTTATGCAACTTTAATTATTATTGTGAATATTCTCAGTACTGAAAAATTTTTATTTTTTTGAGAGATTTCATTTTCTGAAGCAGTCAAGACATTTAATCAATTAATTAACAAAAATATATTAAGCACCTACTATGTGCCAGACACTGTATTAAGCACTGAAGATATAAAAACAGGGAAAAGAGAGTCTCTGCCCTTTAGGAGCTCATAATTTAATCGAGAAGACAATAAATACATATAAAAATATAAACAAGGAAATAATAAGAGGAAGAACTAGAATTAAAAGGGCTTAGGAAACACTTCTTGTAAAAAAAAACGGGATTTTAGTTGGAACTTAAAGGAATCTGGGGAAGCCAGTAGACAGAGCTGAGGAAAGGGGAAGTGCAAGGAATGGAGGATAGCCAGGGAAAGTGGCCAGAGCCAAGAGATGTAGTATCTTGTATGAGGTACATCAAGAAGGTGGGTATCACTGGAAGAAAGAGGACACGGTAAGGAATAAAGGGGGCTAGGTCATAAAAAGTGTTGAATGCCAAGCAGAGGATTTGCTATTTGATGCAGAGGCAAAAGGAAAACAATGAGGTGGGTGGCATGGTTGGACCAGTTATTTCAGAAAAGCACTTTATTGGCTGAATGGAGGATGGACTGGAGCGGGCAATGAAGCTGGGTAGTCAGCAGACAATTTCAATAGTTCAGGGAGGAGGTAATGAGGGCCTATGTCAGTAGTGGCAGTGTGAGAAGAGAGAAGGGGGTATTTTTGAGAAATGGTGCAAAAGACAAGTAATCGTATGGATAATTTTATAAACAAGTTAATACTGAATAATGTAGTTAAAACAAGACACAGACTCTCTTTTGCTAAAAAATGAATTACGGCCATAAAGAAATACTGGTTAACTGGTTATATGTTATGCAAAAGTTATGGCAACATTGTTGAAAAAAAAAAAAGATACTTAGCCTCTCAAAGGTGACTGCTTTCGAGGAAAACATCTAAAATATTAAAAAGTCTAGCATATTTGTTATTCAAACTTAATATCCCAGGGATCTTTTCTAACAATACTTTTTTTTACATACTCTATTTTACTAGATTACTTTTAAATCATAAGTCTGAGAATACAGGCACACCACCTCCCTCTCCCTTCCCTACAAACTCTTAACACTGCTTTCAAGACCTGCCCCTTGAAGTCACTGTCAAAGGGAGTAACTAACCACTGTAGAGATGAAACCTAGCAACTGCCACCGAAGGAGCTGTGGCCCAGGGCCTCCTCAGCAGTCATGGCTACTGAAACCCCAGAAAAGAAAGTTCTCACCAAATCCCTTGGCAAAAATCAACTGGTTTAACATACTTTCCCCCCCAATGGGAATGACATTAAAAAAATATGGATTACCATTTGCTTTACTGTTGTTCCCTAAGAACCATAATGTGCCTCGCTATTAGATTTACAACTGACACCTCCTGTGTGTTATCTTTCCTTCCCTATTTGAACATGATGATCTCCCTGAAAGTAAGGCCCAGCTTGGCACACAGCGCCAAATGTCTTTCATTCATGCATTAATTCAGTAAAGATTCTGTAGAGGACAAATTAAAATGGAGCAGGATTATGTGAGGAAAGGGTTCTGATGGTATTTCTAAAAAGATAACAATACATGATCTATAACCACTGTGGCTACAGCTAGGTACTTATAAGACAGAGTCCAGAGTCATCCCCAAGGAATGCTGGTCCCAGAAAATAGCATCAACCTGTCTCTTAATCCTCACCCAGGTAACAACAGCCTTCTGTTTCCTCCCTCCCCTAGCAACTACCCTGAAGATAGAATCAATATTAGAATCCCTCTCTTCTTTTATTGCCTTTTCTCCACAGAAAGAATCTAACAATAGCTGAAGAGTAGTGAAGAGCAGTAAAACACATGTTCATTAACTCATTGTCCTAAGTGAAAAACGAAGGGACAAACTTGTTTCTCAATCCAAAAGCTTGCACATTTAATTGATGGTGAGAAACTTAATTAGAAGTGGCTTTAAATAGTGTTTCTTGAACCTGATAATGCTGTTCATTATGAGACAACAGTTTTGCTAGAGTTTTGTTGCAATATATACATCGGGGGACTTGGCCCTCTAGCTGATTAAATAATCAAAATGATGGCCCATGTAAATATACAGAAAGATATAATTAAGATTTTTAGTACCAATCTATAATCTTGGTGTTACGGAACAAACACATAA
The DNA here is from genome assembly GCF_028372415.1 of Notamacropus eugenii. Lineage (NCBI taxonomy): Eukaryota > Metazoa > Chordata > Mammalia > Diprotodontia > Macropodidae > Notamacropus > Notamacropus eugenii. Next base: position 390,950,907 of record NC_092875.1, read on the forward strand.
TTAGATACAAGTTAGGTGATCTGATTCATAATTCTAGTTCCCTCATTAAGTTGCTGGCCAAGACATTTCCGTTTTCTGGGCCTCAGTTTTCTCACTTGTAAAACAAGTTAGATTTGATAAACCTCTTAAGATCTCTTATTGTTTTGAAATTCTATGATTCTATGAAACAGTGTCTCAAATTATAATAAAAACTTATCAAAATAGCTAAATTTATCAACCTAAATCTAAGAACAAATTTGTTTTATCACACACATGAATTCTACATGCTTTACAACTATATTCATTTTAGTTCCTGTTCATTACATTCAGGCTCTTGTTTTGATAGGGAGCATAAACCTGCCTACATATTTTGTATTACAGTTCCCAAGCAGGCAAAAAAAAGCTTAAGTACTCCAGAAAAAAATCTCAGAAGCCATTTAATAATGTCACACAGACACAGACATACATACACACACACACACACACGCACACACCCATCTATCTAAATAGGATATTTCCTCTACAACACCCCTAAAAGTGGTCATCCAGTCCTTCAAGGCTGAATACTTCAGCCTATTGCACAGGCAATACTTCCAGTATACTGCTTCCACATGAAAAATCACTCTACTTTTGGCCTTTTTTATATAAGGAAAATTCCTGAGGAAAACTCATTACACATTTTCCTGTAACTAACAGAAATATTTTCTTTACTTCAAGCCTAAATATGTCTCTTTGTCACTTCTATTTATACCTATTAGTTCTGTCCTTTGGGATCTAGTAAAACAAATCACTCTTCTATGGAATAGCCCTTCAAAAGCTAAAAAATTGCTGACTTGTTCTACCTTCCTCCTAAGTCAAGTATTCTAAACCCTGGAATATGTGAATTTTTCTTTAAATATATATTATGATTACTGTATTTCCTGTGTAATCCTGTGTACTATTTTTTATGTATTTAAAAACTTTTTTCTGGGGGGGTTCCAAGGATTTCATCAAATTGTAAAAAGGTTTATGATATGATACAAAAAAGGTTAAGAACTCAAATCATGTTCCTATGACACTTTCCAATTCTCCTCATTATTCATTCTTACCACTAGCCTCTGGATGGGCTCTGATTTGACAGTGTCTTTCTTAAAATACAGTATCCACTAAAATTTAGAGAGACAAAAAATAAAAACTACCCCAAGGTATCCATTTCAAGTGAGCAGAGATGGGAAAAAATGGGAAATCTCAGTGCTGGAAAAGCTGAAGGAAAACAGGAACACTAAATTCACCCTTAATGGAGTTGAGAAGTGGTACAATCATTCTGGAAAACAACTTGGAATTCTGCAAGGAAAGATCTAAGTTGTTAAACCCTTTGATGGAAAGAATCTACTATTAGGATTACAAGCCAAGGAATTTAATGATAGCAAGGGAAGATCTATATGCAAGTTAACATTCATGGAAGCATAACAAAAAGAAGGAAACAAAGTATGTGCTTGACAATTAGGGGGTGGCTGAACAAATTATGGTATATGAATGTAATGGAGTATTATTGCTCCATAAGAAAGGGCAAATATGAAAAATTCAGACAAGACTTGTAAGAGGTGATGCAAAGTGAAGAAAACAGGCAAAATAAGAAACAAAGATCACATTGATGCAAATAAAGTCAACAACGAGAAGCAACAAAACCCTATTCAAATGCAATCGTTGTTAGTATCATATTTTCCCTGTTTGAGGGAAATGTACTTTGTAGGGGATATGTGTATTTCTTGGGAAATACCAAAACATAACTAGAAAATTTTTAAAATTCAAATACAAAATGTGGCAGGTCAGGACAGACTCTAATGCTGCAGATACAGTCACAGAAAAGAACACAGTAGCTATCATATCTCTAAGGATTGTTCAGGCTCAATTATTATTGCAATGTCGTATAACATCACAATTACTATATGGAATAATAAATTTTAATTCATTTGATAACATATTTATTTACCTGGAAGAAATCTTACAAAACGTGGCATGAAATGAAATCTTGGACAGCATGAACTATTATTTTCAAATGAAGGGCCTAATTGGAAGAGGAAAAAAAAATATTAAAAAATATTGTAAAGTTACTCAATTCGTAGGCTTTATTATAACAAAGAGAAACACTAGAAAAGTCTATGTATATACATACATACCTACACACATAAAAATACATACAGAGAAAAATGATCACAAACTCTTAGATTTCAAAGTTGAATCAATCATGTGTAACTTATAGGAACAAAGAAGGATACTTATATAAGTATATGTAAGTATAAATATTTATATATACTTACAGGAAGGATACCAAAAGATAACAAAATAACAAAATGGCCTTTTACATTCCCCATCCATCATCAGATATGTACAATTAAAGCAATGATTTTTTTAAAGTCTATTTTACATAATAAAATTACTGTCAAATGAAACAAAAAACATTCTTATATAACATGCTTATATTTTGTTTCCATCATCTTGTTCTTCAGAAATTCATTGAAGGAATATGCAACTAAACTTTTAACAAATACTCATTGTAGCCTAGTTTGAGAATTAGTTGTAGTAGGTTCCTTTTCAAAATAAGCACCCAATGCCAAAAGAGACATTTCTAGAAGAGTAAAGTGCTTATCAATGAGAAAAAAATTAATATTTTTAAAATCTTGGTAGCCTACTGTGTAAGCACTAGCATACCTGCACAGGCAAAGATAGAGAAAAAGCATGGCAGTGGCCAAGAAAAGCACATATTGGCAACAATTTTTGGTACTCTACACTTAATTATGGCATTTTATTTTTTTTACAAACTTAAGAATTAAAAGGCTTTTGGGGGTTTAATATAACATTTTATTAATCTAAAATATTAACTCACAGGACTATCATTAATGAAATCAAAGCAGTCACTCCTAAAAATCAACAGACAACACCTTCTTGAAGCTTAATGGGTACTACTGACATGTAGTATTATGTAAAAAGCACTTTTAAGAATCTTCTGGTGTCTAACCAATAGTCCTTGTTCATATAATGAAATCAATTCCTATTAAGTACTTCAAGGGACAGAATTATTTTTACAACCAAACTTGGCTTTAAAATGTTCTGCAGACCCTTTACTTTTAAATACAAGCATCATCTTTTTTATTACATCCATATTATGATTTCCTTAATGGACAGTTAGGTGGCTCAGTGGATAGAGCATAGGACTTAGGAACTGGATAAGATCTACTTCCAAAACCTGCCTTCATATACTAAATAGCTCTGTGATCCTTAGCAAGTCAATAAATTTCTCTGTGCCTCAGTCTCCTCAACTGTAAAATGAGGGTAACAGTAACCTCTATCTCACAGGTTTTATAAAGCACTTGGGAAATCTTAGAGGGCTATATAAATGCTAGTATTAATACAACTTTACACAAATGTTCTATTTGCCCCAGAACTGTGATCTGCATAAGGGGAACATAGTAGCTGGCCTCTGCTGAAGTACTATACCTGTAAGATTCCAATCATAGAGTTCCAAAATGTCTCTGAACAGGTACAAGGAAAAGAGTTCAAGGCCTTTCACACAAAAATTCTGAAAAACAATAACTATTTTAGCATTGTATTCTAAAGACCACAAAGACTTATCCTGATGTTTCACTGTAGGGTGGTAGTGACTATAACTTCTTAGAGGCTCCGCCAGCAGTTTAGGCTCTAGGAGGGCCCCAAAATTGGAAAAGACTGGAGTCTGGGTCTGGCAAATTGCATGTTCAGAGGTTCATTAAAATATGATCAATTGTCTGACAACAGCAACAAAGTAAAACCATCAACTAAAGCCCCAAAATGGATGCAGCCAACATTACAGATATCTTTCAAGTACTAAAGTAATAATTTTGCTATTCCAGAATAATTTTAAAAGTATGGAAATATGAGTTGTTCAACATCAATGACTTGTTAATATTAATAATATGACAGGACAGCACTGTATCACAGACAGAGCACTCGCCATCAGGGTGAAGAAGGCCTGGGTTCAAGTACTCACTGTGATGCACACTGTGTTACTCTGGCTAATCATTTAACCCTCCCAGCTGACTCAAGGAAACTCTCAGAGATTCACATTAATTTGATTTTGGAATTGCACAACTCTTGCTAATACAAGTCTTAGCATAGTTTTAAGTTTTAATAGCCTAAGTGCTGCAGGTGAGCAGCAACGATCTTGTTTCTGAAAATGTTCCTCCAAAAGCCATATGATGAAGCTTCACTTTTCTAAGGTATTCGGATGACCAGTAACAGAATCTATTGCTTAAGCAAACTGAATTAGAAACAGATTTACAGTTACTGTTAGTTGACAGAACATGAAAAACATTTTCAAAAAGAGACAAAGGGGCTTTTACGTTGTAAACTGTAACTTCTGCCTGCTTCAACAGTTTCTGTCAAAACATAATGCTCCCAGGTTATATATGTAGTAAAAATTCCAATAGAGAATATTTCAATACTTAAAAAACCCCCAGAAAATATGAATTAAAAAAATGTCCCATAGTGATCTGTTAAATAATTATCTTCCTTACCTCAGGCATCATCTCTTCAATGAAATGAATTGTGTAGTCTATATTAAATCTAATTACTTTACACAGAGGAATCTGTAATAACAAATAGAGAAGTTTAGTTCTTACTTTTCTCTAAGTGTTTTTTTTTTACCTGATTTAGAAAGCAATAGACATATGGAAAGTATGGTGTTTATAATTCTATCAATTACCATTTAGGGGCATATACTGCAAAGTCCTACCATGCTGTCTGTTCTCTACATATGTAAGTGTACTGGTAATGATTTATTAACAGAATTATGGGGGAGAAAGTGTTCAATCAGTAAAAACAAAATCTGTCACCTCAAAACCATCAGAAACACCACATAATAAATTTCCTAAATCTCTCCCCAGTCTCCCACCATCACCCACTGCTCCCAGTATTTTTCTTGTATAATTGAGAGTATCCATAAAATCAAAGTCACAGTGATATTTTTATAAACTATGGGGTCTTTAAGTAGGTAAATAACACAGAGTGCAACTAAACTGCCTATATAGATATAAAAGTAGAATTTAACTTCAATGGGCTACTCAAGGTTAACTCTTAAGCTGAAAGAAAATGCGATGAGTTATGACCTGTTCCAACAAAAAACTGTCATCTCAACTAGACTTGGTAGGGAATTTAGGAAAGCAGTCATCTCAAGAACTTACGCCACATTTGTATTACCGTAGCATTTCAGTGAACAGTAAATGGTCCCTTGGAGACAGAAAGCAGTAGGGAAACAATTCTACACCTGCAGACTTCCTAAATTTATAGTTATTAGGAAAACCATGACAATTCATGTCTCATGCTTTCCATAACTATGAAGCTGATAAAATGGCAAAAGAGTTTACCAATGCCATCTACTGGAGAAAGAATCTTGTTCAAGTTACCATTTCTCATAAAAAACAAAGAGTAATGTTAAAATTAATTTTATAGCAACTTCTACATTAATAGAGAAGAATTTTCATCTTTTGTCCAATGAACTGTACAAAGACAAATCACAATTAAAGGTCACTGCCATTTTCAAGTCCAATATCCCTATTCATCTCATTTCACTTACATGATTATCAGTAGACAACTGTATATATTTTCTATTATACTAAACTGAAGTCATTATTGTCAATTCACTTTTCTATTTTTTCTCTTGATACTTTTTTGTCTGAATATATACCCCTGTATTATATATTATATTTTATCAAAAGATGCATGTACTTGTCTGATACATGTACCATTAACTATTTCAACTCTGAATTTCTCTTACAGTCTTAAAATAAAGAGGCTAGAATGACTACTTTAAGGTTACTTCATATTGGCCCATTAAGTAATTATTTTGTATTGGGTTCAAAAAGTGGTTACCAGACAACATTAGTTTAGGAAATAGAGATCTGTAACTATTTTTTGAATAAACATTACTATGGAAAGCAAAATCAGATTAATTAAAAAAATTCTGAAATCTGCTCACTATTCATTTTGCTCACCTTCAAAAACACAAAATTAAAAAAATATACTCAAACCTCTAGCTCAGGGTATATACTCTAAACCAATGCTTCATAAACTGTGAGTTCTGACCCCATATGGGGTTTAAAAAATGTGTTATCGAGGTCACAAGTGGAAAAAAGTTTAAGAAGCACTGCCCTAAACCACAACTTATCCAGACAGTCTTAAATTAAAATTATGATAAAGCCAAAAGCACTCTCGATATAAACAGGTCTTTATTTCTATACTGGGAATAAATGGTGGGTAGAATTAAACGCCTTAACTCTCTGCTCTAATCAAAACCTAGTTCTAGCCAAGACTAATACTGAAACTGAATTCACAGTAATTATTCTCTCTTCTATTCAATCCACATTCTTCTATCAATGGCTTTCAAAAGGATATGCACTAAAGACTGGCCTTGATGAACTCTAAAATCCTTTTCAATTCTCAGATCTATAATGCTATTTAGCAAAGAGGCCTTATATACTAGATAGCTACTAAAAAAAAAATCCAGTGATTTTTGATTTTTTTTTTTTTAGCATATAATTGTCAAAATTTCCTTTCACTGAAATTTCTTCAACACATGGTAACCCTAAGTATGTCTATAAAGCTAATACCATTATGCTGGTTTTTACATTTATGATGTAGACAACATCTCAAAATAAATTCTCTGGACCAAAGATATGACTGTAAAATAAAATAATCATCCTTCTCAAGCAATATCTTTGTAATTACAACAAATACTGAAGAATGCAGAAACAGTCAATTAAAGACTAGCAAGAGATGGGGTAGAGGAAAGTAGAAGCAAATGACTTCTCATTAATTCCTAGTTCATTTTGTTTTAGAATAAAGTTTCACACGGTGTTAGGACACTACACATGGGTTTTCTGTATACCCAGTAGTAAGAGAGTTTCAAATATACAAACCAGGAAGGAATTCCATTTGGCAATGATTTTGAGCAAAAGCAAGTAATGACAGAATTGGTACATTCTATTTTCTTTCCCAAAACACCTAAGCAGCTATTTCAGAAGGTTAATATAAGGAAGGCCAACTGAAAGTGTAGAATTATTAAATCACTTAAGTTGTCACATTTCCATGACACAGAGTTCCGAGTTCCTTCAACTGAAATTCAGAAATTCATTTTGAACTTGGTACCAAACATATGTTGTGAGGAGTAATTAAAAAAAGTGATTCTGTATCTCAGAGAAGGTTTCTCAAAGAAAGACAGATCTTAGGTCACAAGAATAATCTGATTCTGCTAAAATTAACTCAGGCTTGAATTATTCTCAAGGGTTTAATTTTCTTTTGCACAGTTCAAAGATAAGATCTCATTCTTTCCTAAAAACTTTCATAAGTTTCCTTAAATGAAAACTCAAAATAGCTCTAAGATGTTGATTCATGTTACCATTTCTTTTCAATCTTTCATATCTTAAAAATGTTACTCTGACATTTTTATATAAATATATGAATTCATATAACTCAAACTAGGACTCATTAGGAATGATGTCACCCTCTCACACACTGTGAAAACACACAATATTCTGAGGCTCATTTAGCAGTATTACATTATATTAAAGAATTCTAAGAAAAGAGAATATGTACTTACATTGGTCAGAGGAGCATGTGCAAACATAGAAAATCCTTCAAAAATATATTCATGATCATCATATTCTATAACAGTTGGTCTATCAGTCTAAGAAGCAAAAACATTAAAAAATATACATCACATATTGGCTATGCAAAATTTGCTAGCTTATATTGTTGCAGAAAAGTTTCTCAATGAAAACTCAAGTCCACTAGAAGTAAAATGAATTCAACAAATATTTACTAAGCAGTCAACCCATCAAAAAGAGTTTATTAAAGTATTATACAGCACCCAGTCCTGAAAGACTTGACATTCTATTGAAAGAAATCATATGCAGTATATATATGTACACACACACACACACACACACACACACACACACACACACACACACACACAATCTTAGAAAAAAGGCATTAGCATAAGTTAAGGTGAACTTAGAAAGGTTTCTTGTAGGAGGTGGGATTTTATCTGAGACTTGAAGGAAGCCAAGGTAGTCAAGAGGCAGGAAAGAGAACGAAGTACCGTCCAACAAGGGATTGCCAGTGAAAATGCATGGAACTGGGAGATGAAGTGTCTTGTGAGAAAAAAGGAGGCTCAAATAGTAAATGATAAAGAATTTTGAAAGAGAAAGGTTTGGGGGGGAAATATGAGCTCAGCTTTGGAGATGCTGAGTTTAAGATATTGTAGGTAAAACTGTCCAGTGTTGGAACAAACTGATATTAGAACCAGAAAGTTTTTCTTTCTTTTAACAGTATTTTTCCCCCAATTGTATGTCAAGACAATTTTTAGTATGCATTTTTACAAGATTTTGAGTTCTACATTTTTCTCCCTGCTTCCCTCCCTTCTTCCTAAAATGACAATTAAGAGAGGTGAAGCCAAGGAGGAAGAGTAAAGCAGAGGCTTGCCTGAGCTCTCTCCCAAACCTCTCCAAATACCTTTTAAAAATGGCTCTAAACAAATTCTAGAGCAGCAGACCCAGATTGAAACAAATTTCCAGTCTAAGACAACTTGAAAGGGTGGCAGAAAAGATTTGTTGCACCAGGGTGAGAGAGGAGTACAGTCCAGCACATGGGTCCCTGGCAAACCAGGAGCGGAATCTGGAGTGACTGAATCACTGGAAGCAGTAGCAATTTACAGACATCTCAGCCCACAAACACCAAAGACAACTTAGACAGTCAGCAGGTCTGTTGTACTTGGGTGAGAGTGGTGCATAGGCAACACCAGCACATCCCTGCCGCCAGAAATTCAGCAACAGAACTTGGGAGCCACTGAATTAGCAGTGGCAGTGGTTGCTTCCAGAGCTCTCAGTCCACATGGTAAGGGGATCAAGCAACTGTTCAGAAGGAGACTACAGGGGTCTTTTTGCTAGCACTGAGGCAGGATCCTGTTGCTTTGCCCTTGCACTTGTATCTGGGACAGAGTCCTGGGTGAGAGTCCCAGCGGGAGGAGGAGCACTAGCATAGCGGCCACAGTGGAAGGGCGACCCTCTTCACAGTTTCATGGTAGAAGAGTTCCTGTGGTCACTCACAGATCAGAGCACAAGTCAGGAGAGTAGCAAACATGTTCCCTTAGATCATTTCACCTTGGATGAACTGAACACTTACAGGTCCCTAGAAGTATCTCTGAAAACAGCTGCACAAAACCCCTGAAGCTTGGGACAAGTCACCCTCTAACCTAGAAGCACAGCCCTACTTTAACAAAGAGTTAACAGTCCAGTAACAGTCTGGGGAAATGAGCAATAGAAAGTTAGTATAGTGACAAGCAAGATCCAAACACACACTCAGAAGAAGACAACAAAAGTCAAAACTCCTCATCCAAAGTCTCCAAGAAAACTATGAATTGGTCTCAGGCCATGGAAGTGATCAAAAAGGATTTTGAAAATCAAGTGAGGTAGAGGTAAAATTGGGAAGAAAAACGGGAGTGATGCAAGAAAATCATGAGAAATGAGTCAACAGCTTGGTAAAGGAGATACAAAAAATACTGAAAAAAGTAACACCTTAAAAAAACAGACTAGGACAAATGGTAAAAGAGATACAAAAAGCCAATGAGGTAAAGAATGCTTTAAAAAGTAGAAATGGCCAAATGGAAAAGGAGATCCAAAAGCTTACTGAAGAAAGCAATTCCTTAAAAGTTAGAATGGAGTACATGAAAGCTAACGACTTTATGAGAAATAAAGAAACAATAAAATAAAACCAAAAGAGTGAAAAAAGTAGAAGAAAATGTGAAATAACACATTGGAAAAACAAATGACCTGGAATATAGATTCAGAAGAAATAATCTAAAATGGTGGGTAATATGATGTAGGTTATACATCATGTTATAAAATACACTACCATGTAGAACATATTTCTATATTAATCACAGTTGTGAAAGAAAAACAGATCAAAAGAGAAAAAAAATTAAAAAGAAGAAAGTGCAAAAAGTATGCTTCCATCTACATTCAGAGTCCAATAATTCTTTATATGGATATAAATAGCCTTTACTTTCTTGAGTTCCTCGTACTTTTTGGATCGGTGTTGCTGAGAAGAGCTGAGTCATTTATAGTTGGATCATCACACAATGTTGCTGATACTGTGTATAATGTTTTCCTGGTTCTACTCATTTCACTCTGTCATCAGTTCATACAAATCTTTCCAGGTTTTTCTGAAATCTGCCTGTTCATCATTTCTTATTGCACAATAGCATTTCATTACATTCACATACTATAGTTTGTTTAGCCATTCCCCAATTGTTGGGCATCAACTCAGTTTTCAATATTTTGCTACCACAAAAAGGGCTGCTATAAATATTTCTGTACCTGTAGGTCCTTCTTCCTCTTTTATGATCTTTTTGGGATACAGACCTAGCCCTGGTAGTGGCATTGCTGGTACACACAGTTCGGTTGCCCTTTGGGTATAGTTTCAAACTGCTTTCCAGAGTGGTTGCATCAGTAGAACCAGAGAGTGAAAGAACTAGCAAAGGAGCCTCACCTATGTAAGCCAAGACTCTCTGAAGGCCGGATGCAGACTGGGTACAGGCACCTCTTAATTAGCCAGGACTCACTTATGGGGGCTTCAAGATAAGACTGGAAATTTGTGACAGGAAAGGTTTTTCTTTGAGTTAGCTGTTTCTTGAAACCCTGTCCAAATAGGTGGGACTGATCAGGATACTAGATGTTTTAGCAGAAGAAACAGGATGAGGGCTACAATATAAACAGGGTCAGGGACAAAATAGAGAACTTGAGACAAAAAGGAATTGGTTTAATTTTCTAGCCTATGTACAATATCTATGCGACAAGTTCAAGATAAAATAAAATACAATTAGAGATACAAACCTGGAGATCAAGAAGGAAGTTAGGGCTATAAAAAACAGATCCAAAAATCATCTGCATGGAGTTCATAATTGAATTCATGGATGCAGAGATGAGTTCACCAAGAGAGGGAGTATAGATAGTGAAGACAAAACAGCACAGGATAGAACCTTTAGGGACTGCCACATTTAAGTAGCATGATACATATTTACAATCCAACAAAGGAGATAGGTAGGTCAGCCAGACAGTAGGAGAACCAAGAGGGAGTAGTGTCATGGAAAACTAGAGGGAAGAGTATCAAGGAAAAGAGTATGATCAACAGTATCTAGGTTACAGGTAAGTCAATAAGGATGACTGATTATTGAGAAAAAGTCTTTAGATTTTGCAATTAAAAGATCAGGGGTAACTCTGGAGAGCAGTTTCAGCTGAATGAGGTTAGAAGCCAGAATGCAGAGAGCTAAGAAGAGAGTGACAGGAATGGAAATGGAGACATTGATTAAAGATAGCTTTCTCAAGGAGTCTAGCCACAAAAGGACAGAAAGGAATTATAGCTAGTAGGTAAAGAGAGATAGTTCAAGACAGGTTTTTTTGGTGGATGGGCAAGACATGGGCATGTCTGTCTGAAGAAGGGACTCAGCCAGAAAATAGGGAGAGATCAAATATTAATAACAGTGAAAAATGTGTAGTTGAATATTATGCTTGTGGTCCCCTTCTTGTTTCTGTCCCTTCCCCATGTCTACAGGCAAACTATGTAAAAATCACTTGTGTCATGAGGAGGGAGCCAGACTTCACTGACTGCAAGATGGAAGGAGTAAGAAAGGAAAAGATTTAAGATGAAAGCAAGTTTCTTAACCATAAAGAAGTAATTTCGGAAAAGGGTATACTGATCTGGAATAGGAAACTAAGGGAGGTTTAGAAAAGAGGTTCAGGTTGAGGATAATAGGAGTAAAGAAATTAGCAGTGGGGGGCGGGAAATGGAATTTGTACAATATAGATGAGGATTCAAAATCACTGGGATGAGATCACATGTATGAGAGTATGCTAAACATCCACCATGTGCAAGACACTGTGCCACACTCTAAAAGAGGTGAGGGGAAAGGAGTATAAGAAAATATATACAACTAAACATGATAAGATATATATAACAACACAAAGAAAATTCTATTTAAAAAAAGATATCTTAAACTAAGAAGCAGGATGTTATGATAACAGTAAAATGGACTCGAGTCAAGACAGCTGTTTTCAAATCCCACATCTATTACTGGCTGTGTGGCTATAGTTATTGCTTAACTGTTTTGTAAGCTGAAAAATGCTAACAAGAATACTTGCAGAGACTTCTAGCCAAGTTATCTGAATGGAGATAGACAGATCAGCAACCCTATACCCACTCCAGCAAAAAAATCCAGAAATAAAACTGAAAATCACCCAATAAATAATGACCAAGAAATACAATTGCTGTTGCTAAGTTTTTCTGTCATGTCCGACTCTTCGTGACCCCATTTGGGGTTTTCTTGGCAAAGATATTGGAGCAGTTTGCCATTTCCTTCTCAAGCTCATTTGACAGATAAGGAAACTGAAGCAGAGAAGGTTAAATGACTTTACCCAGCTTTACACAGCAAGGAAATATCTGAGGTCAGATTTGGACTAAGGAAGATGAGTCTTCCTGACTTCAGGCCCAATGCTCTATCCACTGTGGCACCTAGCTGCCAAGAAATACATTAAGAAACTGAAATAAGCGAAGACTTCTACTCTGGTATAGTGCTAGAAGCCAGACAGAAGTCTGCGAGTAACAAGAAAAGGGGCCCACTAACTAATACCAATGCAAACAAAGAAGTTGGCAGGCCCAGTCCGAACCAAAGGCATATGCAGCTTATAAAGTTGTATCTGGATACAGATAGAGATGTCCAGCAGTCAGTTGAAAATATGAGAATAAAACTCAACAAAGACTGATACCAAATATACAAGATTTGGAAATCAGACACAGAGGTGGTAAATGAAACATTACCAAGAGACAATGCAGAGAGAGAAGAGGGTGAAGAAGAGAGCTTTGGTAGATACCCAAAGTACAAGGCAGAAGGAACAAGAAAACCCAGTAAAGGAGAATGAAAAAGTAAATCTATACTGGCAGGAGAACTCAGAGAAATGTGTCAAAAGTCTAAGGCAAAGAGAGAATCAAACTTTTTAAACTGCCTATTTTGCAAAGCACAGGGTTACCTGGGAACACAAAGTCAAAAACGAAATAATCTCTGCCCTTAAGGAACTTATTTTTACATTTATACAAAGTAATTTGTGGAGGAAAAGTAATTGGGGGAAGGGGGAGTAGGGGACATCAAGGAAGACTTAATGGAGAAAATGGCACCCAAGGTGAACCTAGGAGGAAAACACAAACTCTCAGAGATGGGAATACATACTGAGATTAAGGGATGGCTTTTATAAAATGGATGGAGGTAGGAAATGTTAGGCAAATTAGCTGAAAATAATAACTTTGCAGAGCAAAAGATGGCAATTATCAACTGAGCCCCTATTTGAAAATCAGGTCTTAAAATAGAATATTATTTATCTAAGAAATGTGGAAAAATAAGCAGCTCCTAAACCCCATTACATTTTCACCCATATTAAAAACAACTAACTCTCCAGGGTAATAATAACCAAGGGGCAGCTAGGTGGCACAGTGGATAGAGAACCAGCCCTAAGTCAGGAAGGCCCTGAGTTCAAATCCAGCCTCAGACAGTCACTAGTTATAAGACCCTGGGCAAGTCACTTAACCCCAATTGCCTCCCCTCCCCTCTAAAAAAGTATCAACTTCTGGTTTTGGTCAAAAAGGTCTTCTCTCAATGTGGAAAAATTATGCACAGCTCACTGATTTCGAAAACAGACCCATCATATGCATCATACACATACATGCACGTACAATTTGTCAAGCTCCATTAAGAGGATGCAAAAAATAAATAAAATGACCTTAGTTGCTGAGATAATAGTGATCAAATCATAAGGAGAATTTGTGAGCAATAGAGCCCTTTTTAAAATCATATAAATTACAGAAGAAAGCCAAGTGTGAGAATTACAGAAATGGATTCCACAATATATTACCTTATTAAATGGCTAGAATTTGTTTAAGTACTTACTAAAAAGTTTGTAGGAGGTGAAACTGTAATTCGATAATGGTAGAGTCTGCCAGCATTGTTGGTCATAGGACGACAGGGTTTGATGGGCTTGAGAAGGAAAGAAAAAAAATATAATAAGAGCCAACTTCTGAGAAAGGAATAGAGGGTGCAAAGGTTTTTCCTTTGGAGAAAAGTAAGGAAAGCAAAGTCTTGACGTGTTTAAGTGTCCAGTAACTTTAGACAAATTACTTAACCTCTTTGAAATTCATTTTCATTTATGAATTTTAGAAAGCACAATGGAATAGGACACTATTCCACTCAGGTACAGGCTCTCAACACTGCATACCTAGGCTATTACAATAGCTGACTGGTCTCTATGCCTCAAGTTTCTTCCCATTCCAATCCATGCTCCACCCAGTTGCCAAAGTGATCTTCAAAAAGGACAGGTCTGACTGTGCCACCCTCCCATTCAAGAAATTTCAGTGCTCCTACTAATACCAGGATCAAATGTAAAATCTTTTTTTTGGCTTTTAAATCCTTCTAAGTAACATGATCCCTTCCTATCTTTCCAATTTTCTTAAACCTTACCCTCTGATGAATGAAACTGATCTACTATCTGTTCTAGCCCCATCATATTTTCTCTCTTGACTCCAAGCCTTTACAGTGGCTGAACACCATTCCTGGAACTCCCTCCCTTTTCATCTCCATTTCCTGGCTTCCCTGACCTTCCTTCAAATCTTTGCTTAAGTTCCACTTGTGGCAAGAAACCTTTCCCATTCTGCTTTAATTTCTCAGGGCCCAGGTGATGAGTAAAATTTCAGTGATGAGTGAGAAAGAGGAAACAAAAAGTAAGAATTTAAATTCTTTAACATAGACACACACACACGCATGCACACGCACGCACACACACACACCCCCAACCACTATGGCTATAATCACATGAATGAAATAATTAATTTTCTAAAATTCTTCATGAATTCTCCTTTTATTAAGCTCTACTTGCTCTTAGAAATTAATATCTGATTTATGTCACCTCACTTTTTACTGACAGAAATAGAAACTAAGGGAATAGCCACCAACTGGGGGAATGGCTGAATAAACTATGACATATGAATACAATGGAGTTTTAATGCATTATAAAAAATTACAAAAGGGATGATTTGTATGAACCAAAACAGAGTCAAGTGAGCAGAACAAGGGAAACAATTTTACTCAATAACAATACTGTAAAAATTCAAAGATTTAAGAATTCTGGTCAATGTATTCATGTTCCATGATTCCAGTGGACCAATAATGAAGCATGCTCCCCACCTAACTGAAAGGAAATGGACTCAGGGCAGAATGAGATGGATATTTTTAGACGTGGCCAATGTAGGAATTTGTTTTACTCCGTCTAATTATTATAAGGTTTTTGCCTTTCTTTTTCCTATTTCCAATAAGGGGAGAAGAAGTAGATGGGAGAATTTGTTGTTGTTAATTGAAAAACAATAAATTAAAGAGGAAAAGAAATTAATAATTCAAAGCCACAGCTAAGTTTTTTTCCCCTATGCACATTAATTATAAAGGAAATTTGTTTAAGACAATGTGACACTTGGGGTTATAAGAGAATAGTTAAATAATAAAACACCAACATAATGTCTTAAATTGCCTTACGTACTCATCTTCAAAATGAAAAAGTCAGTTATTTTGAGGGAGATTCCACCTCAAATTTCCTTTGAATTTGTCAGTAGTTAAAGAAATCTCATGAAAGACAACGCTTCTTTTTAAAATATGCATACGACTTTAGTGAAGAGGGAAAGTGTGGGCATTTGCCTGCCCAGCCCACTGCCCTGGCACTTAAAAGTCTAATATTCCAAACCAGTCACCTCTTCACCAGGATAGATGCTGTGCCGGATTCCTGTGCGCCTTGCTTTTGCACTGCATTTACACAGAGGGCCATCATTCATCTGTCAGGAAAAGAAGGGAATTCCATTTTTATTGAAAAGGAAAAAAAAACCATACAAGATGAAATCTCAGAAATGATTTCAGTTTTTATATCATCAGCACTAAAGGTCTTGAGCCTGTCAGGGACAGAAGATTAAATGGATGTTCTGAAACCCATAAAGGTGCAAAGTAGCCATATACAGTCTGATAAAAGAAAACTTAATAGCAATAACTAATAAACCAAATAGCTCTGAGTGTCATTTGGGCAAACGAGGTGGAAATACCAGTGTCAGTATTCTTCTTTGCCCCCATTTTACTCTAAACCAGTCTACGTGTTTCCACAACTTATTTTTAGGAAAAATGTACTTTTCCACAAAGAGCTAATAAAATTCTGACTTTGGAGAAACAACTAGAACACTCTGAAGGTGAACCTGAAGATTTTTAAATCTGAATCACTCTCAACCTCAATTAGGAATGTACCTTTCATAACTAACTTTAAATGTATTACAGGTTTTAAACTTATGTTTTACCCCACAGTCTTATTTGGCACTTAGTTTAACACTGAGCAAGGTCGTTTGTACATTACATGTTTCTAAGACATCTACCACATGAAAGGCACAATGATCTATCCACAACACACAATCTCTGTCCCCTTCAGGTGTTTATAACTGGGCTAGACAGACAAAACAAAGACATGGGGAAAATTAGCCTTAATTTAAATGCTCTGATCATGATTATTTCCAAATGAAAGTTATGAAGGTATAGGTATGGTCTCTTCTAGCTCTAAATGTATATTATTCTACAAATCAAACTTCCTAAGAATTTTTTTCTTGGTGTCCATAAATGGTTATCCATCTTCTGTTTTCAGACATGTCACTGATAAAATGTTAAATTAGGATAGACAACAGAGGAAATTCACCAAGGTAACCTCCTGTTTCATTTTCAGATAGATTTTAAATATTAGGAATTTTTCCTTATACTAGAGCTAAATTGTAATCAATCTCAATGTCTCTCTCATTTCCACTCACTGCTACTAATTTTGCCCTCTTTTCTTTCCATTTTAAAATCTGCAATGAAATGATGCCGTATCTAACCCCTCAAACGATAGTCCTTCAAGTATGTAAAGATAGCTATAAAGGACCTTCCTACCCGCTAAGACTTTTCTTTTAGAAGATAAATATCTCGAGTTCTTTTAAATTATCCTCCTATTCGGTTCAGTTGTTTTTCAGTCATGCTCTTCTCTTTTGTGACTCAATTTCGGGTTTTCCTGGCAAAGATATTGGAGTGGTTTCCCATTTCCTCCTTTAGCTCATTTGACAGATGAGGAAACTGAAACAGAGAGAGTTAAATGACCTGCCCAGGTCACACAGCTATGAAGTTAAATGTCTGAGGCCAAATTTGAATTCAAGAAGATACATACTCCTGACTCTGGGCTATACTGCATCCACCGCACCACTTAGCTGCCTTATTCTCCTAGAGTATGTTCTAAAGTCTATTTTATCATTCTCACCTTCTTTTAGATATGCCTATGCCTTTCCTAAATTGTGGTGCCCAGAAATGAACACAATACTCCAAAAAGAATGTGATGAAGGCAGAGCATAATGGAATAGTATCTGCCCTATTTCTGGAAAATATATTTTTTAATGTTAATAGTTCATCACACATCAGAGTGTTGACGTATGGTGGATTTACAATCCATTAATAATCCCAAATGTTATTCATAGCCACATCTATTATTTCTATAAAATGGTTTATCTTCTATTTATATTTATAAAATATTTTTATGTTGTACTTATTTATATTTATAAGAGTGGTATATAAAATTATTTGGACTTGTTCCTTTTAGCATTTTCTCTTATTTTACATGACCCATCTCGGTAGCCTGCTTAGAAATCTTTTGTACTCAAACAATGTAGTCCAAAGTGTTTGCCACTCCTCCATGGCTCATGGCATGTGCTATTTTGAAAAAAAAAATGCCTTGTCTCCTTTCACATCTCTGATAAAAATGTTAAACAGAGACAAGTCAAGTACATATTCCTATAATACTCTGCTAGGGACTTCCACCAAGCTGACTGTGGGTTCAACCTCTCAGTGGCTTTTCTTTGAGTGTAATAGCTGAACTAGTTCCAAATCTATCTAATCATACCATCACTTAGTACACACTTCTATATCTTGTCCACAAAGAAAGTATGACTTGGTCAGCTGACTTGGTGAAATTTAAATATATTATATTCCCTTATAAATGAATTCCTCTTATACATGAATCTCTATTGTAAATCAATCTATGTATTCTACTAAAAATATAAATTAGGTTAGTTTGGCATGATCTTTGCTTGCTGAAGCCTCAGTGTTTTTTAGTTATTACTGCTTCCCTAAGTCTTCACAAACCATCCTAATAACAATGTTATAGAATGTGGACAGGAATAGAAGTCAAATTCATTGTCCTACAGACTGCAAAACACCAGCCTCCTCTTCTTGAAAATCAAGACATTTGTCTTTTTCCAGTCCTTTAGCCATTTTTTTCAATTTCCAAATTCTTTTAAAGCTCTCTAATCACATTTTAGTAACGATTGCCAGCTTTTCTAAACACTAAGATGTTTTCTGTGGCTAGACTTTAATACACACAGTAGATATATACCATCTGACCAACTCTTCTCCTAATCTGGGCTTCTACTATCTGATGAATAGTTTTCTACTATCCTTCTAGTCCACTGATCATTTTCTATGGAAAGCAAATGATTTGCTTGTCATCTAGTCATCTCATCATTGCACATTACCTTCATTCCATCTACCTCAAGTAGTAGTTCTCTCCCTTCTTTAATTACCCTTCTGCTCCCCACCTAGTTAAACATTTTCTTGTCCTTGTCCTTCATAAATGGCTCAGTTCTTTCTGGACTTGTTCCTAATATAATTCTTACAATATTTTTTATATTTATCCTGAGTTACTTGACCTTGTTTATATCTTCTATGTCTTTTTAAAAATTCGCAGTTGGGGAGAATCTTCAGGCAAGATGAATGAGTAAGAAACTGGCACTTTTTCCAGATTGCTTCCCCTTTATCACTTCAAAACAACAAAAATGCCAAATGAAAGAACAAAAAAAAAGCAGTAAAAAGGGAAAAAATGTTCAGAGGAAATGTTCAGAGGAAAAATAAAGCAGCAAAAACAGTAAAGCAATGAGTAAATAAACCTTCAAATGTGAAGAAATAATATGAGCTTAAAAAGTATAAGCAGAAATATCTAGAAGATAACTCAGTAATAACTATAACCAGAATATTGGGGGGGGAGGGCGAGAATGAGCCACTAGAACTACTTGGCTGAAAAATTCAAAAAATGAAAGGAAGAGATAAATGAACCTAAGAAGCACACTCCTTCTCCCCACCAAAAAAGTGAACTAAAAAGACTGGATACCATATTTTGGGAAATCACAAAAAAATTACACTGAATAATTGGCATTAGAGCAAAGCACAGATACACAGGATCAAAGCAACAGAAAGGATCTCTAAATACCTCCTTAAAATATAGCTGCCAAGCCCAAGAGAAATATAAGCAGATGGAAGATAATTTATCTACTAAGGTATTCTTATCCAAAGCATCTTCAAGGATAAGCTAACGTGTTATAATGAACTGTAGCTCAGAACTTACACACTCAGTCAAGGATAACTCAGGAAATCACATCTTTGCAAGGTTAGGCTATGAGCTGAACTTTGAAGCCAAAAAGAGAAACAAGTTTTAAATAACAATATATGGCATGCTGGAAGAGGAATTCTGCCAGCACTGCTGAGCACACTTCTCTTCCAAGGATGCTCATCACAAATGTGCAGAAGACAAGTCACCAATCACACCAAGCCCTTTAATTTAAAATAACTGAAAAGTAAACATACAAACCTGTCCTGGGTCATTATACCAGAGCTCTTCATGAAGTCGATCAGGATGGGCTTTTTTGCGTTTGATTTCAGCAATTACATCAAAAACATCAGAGTCTGAGCTGCTGGAACAGCTGCTATCATCATCAGAATCACAGTCAGATTCACTGGAGCTATCTGATATAAAAATGGGGGAAGGGAAGGGAGGAAGGATGGCCAGATAAGAGATAAGAATTTTTTTTAAACTTAAGAAATTTCCAAGTGACTGAAAATCCAAACTTTAGGAGGTTAATCAAAACTTCGGACTTTAAAGTAACATTCAATAAATATTTCTGAATTCCTACCAATTATACATAATATATATAGCACTATGCTAGGTACTATGATAGGTAAGACCCAGTCTTATTTTTTTAATTATTAATTTTATTTATGTTCAGTATTCCACAGTCACTACCATGTAACTTGGATTTTTTTTCCCCTCCCTCCTCCTTACATCCCCCTTCCCTCCCCAAGAAGGCATACAATTTTATATAGGTTCTACACATACATTCCTATTGAACACATTTTCACCATAGTCATGTTGTGTAAAAGAATTAAAATGAATGGGAGAAATCATGTAACAAACCAAAACGTAATATAAAAGAAAATGATCTGCTACATTCTGCAATAGAATTCCACAGTTCTTTCTCTGGATGTGGAAGGCATTTTGCGTTAAAAGACCACTGGAAATTATTTTTAAGTCCTTGCATTGCAATGAAGTTCCAAGTCTACTAGAAAAAATTCTCGTGGTCATTGACATGCACAAAGTTCTCCTGATTCTGCTCCTTTCACTCAGCATCAGATCATATAAGTCTTTCCAGGCCTCTCTGAAGTCTTCCTGTTCATCATTTCTTATAGCGCATACATTTATATACCATAATTTATTCAGCCATTCCCTAACTGAAAGGCATCCCCTTGATTTCCAGTTTTGGGCCACCACAAAGAGAGTGGCTACAAATATTTTTGTACATGTGGGACCCTTTCCCATTTCTATGATCTCTTGGGGATACGGTCCTAGAAGCAATATTGCTGGGTCAAAGCATATGCACATTTTTGTAGTCCTTTGGGCATAGTTCCAAATTGCTCTCCAGAATGGTTGGATCAGCTCACAGCTCCACCAACAATAAATTAGTGTTCCAACTTTCCCACATTCTCTCCAACATTTACCATCTTCCTGTTCTGTCATATTTGCCAATCTGATAGGTATGATGTGGTATCTCAGAGTTGTTTTGATTTACATCTCTCTAATCAATAGTGATTTAGAGCATTTTTTCATGACTATAGATATCTTTAATTTCTTCCTCTGAAAACTGCCTGTTCATATCCTTTGATCATTTATCAATTGGGGAATGACTTATATTTTCATACATTTGACTCAGTTCTCTATATATTTTAGAAATTAGGCCTTTATCACAGACACTAGCTGTAAAAATTCTTTCCCAGTTTTCTTCATCCCTCCAAATCTTGGTTGTACTGAGTTTGGTTGTGCAAAAGCTTTTCAGTTTAATTTAATCAAAATTATCCATCTTTCACTTCATAATGCTTTCTATCTCTTCTTTAGTCAAAAATTCTTCCCTTCTCCATAAATCTGATAAATACTCTATTCCTTGCTCCACCAATTAGTATGAATTTTTATACCTAGATCATGTACCCATTTGGACTTTATTCTTGTGTAGGGTGTCAGGCATTGATTGGTCTTTGCCTAGTTTCAACCACACTGTTATCCAGTTTTCCCAGCAATTTTTGTCAAACAGTGAGTTCTTATCCCAGAAGCTGGTGTCCTTGGGTTTATCAAACAGTAGATTGCTATATTCATTGCCTACTGTGTTTTGTACTTAGTCTTATTTCTCTCCAATCCATGCAGAGTCTGCAATTTAGTTGCAAAACCAACATTCATATACATATAAAGAATAACCATAATAAAAGAGTTAATGAATATTATAAGAGAGATTAAGCAAAGCTAAGTGGCACAGGTTACTCTTCTGGCATAAAAATATGGTGTAGAATAGAATTAAAAAAAAGCACTGTATTTGGGCTCAGAAAACCTATAATCCAGCCTTAGAAGCGTACTTAAACTAAAGAATACAAGTCTTAAAAGGGGATATAATAGCTGCTTTCAAATATCTGAGGAGCTGCAGGGGGATCCCGATTAGTGTGAATAATGAATCCCATGAAGTACATGCATTATCCAAATTTGTACTGCATATTTCCTTTGGGTTAAAACTAATTAGCATATTTTGCATGATTAACTTTGAATAGTGTGGATTTGAATATGTGTAACCGTTTCAAAAGATTCATTATTCACACTAACTGGGACCTGGCTATATTCTATGAAAGAAGAATGAAACATATTGTATTGCTATACAGGTAGCACTAAGAACAATGGGCACAATTTTGTGCAGGCAGATTTTGCTTCAATTTGAGAACATTCTAACAATTTGCCTAGCAAAACACTATACATATTCAATCAAATGCCAGGTGGCCATCTTAACAGCACTGCTATACAGGGGATTACTATTTATTACTGATTATCATAAATATAGTAATAATCAACCAGCAAGTGTTTATTTAGTACCTATTCTCTGAAAGGCACTGTGCAAAATACAAAGGGATATAATAAAACAAATGAAACAATTCCTACTCACAAGGAGTTTGTATTCTAAGGGAGGAGAGAAGAGGAACACATAAAAATATACATACCATAAATATCAAATGAAAGACTACAAATATATGCAAAGGGATTAAATACAAGGAAGTCTGGGAAGGAAAGCACTAGCTGTGTTAAAAGCAGACATCAAAAGCTTACAAAGCACTTAATATTTCAGCTATAATTCAGACTTTATTAGAATTACAGATATATTAATCTGTAATAATCTATAGTAATCTTATAAAGCACATAGTACATATTATTATGTACATTTTACATATGAAGAAACAGAGGCTCAGAGTGGTTAAAACTGCACATGGCCACACAGTTACTGTATCACGGTCAAAATTTATACACAGTTCTGAGGGAGAGGATTCTGAAAAGATGGCAGACTAGGTAAGAAAATTCCAAGCTCTCTAGATTTCCTCCACAAACAAAAGAGCACATCAGCGTGAACATGGAGCAGTAAAAATAGTGGTCTCCTGGGACAACCCAAGAAGATTCCAAGATCCCAGGACAAAAGTTGTGTGTGAGTGAAGCAGAAACATCCAGGCTAGCTCAGCTGAAAGTAAGTGGAAAGCCCTGGGGAACAGCTGGGTTGGGAGGTGGCCTCCACCTCAGCTACAAGAATTTTCACCTCCTGGACATGGTGGGGAGTTAGGGGTCTGAGCAGGGGAAGACTGAGGGAGCCTCTGATGACAAAGGACATCAGGTCCAGCTGTGCTGCTGAGATATGGTCCTGGGTAAAAAAACACAGCAAACATCTGGTGAGTGTTGAAGCAGTGGGGTGGGGATCCCGCTGGTTGTGGATATTTACAATAAAATTGAGTTCTTGTTCTCAGTTCCAAGCCAGTGGGGAAAAGTGAAGGTCAAAGCCACTGGAGGGTTCTCAGGGAGCAAGAGTATTTTCAGCATAGTGTATGTGGGCATGGTGGTGGGAGGCTAGCTGTGCCTTGGAGGGGGAAAGGAGTGCAGAGGCTGGGCCCAGGACAAAGCCAAAAAATAACAAGAAAAAACTAAGGCCAAAATGTAACAGCAAGGACTCTAACATACACAGGAGGGTTTGCTGTACAAGTTCACAGATCTGCTTTTCTAAAAGGAAAACAACTTTTGAAGGGTCACCCTGAACTTCAGAGAAAATACAAACAAAGAAACAAAGATCAACAGAAAGGGCTTTCAACTGTCTGACTATAAGCAATACATACAGCACAGATCCACAGACAGATCCAACTGTATATACAGTTACCAGAGAGAGAAGCACCATCCTCTGGGTTTTCAAAGCCAAGGGGTTCCTTAATGCCTTCCCAGTGTCTCAACTGGCACACAAACCTTCTTCCAAAAACTAATCCCCAAAACCTCAACTCAAGAGTATTTATATACTTTTCAGAGCCAGAGGGCATTATAACCCTTGAGAACCTGTGCCCTATTACAAATTAACAAAAGGTGTGGGATTTTATACAAAAAAAAAAAAAAATCTCCCCTAATCAAGCTTCTCTTAATGAGCATGCCCATTAATGAGTGGGGAAGATTTTTAACTCTCATTAGCATTACATTGAGCCCTGAGATCTTTCATAGCCATTAAGAGCAACTGGTATTAACATTTCTTAAGTAAATACAACATAATTCCCACAAACACATCATGAACTTCACTTTTGTAGAATACATAACATAACATCATTCTTTGTGGGGTCAGTCTTTGGGGAGTGAGCAACCAGCTCCTCCTTCCTCACTCTAAAACAAATTGTCCAAATAAAGTCCTCTTGGGAGCGTATCCTCCCCACAATGCTGTTGCAGGCACTCTGGTGTAGGCTTCTAATGTGCCAAGTCCCTGTCTTAATAATGCTCCAGCCCCCACTTCCAAGTCCTGAGGGGCAGCTGGGCAACGAAGTCATCAGGGTAGGGTCCTTAGGGGCACATGGCACTTCCCCCCATCCATCACTGATAACTCCACCTCCTGGTTCCCAAACTATCCCAGGAGAATGCTGCAGAAAAGCACATTCAGTGCCTCCTTGCATAGTCTCCATTTTACCCCAGGGCTAAACTCTAAACTCCTGCTCCAGGGCTCTATTTCAAGCTCTCACCACTCCTGCCTGGGATCTACATACAATACAATCCCAGGGCAGTGCTCCTGGGGCTCAACAGAACCTACAGCTACCACAACCGGCAAACAATGAACAATTATCTCAGCCCCCATACTTTCCTTTTAATTTGCAGACCCTACCCAACTCACACCATAATGTATCAGCAAGGACCCTGACATACACAGGAGGGCTTGCTGAATAGGTTCTTAGATCTGCTTTTCTAAAAGGAAAGTAACTTCTGAGGGGGTCAACAATCACTTTTAATCAAGCATATATATCATTCACTTACTTCAGGGGGCAAAGTTAGCACCCTGAACTTCAGAGAAAATACAAACAGAGAAACAAAGATCAATAGACAGTGCTTACAACTGTCTGATTACAAGCAATACATACATCACAGATCAACAGACAGATCCTACTGTCTGACCTTACATACATAGTTACCAGAGAGAGAAGCACCAACATCTGGGTTTTCAAAGCCAGGGGGCTCTTTAGCAGCTTCCCAGAGTCTCATCTGGCTAAATTTGGATTAAATTTTGTACCACCTCTTATAGTGTTGTTGTGAAGAAAGTACACACTGTGGAATGTGATCTATTACTATTATCATTAATAATAATAAAAATTCTCTGAACTTTAACATTAAGAAAATTTTCAAGAATTTAAATAATCTATTTTAGGCTTAAAAAAGATACTTTCAAAAATTCAGGTACAAATCTTTCCCAAGGACTTACCTAAATCCTCATCTAGTTTGGTCTTGGGTGGCTCCCATGGGGGCCTCACAGCTTTGGCTTTTGCTTGCCTCTTCCCTAATTCTTCTTCAAACTTTTCATACAAGTCTCGGAGTCTACTTGTTCCAACAACTGTAGAATCTCCCTTAAAGAAAAACATGTAACAAAAAATTGGTAGTATCAACAAATTAGCTCAGATAAAATGATAGGTCTATTATTTGATACCAAAATATCACAGTTTCTACTTTATAAATTTAAAAACAAAATCTCTCTTACTTCTGACAATTTACCACTAATTTTTCTTAAGGTGACAGAAATAGTGAAAAATATCAATCCTGTAATTTATCTAACAATGATAAAGGGGAAAATACTACATCTGTAAAAAAAAAAAAATGTCAGATAAAGAGGAATAAAGCTTGAAGTAGAAACTTTGGTCTTCCCGTCCTCTCATCCCCCTCAGGATTTTAAAAATTGATATACACCCAAGAACATTACAGAAGAATCCATGGAAATGTCAAGAAATCAAAAAGGAAAAAAAAGTTCTTCCTATTAAGCTATTTGCTCAGACTTTGAATTATGGCTTCCAGGAGACAGGTTTGAAAAGTAAGCCATGAAGACAGAAGAACTTGGGCTGAATTAGGAGGGAAGAAGCAAAAGATAATCTATGTCCTCAAGTCATGCCCTTCTAATAGGGAAGACAACATGCAAACAAATAGATACAAATCAAGCTTATATAAAGGGTAAATAGGAAATAACTAACAGAATGAAAGCATTGGAATTATGAATGATTAGGGAAAGTTTCCTATAGAAGGCGAGAGCTTAGCTGGGACTTAAAGGAAGCCAGGGATGTCAGTAATAGAGAAGAAAGGAATGCAAAAGTTTCAGAAAGAGGGTAGTTAACCAAAAACAATATCACAAGTCCACGAGGCATTGTGTTGCCAACAGATTTATTCTAAGACAAATGAACATATAAGTGGGACCCTAAGCCAGGGCAAAGAGTTTACACTCCATATAGAAGTTTGCATATTTATGACAGTACAACAAAGAAAGGAAGAGAAAACAGAAATCTCCTCCTAGAGGGCAGTGGCATAGGAGGAGCAAAGGTACAGTAAAGGACAAACTCCTCCACTCCCACCCACCCAAAGGAGAGGAACAAGAAGATGGCAAAAGTGACATTCTTTTCCCTTGGGAACTACTAGACTACCACGATATGATGGTCTGCTTATCTACAAGGATCCCAGCTGCACAAGTAGTTTCTCAGCCTAGTACACAGACTGACTGGTAACTGTCTTGACTCCCAAGGAGACACAAGGAGTCTAGCTTGGGGTACAAAACAACAAATTATGTCAGCTCAGGGGGCACTTTGCCCTTGACCTGTTCAGGGACTCCTGCACACTCTGGGTCCAGTGTTTCTGGAAAATTCAAAAAGACAAGCTCAGGGAACCCTTTAACATTCCTTAAATGTTAAGAGAAAATGCCTACGGCACAGAGATGAAATGTCTTGCTAGTGTAACTGCCAAGACATCACTGTTCCCAGATTGAAGAAGATGTGCTGAGGAGGAAGGAGACTAGCAGGTAGGAGGGGCCTAGATTATAAAAGGATTTGAATGCCAAACAGCACTTAGTTGCTTCTGGAAGCAACAGGAAGCCACTGAAGCTTTGTTTTGGTTTGTTCTTTATTGAAGGCTGGGGGGATGACATGATTGGACTTGTGCTTTAAGGAAAATCACTTTAGTGGCTGAATGGAAAAAGGACTACAGTAGAGAGAGACCAGAGGCAGGCAGATCCACTAACAGACTACTGTAATAATCAAGGTGTGAGGTGATGAGGACCTGCACTAGAATGGGAGAAGAGAAGAGAAAGTAATTGAGAGATAACTGTAATGGTGAAATTGGCAGGCCTTTCTAACAGCTCAGATATATGGAGGGTAAGAGATAGTGATAATGAAAAACGGCCTAGAAGAAAACTCTTTATTTGATAAATACTTCTGGGAAGACTGGAAAGCAGTTTGGCAGTAATTAGACTTAGACCAACAACTTACATCATATTCCACAATAAATTATAAATAGATATGTGACTTTATAATTAAAGATCATTTTATAAAAAGATTAATTTTTTTTCTTATTTGTATTCTTAACAAAAGAAGAAATAGAGAAAATTACAAAAGATAAAATATGTTTAATTACATAAAACTGAGAAGCTTCTGCAAAGACAAAATTAATGCACCTAAGCTGAGAAGGGAAGTGACTGAAGTGGAAAAAAAATCCTAGTATCAATTTTCTTCTCTTAAACTTTTGATATTCAAAGTATATAGCAATATATATGTATATTGCTATATATACATATATTGATATATATATATATATTGCTATATGCTTTGAATATCTCAAAATATTTGTAGGATCATTTTTGTGATAGTAAATAATTAGAAACCAATAGATGCTAATCAACTGTGGAATGACTAAATAAAATGGGATACATAAATGTAATGCAATACTACTATGCCATAAGAAATGGCATGTGTAAGGAATAACAGAGAAGCATGGAGAAAGATCTATATGAAATGATGCAGAATGGAGTAAGCAGAGCCAAGAAAACAAGAAATAGTCAAAAAAATCTAATAGATTCAATAATATAAATGGAAAGAACAACCATATATCAAAAAAATCAAGTCAATGTAACTGGATAATAAAGATTAAACATGACTTGAATGAAGCGACATGAGAGAACAACCCCAACTCATCTCTTTGTGGAGGTGAAAGGTCAATAGGTGTTACACATTGCACATATTTTCAGATATTTTTCAATGGATCAACAAGTTCTACTGCCTTCTTTTTCTCTGTAAGAAATATTTAAGAAATATGGGACGACTATCATGAGGGAGGGGGAAGCAATATTGAGGATACCTACGATGTAAGAAAAAGAAAACATTTAGAAAAAAACATTAAAGACATACCAACTTGAAGACATCCAGAAACCAGTCACAGTATGGTAGGTAAAAACAATGAAGGAAGAAAACAAGAAACTTTCTAAATGATGATAACAGAGAGGGAAGATGGGAGGGAGGGAAGAAAGAAGGAAGGAAATTAGGAAAGAAAAGCGAGAAAACAGTGAGAAAGAGAAAAAAGGTAGTACTTTTGATGAAGAATAACAATGTTACCATTACAGGATCACAGATGAAGCTTAAAGAACAAAAGACATAGACTAGTCCATCTCCTTTCACAAATGAGGGCACTCAGGTCCACAGAAGTTGCAAAGGCAGGATACGAATTCATAAATCCTCATTCCTGAATCAAGAGCCCTTTCTAGTTTACCAAAAAGCCTCCAATTATAATTAACCGAATAAAATCCTTGCCACAGGCAGCTACTTCCACTCCAACACTGAAAACTATACTTCAAAGGGTTCAAGGAAAGCATCTTTCAAATTGTAAAGCTGAACAACCTAATATTTATTAAAGTGCCTAAAATGTCAGGGAATGTGCTAAGTGTTAGAGATAAATATAAAAAAGAAATAAGCAACCCCTCCTTTCAAGAAGCTCATAGTCTAATGAGGGAGAAATATGTGAGTACAAATGCACAAACACACACACACACACACACAAAATCACATGGTCAAACCTGCACTTAATGGAAGATACTGAAAACTACTTGAAGGCAGTAAATAAGGAATTAGTAAGTAGGGAAAGATTAAAGACAGAAGGGAGATATACTGCAATTTTCTGGACAAGACAGGACAGAACAGAAACAAGTGCAGATATAGAAGAGTTAGCCAAGAAAGGAAGAGTGATTTTTTTGGTCAGACTGGGGGAAAAGAGGAGAAAGCAGATGACACTCTAGGATTTTGAGATGAAAAAAGGAGAACTGCTATGGGAAACTATTTATTATTACTTTCTTGTCCATAATCTAGTTCTAAGAGACAAACTCTTATTCTTTCTCAGACATCTACTTTGGCACTTATTTTATCCTTATTCTTATACAGAAGCTATTTACAAAAGGTACTGAGAAAAAAGCAGGATGTCCCCACCTTCAAAATTATGAAATTTAGAGGCCGTAGGGTGGTGAATATAGAAATCTTTTATGTGTTAACGTAAGCTTTAAAATATCTAATTCTCAAGTGTGTCTCTGGAAATAATGGCTTGTTTATGACCATCCTAAATTCAAATTTAACATAGTAAATGCTTGATATGTGCAAAACTGTTCCCACTCCACTTCAAACATACCACCTGATCCATGGGATCATTAGAATAGTAGCTTTCTGAATGAGTACAACGAATCCAGACTGGTTTAAGCAGATCCTCCTCTTCTTCGTCATTTTTGTCAGGCATGATCTCCTCTGGCTCTTTGTCCTTGATTGAGGTATAGCTCTTCTCTTTGCCAGAATTCTGACTGTCAACCCATCGATCTCTGTCATCTTCCCATCGAGTTCTCTTCTTCTCTCTACTTGGAGAGCGGCTTCATCAAGAAAGAAGAAAAAAAACTTTTGCAGTCAAAATTAACAGCATTTATTCTGTACATTTTAAGAGGAATTATAATTATAATTAATTTTATAATTATAATTATATTTAATAAATTAAATTTTATAATTATAATTAAGTATGATCTCAGTTTTGTAAACAAAAGTCTATGGTCATTCACTGATGACTCCTTAAACTGCTGTCCCTCTATACATTTACCTTTGCATTACAATTTAAGTCACAACCCTCACTAGACAGAGACATTTTGAGAGTATTTGGTAATGAGCACTGATGAATACCATTTCAAAGCAGGTAAGTAAAGGTCTCTCAAAGAAGAAACAAATGCTTTGCTTTCAGAATTTTCATACCAAATATGTATCGGAAGTTTTAAGACCAATATATTCTATTAGAGATCTCCAAAGTGAATAGTTGTTTTTGGTCTTCAAAACTTCTTTGTATAGAGTTTAAATTTGGACTTAATGTTATTTCATAATACAGACTTCTGTTATTTTATAATATCATGAATCTAGAGTGAACACAATTAGGTTTTCCTAGTTTAATACTAGTTCCAAAGCCAACCCCTTTAGTCTTACCTGCTAGTTCGCTTGTACTCTTTTTTATAGGATCTGTCTGGAGATGGGGATCTTCGGCTTTCCCGGTGCCTGTGTCTGTCCCTGTCCCTGTCCCGTTCTCGCTCTCTTAAAGGGTTTAATACACAAAGCTGTTTTTGATAGAAAAGCTGAAAACCACCATCACATCTATTGTCATCAACATGCTTCCAAATAAAAAGACCTCACTACAGCAATTTTTCTAATTTTGCTATTTGCCATTAATTCCTCAAGAAGATAAAGCAACTTTTTACTTAACAAAAAAGTAAACTTCTTTCACAATGTTTACTGGGAGATGAAAACTGATTACCAACCCTCAAAAATAAAACACCTGAAACTCTAAAAATAAATGAAGTTTGATCATGGTCAATTTTTCTCAAAATCTTCCAATCACTATCCTTACTCATCTAGTCTGTCAGGTAAAATAAAAATACTTCCCACTGCTGCATGAAAACACACCCTTCTATCAAATTATAAGTATCCTGAAATGTAAGATTAAGAAACAAACAGCTTGAAGTTTTATTAAAATTTATCTACAATAAAAAAAATGGAATTAAATTAGCATTAAATCAACTTAGTGAAATCCTGTGACTTTAAAGTGAAAAGATTTATTTTAACTATGTCCTAAGTGAATATCTGGAAGTCAATTTCCAAAATGAAATTCAAAATTAACAGAGGACCCTTGATCAGAAGATACTTATCAAACGAAGGGAAACAGTCAAATGATTCTGCAAAGTGGAATGAGGGTTGAGAAAAGCCATGGTACCATTAATACAGAAAGTAAAGATCTTAAAAAATAAGATTTCATTGAGAAAATACTGTCAGCCTTTAGTTTCTAAATAAGAATTCTGTGACCAAGCAATGTTTCACTTTGTAAAGTTCGGAACTTGTAAAATAGATGAATAAGTGTTCAATGTTTTGATATTAAAAGGATTCTTTGTTTTACAAAGGTTTGTTACCAAGAAAATCTTTTAAATACTGTGTCCACCTAGTGAATTCAACTTGTAGAAATCTGTTTTACACACAACTTTTCAGTAATGCCTGTTGAATAAGAATACACTGATGTATTTTTAAAAGATTTTTCTAATTTAAAAGTGGTGTCCATTAAAAGAAGAGCACAAGATGTTAGGCTTCTGAATTTGATGTAACCCTGAAATTGTAGCCCAGTTTAATTCTTTTGCAGTATTAATTCTATATTAAACATAATAAAAGATTGTTGTTGAAAAGAAAAATGCCATAATTACATAAAATATTCCAAAAAGAAGTAATTTTGAAATAATTTTAAAACCGGATAGAGTTTTAAATTTGAATATGCATTTGAAAGGAAAATGATAACCTAGAGATCACCCAGAGAAAACTAACTAGGATGATAAAGGGCCTTGAGAATATGAATGCCATATAAAGATTAATTAAAGGAACTGGGCATATCTGGCTTAAAGGGCTTATTCTTTGAAAAGGTATGAGGATATAAAGTGCTTGGGAACAAAGGGCACAACCAATTAACAAAGGATAGAAGTTACAAAGAAACAAATTTAGATTTGAATTGTAGAAAAATTTCTTAAAAATTAAAAGTTACCAAAAGTAGAATGGATTATTTTGGGAGGCTGGATATCCAATGTTGGGGATGTTACAGAGGAGACCTCTTGTTTGGTTTAGTTTATAGATTGGTTGGCTTTTAGGTCCCTTCCAAAAAAACTGCAGCACTACTGATACTAAATGATGTGCCCAGTTAAGGCTGAAAAACCAGATTAAGTTGTCTGGTATATTTAGATTAAGCATGTAAGCAATGTTTATGGCACTTTTTCAAAATCTGTCATTAGTAGGTTATGATGTAACCTTTTAAAAATGAAGTTCACCTTAGAAATTGTTCAGGCCTAACGTAAGGGGATAGCACATTTGTAAGTTAAAGTGATATTAAAAAAAAAAAAACATCAAAAAACTTTTCAAAAATTGGTTGGACCCACTTTTGTCCTTGCTACTGGACCCTTGGTTTAAAAAAAGGAAAGGACATAGTTTGAGAAAGAAAGGATTATTTTGTGCTACACTTTCAAATTCTACTAAATAAAGGCAGAGAGAGGTCGTACGAAACTTTAGTTTATTTCATTAAAATACAATCTTATTTCTAAATCTGCAAAGTTGTAGTCTGGGTTAAATTGCTTTCAGAAATTACACTAGAATTTTAGATTAAAGAAAAATATAAGGTAGGCATTGTCCAAGAGAATCAAATGGATTTTGTTACAAAATATCTCCTGTAAGGCAGTCTCATGGTGTTTTGGGGGTTATTAGGTCCCTAATTTATGGCACTATTCTTATATGTATATAGAGAGACATTTATAAAGAATGGCAATAATCCAGAAAGTTGTCCCATGACAATAAAAAGAAAAAAAATAACAATGAACAGATTTTCATTCAGTTTAAAACATACTTACTATCCAGATATTCCTAGGCTGTAGCACATCTTAGTTTTTCAAGGCAAGCACAAAACAAAAACTAAGTCTATTTTGCAAGGGCTAGGTGTTGATAAAGTGGCTTTTCAGAGTTCATATAATAGCTTCACAAAGTGTCTCAATTAAATGTTTTCTCCAAAGATCATAATAAGAAATCATTTAAAAAATCTGGAAAACATAATCCTAGATATCTCTACTCTGGAAATGAACAGACATGACAGGACTCATTGGTTCTTGCTGAATTAAAAAAAAATAAAAAGGATGCTTATTCATTTTTACTTTCTCTCCAGCATATTTCAGACTGATAAGCTAAATGAAATCCTCTGTCTCCTTATAAAATTCTTAACACTGAGACAGTGCCCAATTTGGTGATATCAGCCTGTGGTCACTTTCTCCCATTTTTAGGTGTTCCTTTATTATTCATAGGGTCTACAGACTAGACTACATGAATTCAGCATATAGAGTGATCCTTACATATACTACATTTTCCATAAATAGGAAATAGAGAACCTCCCTTCTTTCCTTCACTGGTGCTGTTCATTTTCTCAGTGGCAGAGAATGGTTATCATCCTTAAATGCCAACACATTCAATCTCAAATTGACAAGAGTAGTAGTGAAATGCTTATGTAGAAGCAAATCTTAAAAGGTGACTTGTTTATTGGAGAAACCAACCCAAGAAAAGATTATGCCTTGGTAAGGACCTGTAACCTTAATTGGGGATATAAAGTACATTTTTCAGTGTGGAAAATGAATTTAAACTGCAAGGGAGAGGAGAAAGAGAAGGAAGAATGGAAACATATTGGCATGACAACGAGAGTAAATACTGACCCATACCAACATTACAATAAGGCACAAGTAATGTAATCATTTTCTACTTACTGTTTTCTCCCTCTAAAACTTTGTTTTTCTCGTGTTTATAGATATTTGGTCTTATGAAAAAGAAAAATAACAAGTCTGCAACACAGTAGCTTGAAGAACAAGAATGTCCCCATTATAATTAAGAAAAATTCATTAACATCACAGTAAAAAAAACTTTAAGACATTTGACCCAGGCAAGTTGATTTTCGCTTTGCATCACTTATCACATTTACTCTTAAACAAACAAAAAACTATGTGAAGGAAACATACAATAAACTCCCATTTATCCAGAATGGTTTGCAGTGAGAGAAAGTATGCTAGTTTTAACTAAATAATTTGGTTCATTGAA
Source organism: Notamacropus eugenii (assembly GCF_028372415.1). Lineage (NCBI taxonomy): Eukaryota > Metazoa > Chordata > Mammalia > Diprotodontia > Macropodidae > Notamacropus > Notamacropus eugenii. The sequence goes on from NC_092875.1 coordinate 390,984,871, forward strand.
AACTATATCACTTATCATATTACCAATTTCCAAAGAATGAAAGCAATACACACTTAATCCTAAAACTGTATTTGTGAAAATGAATCTTTCTAAGATAAGTCAAGGCACTTAAAATCTTGCATTATCTTGGCGTTATTATCAGGTCTATCAATGATTACTTTAGAGTACCATAAGAGCAACAGGTTACTGTTGGAATGAGATCTAAATGAACTGTGACTATCTCTGGTCTTGTATATCACATTATTTGCTTAAATCAATCAATCCCTGCAATCAGTTTATACATTATTTGAAAAAAAAAATCCCATGGTTCAATTTTTTGCTTTAGGTTACAGATAAATGGAAACTTGTTCGTATATGGGCCTTTGCCAAGTTTATCAAAACATCTCAGACAACCTGCTTACCTGCTATGCTCATAACTTCGGTGACGAGGGGGAGTCCTCCCTCTGTCGTAGTCTGATCTATGTCGGCTACTATCTTGTCTCCTCCTGTCTGGACTTCGGGTTCTATCTCGCCGGTCTCCATGACTATCTGACCGGTGTCGGTCTCCATGTCCATGACTATGCTCTCGATGCCGGTGGTCATCATAGTGCTTACTCCTTTCTGGGGACCTCCTTTCACTCGAAGGCTTTTCTACCTGATACTGAGTTGGGTGCCTAAAATGGCTACTGCTGTTATTGTTACTGCTGGTCTGAAAAGAACTAGAGTTATTCTGGTAACTACTAAAATTAGGAGGTGGGAAAGACTGCTGTGAATAGGTTGTGGGATAAACTGATGGGTAATTAACTTGTGGTGGTATGACTGGGGGTGGCGGTGGCAGGGAAGGAGGTGGCATCATATAGGGAAAGGTAGTTTGTGTAGCAGGTGTTCCAGGTACTGAAGTGTTAGTAGGAGTAGGTACAGGAGGAGGAACAGGAGGAAAGCAAGGTGGTACTGGAAAAGTTGGCCTTACTTGATGGTTGGGAAGAGGTGGCCTGAGAGGACACTGGGTAACAGGAGTCTGTGCTGTTGGAGGCACAGGTGGGGGGTAGGGCACAAAATCTGGCCTTGGTGGCAAGTAACTTGTAGTTGGAGGACTTGTGAAAGTGGTTGGGGGGGCGACTGGTTGTTCATACTGGTATTGCCCAGTAGGCTGCTGAGGATGAAGCTGTCTCAAATTCTGAGGCCGGAAGGTTTGAGTTGAAGCTCTTCCACCAGATCCTCCTCGTCCTCGGGAATTACCTCGTCCAGAGTGGAAGGACATTCTTTGACTGAAATTTCAAAACAATAAGAATAAAATAAATCTTACCATATAAAACCTTGTTTCACAATAAGGTAGCCATGCAGTTATCAAATGAGAGGACCCTGATCAAGCTACTGAAATATCCACTGCCTTCACTTCTACTCATCCCCCAAAACCCAGTCCTGAATGCTGTTTCACTAATAAAACCAGACTACACACAAGACAGCACTGAGATCTCCTTCTAATCCAGTCAGAACTTCTTTGGGCTCCTGAAGCTTAACTGCTAGAAGGTGCCTTTAGCTTTCTTCTTCTAGCCTTCCTGGAGATTCAGGAACTATCCTCATAACCCCCCACCCCCATACAAACACAGGCACACTGTTACTGAGGTTTTGAGGGTTACTGGGGGTTTGAGGAATTAATGTTCAAATGCCTGTGTTCTCCTAAAAAGCAGTTGAGGATCCAGCTCACTTTTGGACACCAAGTAAATTTGATTCAAGTTTCACCGTAAACATCTTATTAGGAAAGTCTCCCTAATGCCATTTGATAGTAAATCTAAGAAGCAAAGGTGAGAAAAGAGAGAATCCCAGGGTCTGAAGACAGTCTGTGTATAGAAAGAGAGGTAGGGGAGGGAACACCTAGTTCAGGAAACAGAAAGAGGCTGATTTATCTGGAAAGTGGACATAAAAGAAGGTGAAAGGAAGGCAGGCTACAGTCAATTTGAAAGGATTTAAATGCCAAATTTTTACATTTATATGTTATGCTAGAGAGAATACAAAAATTACTTAAGATTGTTGAACAGGGAGGTGATACTGTAAAGCAAAGCGAGGCAGTGGAGGGTAAAGCCAGTCTAAAGAAAGCCTGGCAAAATATCTCAGAGGCAAAAAGATTCTTTCAGTATCTGTAAAAGATGGAATTGGATCCTTCTCTATTACATGACAGTTTCAGAAATAGTAGTCATATAATACAAGGGGATAAAATTAAAGTATTAATATCAGAAGAGACAAAACTATCTCTATTTGTGGATAATATGAGGGTGTACTTGGAAAACCTTAGAAAATCAGTGAAGAATCTGAGATAATGAACAGCTACAGTAAAGTAGCAGGATATGAAACACACAGAATTCATCAGCATTTCAAAGCCATACTAATAAAAACCAGAAAGAAGGGAGAAATTCTGGTCAAAATAACTAAAAAATGCATAAAGTATCTGTGAATTAACCTACTATGGAACAGGTTAATTTTAAATAACTACAATTATAAAACATCTGACAGAAATAGAGATATCAAATAAATGAAGAACTAGTTACTGTTCATAGTTGGACTGTACCAGTATAATGAAGATAACAATATAGTCTAAATCGATTTGCACATTTTAGTACTACACTAATCAAATTACCTAGAGATAATTCTTAGCACTAGATAAAAGAACAAAATTTCACTTGAAAGACTAAAAGATCTAGAATCTCAAGGGGAAATAATGAGAAAAGATGTACATGAAGAAAGCATAGATTCAAATTATAAGTTATGTCTATTTCTATAGCTAAATATTTTGATATACTATCAAGAACTAATCAAAACTGTTACTGGCTTAAAAGCAGAAAAGGAGATCAGTAGAACAGAAAAGAGAAGAAAGAAAACTATGAAACTGAAAACTACGGTCTATTTTTTGACAAATCCAAGAACAAAATTATACTGAGGGAAAAGAAATCCTTTTCAGAAGAATTACTGAAAAACTGGAATGCTATAAGGCAAAAAGTATATAGACCTATATCTTATGCCATATACTTCAAAAAGTTCTAAACAGATATACAAGTTGTTGTAGTGTTCATCCTTCATTGCTGAAGAAGACCATGCCATCAGAGAAATAATGACATGACTTGCACTTGACTTTGTTTTGAATGAGGGAGGGCTATGCAGGTCACCAGCCTCACTTCTCCAGAGCCATCTGAATCCAGTGACCAGATATTCATCAGGATGACTGGAGATGACCCAGGATGAGGCAAATGGGGTTAACTGATTTGCCCAAGGTCAGACAGCTAGTGAGTGTCAAGTGTCTGAGGTGAGATTTAAACTCAGGTCCTCCTGATTCCTGCACTGGTGCTCTGTCCACTGCACCACCTAGATGCCCCAAATATACAAGTACAAAAATCACATTCTACCAACTTCAGTGGCTTCTTACTGTTACTAGGGCAAACACTAATCCCAACTCTTCTGTTCTTAAAGCCCTACATAACTTGGCCCAACCTACCTTTCCAATTTCACTGGACATATTATGTTAATTAAAGATCTTCCCCACCCATTAATAGGGCTTAGGTATCTTCTGTTAATTTCTAATGAGGCACTGGATCATGAGGATAGTGCCCTCAGGCTCTGAAAAGTATACACATACTCTGAGGTGAGGTTTTACTTTGGGGGCTTATTCTTTGAAAGAAGGTTCATATGCCAGATGAGACTATGGCAGCCACTAAGAAGTGCCCTCCTGTCTCCCTGGACTTTGAAAACTCAGATGTTGGTGCTTCTCTTTCTGGGAACTACGTACGTATGTGATGGTCAGACAGTTGGATTTGTCTGTTGATCTGTGATGTCTGTATTGCTTATCATCAGACAGGCAGAAGCACTATCCATTGGTCTTTATTTCTCTGCTTGTATTTCCTCTGTTGGTATATGTGATTAAAGAAAATTGTGGACCCCTCAAAAGTTTCTTTCCTTTTAGAAAAGCAGATCTAAGAACCTGTGCAGCAGCCCCCATTGTATATGCTGGGATGCTTGCTGCTACAATTACCTCCCCCCACCTCATTCATTCCATTATTCATTCAATTGGCTTTCTGTTTCTCACATATCTCCACCTATCTCCAATGATCCCTTCAAGTACCCTTTTATACCCTGCTTTGACCTATTCCCTCACCCCCCCTCTAAAAATCTCTCCCTTGTCCTCCCATTCCTATCAATCCTAATACCGTTCTATACCCCTTCTTTAACCTATATTCTCTCACTCTAGAGATCTTTCCCTTATCCTCTCCCCCTTCCCTATATGCCTGATGTTTTATTTTTCTGAATTTAAAAGACTTTTATATTCTTCTGGATACATATGGTACTGTCCCCTTTTAAACCATGTGGTTTCCAGTACAGCCCCCATCTTCCATCTAATTCCTCTGTGTCAGTTCTTTTATACCTCATTTGAATAATTACTCTTTTCAGCTGTCCCTAAATGCTTTTACTTTTTAAAGTCATTATCATACTCAGATCTACTCCAATTTTTCTTACAAACTACCCCATTACTAAAAACCTTGGACCTATGTTTTATATTTTACATACATAAAAGGTAAAGTCTGTCCTTCTTGAGTCCCTTGTAATTAGTCTCTGGTATGTCCTTTATATTTCTCTCGCCTCTTGTATGTCAAATCCGCTATTTAATAATAAAATAACAATAATAAAAAATAATAAAATAAATTTAATAAAATAATAATAATAAAATAAAATCCTGAAAGTATGACAGTTCATTAACATCCATTTTTTCTTTTTTCAGGATTATGCTGAGCTTTGCTGTTCAAGCTTTTGCTCTTCAATATACAGTGTTCTAAGACCTCCAGTCTTTCAGTATCACCACTGCTAAGCTTTGTGTGCTTCTAACTGTGTCAACTCCATATTTAAATTGCTTTTTTTTCCTGTTGCTTGTAACATTTCAGCCTTTACCTGGGGATTTCAGAATTTGTCCATAAATATTCCTGTGGGTTTTCCTCAAAGGATCTCTTTCAGGTGATGATCAGTGAATTTTTTTCTATTTCTGCTTTCCCTCTTTTTCTAATGCTTCAGGTCAATTTTTAAAAATTATTTCTTGTATTACTGTATCAAGATTCTCTTTTTAGTCATAGCTTTCAGGTAGTCTTATTATTCTAGTATTCTCTTCTTGATCTGTTCTCCACATCAGCTGTTTTTTTTTTTTTTATGAGATGCTTCACATTCTCTTCTATTTTTTATTTTTTGATCTCTTCTAACTTTGTTGGCTTCCCCCTTGCCCAATTCTGATTTTCAAGGAGTCATTTTTTTCCTTAAAGTTCTATATGTCCTCTTCTAACTGGTTGACTTTCCTTTCATAACCGAGTTTTTTTTTTTCCCCTTGGGTTTGTTCTTTTGTTTTTTTTTAGTTTTTCCCCAATCTCTCTCATTTGATTTTTTTTTTAAAGTCTTTCTTGAGTTCTTCTATGGATTTTTTATTTTCTAGGCAGGGGACCATATGACATTACTCTTTAGGGTAGAAGAGGGTTTCTTTGCTTCAGTATCCTCCTCTGAAGAGGAACTCTGCCTGGTCTTCTCTATTCCCATGGTAACTCTGTATGGTTAGATTCTTTGTCCTTTGCCTCTGCATTTTTTTCCATTTGTAATAGTTTAGTTTTTGTAATCACCTCTAATCCTGGACTATGGGAAAGATGATGCCTCTGCCCTCAGATCCTCCTTTAGTTTTCCTCTCTGGCCTGGAACTGAAACCAAGTGCTCCAGCCTCTTATAAGTGCCTACAGCAAGTGGCATCCCTTCTGCACTCACCAGCATGTGCTGCTGGGTCTGGCATTCCTTGTGATCTTCCTCAGCTCAGATGGCCAATACAGTCACTGTCCTAGGAATAAAAGTTCCTGTGGTTGGGGCTCAGGCAGCCTCCCAACCCAGCTCACCCCAGGGCTTGCCCCTTGTTGTTTCAGCAGTTCCTAGCCTGGACATGTTTATTCTTCAATAGGGACCGAACCTCATCCTAGGATTTTCTTAAGATCAAGTCTGACTGTCCCAGGAGAACCCGTTCTATCCATACTCTTATTTATTTTTACCATTCTGAGGCTGACCTGAGGCTCTACTTCACCTCTTTTGTGGGGAAAAATCTTGAGCTTGCAATTTTCTGACCTACTCTGCCATCCTTCCAGAATTCTCTATCATCTTGATGCTGTTAATTCTCATATCTGCCCATCTGTCCCTAACTTTTCTGACAACCTCCAGTCTCACATCTCCAAGTGCCTTTCAGAAATCTTTAACTCAACATGTTCAAAAATGAACTCATAAGCTTTTCCCGGAAATCTTTTCCCCTTATAAATTTCCCTATCATTGTTTAAGATACCACAATCCTCCCAGTTCCTCAGGCTTAAATACTAAGTGTCATCCTGGACTCTTCACTATCTCTTACCCCCATACCCAAGGTCTATTTTCACCTTTGCAGTATTTCTCAAATATACCCTCTTCTAACATTGCCACCACCACTGTATAGGCCCTCATCACCACTCAGCGACATTCAGACCTCAGTCTCTGAAGGTCAAGTTAAACTTCTCTGTCTGACCCAATCCAACCCTACAAGGTATCTCTAATCTCAGGTGAACTCCATTCAGTCAAGCGTGGGTGGACACAGATCCTTTTGTCTAGAGAGCCCAAGAATGGGGGTGGTCTGAGTACAGAGATAGTTCCTCCCTTCAAGGATGACACGATGTCATTCTCAGTCTCTCATTTTAATATAGCTTACCTACTATGTAGACCAGAGTTGACTGCCATTCCTCTTGCAAAAAATATATAATCTCTGAGCCCACCTTCATGACTGTCTTTGGTCTAAGAGAGATGGCCAAATGACCATCTTTTTATTTATAACTTGCTGGCCTTATTAATAAAATGATTAAATTACTCAGAAACTGTCTCTCAAACCATTTTACTCATCATAGGACTACTGCAATAGCCTGCATGTTGGTATGCCTGTCTAATTAATTAGATATGACACAGAGAAATATTTCCCATAACTAGTGTTCAAAGTCCTTTGTATCCTATCCACCTCACCCACCTTTCACTTTTTTCAGTCTTCTTACATGTTATAACCTTCCACGTATTCTAGGATCCAGTGACACAGACCTCCTTTGCTGTTCCACATACAAAACACTCCATCTCTTGGCTTTGGGCAGTTCAGCAGCAGCCACCCATGCTGCCAGAACCTCTCTCTCTTCATCTCAGTCTCCTGGCTTCCCAGGCTTCTTTAAAAACCAACTAAAATCCCTCCTTCTACAGGAATCCTTTCATAATCCCTCTTAATTTTAGTGCCTATCTTATTTTAATTATTTTTTATTTATCCTGTATATAATTAATCAGTACATATTTGTCTGCTTGTTGTTTCTCCTCAAAGGATCAGACCATTACCTTGTACTTTAGGAAAATCAACTCCACAGACAACTTCAAAAAAAAAAAAAAATCTAAGGTTTATGCTGCTTTTAGTTATTTTGTCCAGGACAAAGTTGCAAAATGGGTGGTATTTTGGATTTTCACAGTGGAAAAAACCCTCAATTTAGAATCAGAAGATCCCAGGTAAGTTCTGCCAGTTACTTTCTCCATGATTTGCTGGCTGACTCAAATGTTCTTTATGGTCCTAGCTACCTCTAAATCCTATAATACTATTTTGACCTTCCATTTTAATATTTATTACATCTGCTTCTTTCTGTCACTTTAGCACTTCATATGGATATATTTTTTCCACTAAAAAGACAGCGTTCCTTAAGGGCATAAATCTTTCCTCCTTATCTGATATCCCCAACAACACCTAGCATACTGAGCAATCAAGTGAAGTGTTTGCTAAATTGAAATCAATTAAGATTCAAGACCCAAACTAATGCTGACTTATTAAATACAGAGCCTCAAAAATATGAAAGGCTTAGATACATGCTCATGTGACTAATTCGCCCAGTAGGTGGAAGAAGCCTCCTTCAATGAAGAAATAAGGACCCCTAAATTTCTTATGCTATCTTTACCTCTAACTTGCTGCAAGGATCTGAGAAAAATGACTTCAGCTTCCTGTGCTCTAGTCTTCCTCCTGTGTAAAATAAGGACATAAATCAAACAGTGAAGTTATATAATCAACTTAAAAATAAAGTGTCATGCCATTTTTTTAAAAATGGAGGAAAATGGATATAAGTATCTTTCATAATTGTGATTAGGGAGAAAATTCTTAACCAAACAAGGGACAAGTAAGATCATAAAAGCTAAAATACATAAATCTGATGACAAAACATTAAAAAAGCTTTTGCACAAGAAAAATTAGTGAAGCTAGAGTAAGGAAAATAGTTGATAAGGGTCATATATTGAAGATATATCCCAAAGATTCAAGTACCATCAGTATACAGATGAAGCCCATTTCTGTAGATATAGTTATTCTCTCTCCCAGGGTTCTCCTCCTGCATCACCAACTTCCTATTAGATATTTCAAACTACATGTCCATCCCATAAGTAAATCAAACTCACTGTGTCCAAAAGACCTACTTCCCTTTCTACAATCTTTTTTTCTGTGAAGGGCAACATCATTCTTTCAGTCACTCACAACTTGCATCATTTTCTCCCTCACCTCACATATCCAATCATTTGTCGTCTTTTTTCTATCTCTATAACATTTCTCACATGTGTCACCTTCTCTCTATGCACATACCACTACCCCTCAAACCCTCAACACTTCTCACCTGGACTATTCCAATAGCTTCCTAGGTAGTCTCTTTGCTGCCTCAGTCTATAACTCATACTCTATAGCTGCCAATGCAATATTTCTAAAGCATAAGTCTAACCAGGCCACTGGCTTTTTCAAGAAAATCCAGCAACTTGCTATTGTCCCTAGGATCAAATATAAACTCCTCAGTTTGGGGTTTAAGCTCTTCATAATCACAGTTGATCTCCCTAGGCTTATTATAAAATATAAACTTAAATGAGTTGAAGGACACAACTAAATGGTTTTGTTGCTGTCCCTCATATATAACATGCCATCTCTCACTCTCTGCACCTTTATATAGGTTTCCCCCCCTCAGGTCTACAAAGTATTCCCTTCTTGGCTTTCCTTGTTAGAATTCCGAGCTTCCTTCAAAGCCCAGTTTAAGCACAGGCTACTACATTCATGATTCCCTTTGGTTGCTTAGTGCCTCTCCCTACCCCATATTTAATTTGAACATACTTATTTGTTTTCCCACAATAGAATGTAAGCTCCTTGAGGGCAAGGATTGTTCACCAAGCACTATTCCTTTTTCTCTTTGTATTCTCAGTGCTTAAAATGCTGCTTGGCATAACATTCAGTAAGCAATGGGTAAAATTTTATGGTTAATCTGGAAAAAAGCAAATTTGACCCCATAGGTATCATTGGGAATTGATGGGATTAAATCCATGATTGGATTATGGCTTTGGATAAGTATGTATACCTTTCAGTTAAAGACAGTCCATAAACACTTATTAAGTATGCCAGGAGCTATGCTAAGGGTTAAGGATACAAAGAAAAACAAAAGAGCCCCTGCTTAATGAGCTCACAGTCTAATGCGAGAGACAAGAAGAAAACTATCAAGTACAGACAGGTTTTTTACAGGATAAATTGGAGATAATCAACAAAAGGGAGGGCACTAAAATTAAGGGGCATCTGGAAAGGTTTCCTGTAGAAGGTAGAATTATAGAGATATGGAGGTTGAGAATTCCAAACATTGGGGACAGCCAGTGTAAATGCATGGGGTTGAGAGATGGAGTGTCTTGTTCAATGAATAGGAAATAGGACAATCATCACTGGATACAAGATTGTGTGAGAGGTAGGAAGGAGGATGTGAAGTATGGGAAAGTAATACAGACTTGCGCTTGAAGATCATCTTGACAAATGAGTGGAAAATGCATTGCAATTGGGGAGAAAACTGTAGATCAACCAGTAAGCTACTGCAATAGTCCAAATGCTGGTTGCCTGCATCAGGGTAGCAGTATCAAAGGAAATAAGACAGGCAAGATGGGGGGGGTGAGGTAAATTAAGAAAATGATGTATTCATGGGAGGATACCTAAGGAAAGGAGGGAAGCATAACAAAGATTATTAGGGTCAAGGTGAAAGGAACAAAAAAAAGTGATAAACTACAGACAACCTAGACAGAAAAAGGAAAAACATGAGAAGTTTGTATTACAGATCACAAACCTGGCACAGAAGTACGATACAGTGGTCACAAATCACTTAACCAGAATTTGCCAAAAGCTCAAGTGCACCCTTTAATAGGTGGATGAACCAACAAAAAGAAATTCTGTTCTGGATCTGATTCATACTAAAAGGAAGGAACTGGTTGCTGGGGTGGAAATAATGGAAATTCTAGAAGATATGAATTATTTCTTCTACAGTTTGTGATGGAGAGATAATCTACCCTAGATTTGGGGAGAGCATATTTCAAAGAATTCAGAGGAAAAATCCAGTGAAGCAAAATGCTACAGGGGAAATTAATCTCAGAAGAATGGGAGATAATTAAGAAAGAAATTCTAAAAACAGAAAGAGAATAATTCCATCAAGAAAGCAGAAATGTCCAACAAACTTCAATTTTTAAAAGAGATTCCCAAAAGATGGAAGCAAGGCATAGTATAGCAAGGTCATATAAAAAAAGCATCCAGAATATAAAAGTTCAGGTTCAGCAGAGGTTAGTAAAGGAAGCTAAGAACAACAAAATGGGAATTAAAAAAAAAAACCTATAAGGGGAGAAAAGGAAGGATGCAATAAAGGATAGGACTTTAGGTTTATGGCAAAGGGATAATAATAATTCACAGAGCAAAGGTAGATCTGTTCTTTTCTAATTTTATTCTTGGTTTTTGTTGTTGTTGTTGCTATTTTTTCCTGCCACACCATAGCATGGAGGTACCCTTAGGTTCTCAAAGGTTATCCCAGTACACTGTAAGCTCTGGCTGGCTTTACCAGGCCAGAAAGGCTCTGAGTATGACCCCTGAAATAACTGAATCTTTTTTTCAGAAGATTACCCTGGCTCACTACAAAGAGACATATTACCAGTAAGCTGGTCACTTAGCAATGCTTTTTGTTTGTCCACAGCAATCTACAAAACAAAGAAAACCTTTAAATGGTCTTCAATTCCATACAGCCCCCTCCTCCTTCTCCAGCAGCAGATGGGGAAGAAAAGGAACATGAGGTGCTAAGTTGCATAACTTTTAAACCATTAAAAAACTGAAAAATTTGACTCAATATTATAAATGTGAGATACTTGTCCAATGTACAAATGAACAGAAAGAACTGAATCATATCAATTTTGACATTCTTGCTATAAATGACACCATAAAAAAAAAAAAAAGTAATTTACAGCTAAGTGGAAGGATGACTCACAGATACTCCAAGGCAAGGCAAAAAAAAAAAAAAAAGTTATCTGAGTGGATTTAACCATATGCCTAAAGAAAGATTATTTTATTAGATTTTTAGTCATCATGTACTGTATGTAGTACTAATGCTATGTGACAAAAGACTACCATGAAAACAGCTTACATTCCAACTTCAGTTGCTGAGGCTAGAAAGGTAGAAAAAGTAAATGGAAGAATTTGATAAGCCTTTCCACATCAAATCAACATATATCATTATTCTTGGTGATTTCAATGAAAAGTTTGGATAAGGTAAGGATGCTGAGAAATATGAAGCACATCATGGTTCAGGAAGAAAGAATCAGAGAGGTCAAAGATTTGTGAATGAAATAGAAATCTCTTGACACTATAATATGAATTCTTTTGTTTCTTTAAAGAAAGAATTGATAGATACTGTACATGAAAAATACCAAATAACACTATACGTGTGTATGGGGCAAGGGGAAATAAATTATTTGAACTAGTAAGACATTTTTGATGTAGAAGCTATCCAAGAATCAGCTTTCAGGAAACAGTTAAGAGCATCAACTCATCATTGCTAAGATCAAAATGAGTAAAACAAAAGAATGAAAAAAGATGCATATGGTGTACAATTGAAAAAAAAAAAGAACAACAGCATCCTTATTTAAACAAACAAAAAAAGGATGGTTTCCTGTATGGAGGCACCAAGCTCAGCTTCTTCATATCAGCTTCTGAAAAAAAACCAAAACACTGTGCTAAACAATAATCAAGAAATCCAATGAGAAACTACATTAAGTGACATCTTTCATGTTGTAACTGTAGAAAGGCAGTAGATCAGAAAAACAGGAAATGAGGACACCAGAAAAAATCAAAGCCAGCAACTAGCTAACCAGCATAATCAGAGATATTTACAAGGCTGTGTGAAAGGCTGCAAGCATGAAAGGGGCTCTCAACAAAACAACAGGAGAATCCATGCAGATGTATCAGAGTTCAGATGTGGATACTCTGAGCCCAGGTGCTCAGAGATCTATACTATTTTGTCCCGAGATGCCATTTAGGGCTTTCCCAATGTTCTTAACCTTAAAAATTCATGGTGGAATTTGGCAGAGGTACCCAGGTGACCCAAACTGAACCTAAGGAGAGAAGACCAAAGAGCAACAACAGAAGGAACCTGTCACTTTAGAACCTATGATTGAAGAGATGAGTAAAGAACTATAATAAAGTCTAACAGGGGTGGGGGAACCTGTGGCCCTCTAGATCCTTGGGTGCAGTCTTTTGACTGAGCCCAAGTTTTATAGAACAAATCTTTTCATTAAGGAGATTTGTTCCGTGAAGTTTGGATTCAGTCAAAGGGATGCACTTGAGGACCTAGAGGATCACACGTAGCCTTCAGGCCGTAGGTTCCCCATCTCTGGAGAAATAACCAAAAATAAGTCCACACCAACAGTAAGCAGAGATTCAAAGGAAAAAAATGGGCTTTCAATAGAAACTATATGAATACCCAGAAAAAATGAAGCAAGAAATTTAAAAATAAAATAAAAGCTCAAGAGAAAATTGGACAAAGAGTTAATCTTAACTTGAGTAACAGTTGCCCCCAAAATTAAAATAGATGAAAGAGATATGAATGACTTCATGAGACAAGAAATATTACATCAAAATCATGAAGAATATTAGAAAATGTAAGGCATTGTATGTGAAAAATAACTAGTCTGAAAAACAGGTCAAGGAGAGATCATTTAAGAATCACTGCTATATCTGAAAATCAGTATAAAATATAGACAAAGCTTGGATATTTCAAAATAGCATAAATTAAAACAGTATTTCAAGAAAGTATAAATTAAAACTGCCCAGATTTATGAGAACCAGGGGACAAAATGAGGAAATACAGAATCCAACAATCATCTCCTCAAAGAAAATTCAAAAGGAAAACCTCAGGAATGTCAATCAAAATCTAGTTCTTCCAGGTTAAAGAAAAAATTTTGCAACCAACTAGAAAGAAACAGTTCAATAAAGAAACCACAAGCAGGATCACACAGGACATGGAAGCTTCTAGCATAAACCAGAGGAGATCTTGGAAAAATATTCCAAAAAGCAAAAGATAAAAGTATGCAATAGTAGCTAATATTTACATAGCACCTACTATGTGTCAGGCCCTGTGTTAACTGCTTTATAATTATCACCTCATCTGACGTTCCCAACAACTATAGGAGGCAGGTATTATTACTATTCCCATTTTATATATGAGGAAACAAGCAAACGGAGATTAAGTAACCAGGAATGCAGCTAAAAAGTGTCTGAGGCCATATTTGAACCCACGTGTTTCTCATTCCAGACCCAACACTCTACCCACTGCTTCTTCTAGCTTACAACCAAGAAAACTTAAATTTTTAAATAGCTAAATAAATCCTGCAAAGGAAAAAAAAAATATGGACTTTTAAGTGAAGAGGGCTTTCAAGCCTTTAATAGAAAGGATATGAACTCTGAAATGCAAACACAAGACTCAAGAAAAACTCAGAAAGGTAAAATTATTTGAACAATTTAAAGCTGAATGATGATTTAGTACTAACACTGAAATAAGCAAAGAAAAAGCAAGTGTCCCTTCAAAACTTTAATGTCTTCAAAAGGTACTAAGAGAAATAATAAAGAAAAACAGAATACTTGGTTCTATTCTACAAATTTTAAGAGAGAAAAGGGAGGACCAAGGGCTACACACTAGTTTATAAAGAGGGAAAAAAGAGGTAGAACTTGCTACTTTTCATAATTGGGATGCATGAGAAGAAAAGTATACAAATGGAGAAGAAAGGTTAGGGAGACTGAGCATATAACAAACCTTAATCTTATTTGAATTAAAGATATAACAGAAACAATCCTGTTCATTAACCCATGACTAAAAAATAAACCATGAGGCAAAGCACTGAACAGGGAAATGCATTTGTCACTTTTACAGAGCTGATACATCAGAGTTTGGGTTGAAGAGCTTTTCTCTGTGAATAGCAAGATTCTCACTTTGTTGTTGCTCAAAGAAGACAATGTGATGACTGCATCAAAAGTCCTGAGATACTGAGCTTCCTGGAAGAGATCTGCAATCAAAGAAGTTCGGCTTATCTATCTACCCAGGAAAAACCAAGTGAATGAAAAATGTCTATTACTCAAATTTCAACATGCTTCTAGATGAACATACCATAATGCTTCAACTGAGAGTACTATTGATGGACAATGAGTTGGGTAGAGTTGAACAGGATGTGGCAAAAGAATTGAACTGCTTTGGGGAAATTGCAAAGCTCCTTTATTTACCTCAAGATTCTGACATAAGCAAAGGGTCATTTCTTTAATACTATTGAACTGGTGCTGCTATAAGGTATCAAGACATGGAATACACCTGCCTGTGAAGAAGTAAAAATGAGCATCATACCGAGGGAAATGGAAAAGTGTATGGTGTAATAAGGTTACAACAAGAACTCTGAAGAACAGGAGTAAAAGATGTCATCAAGAAACTGTATGACCGGAAGAGAATATAAGCTATTCATGAGGAAAGAACAAGGGATGATGGGTTGCCAATGTTCCACGGATAGCCTAATGTCAAGTGAAATGAAGGCCTCCAACATCTTTATGGAAAACTTTTTAAAGGACAGATATAAGTCATACAAGGAAAAGGAAGGAATAGAGATGGTTACAGTCTATATTGCTGGAGGATACTCTTGATGAATAAGATCGTAGATCCAGTGGAATTTCTCATCTAAGAATGACTTTTCATTGAATACTCCCTCATTTCAATGTTGCATTTTCAGTACCTTTTCCTAACATTTCTCATGAATCACTACATTTGGATCTATCACATTCTATCCTGTATTTTGCCCTCATCTCTCCTATGTTTCCATCACTCTTCCCAAAGCCTAAGATTTACTACCACTATTCCCAAAAGGTCAAAATACCTGGGAAGCAAAATTTTTAAGGCTTCAAAATTTTAAGTGTGAAGGAGTCATAATTAATCCTTACTTTTCTATGCAGGAAGCTTAAATAAAATGCTTAATTTTGCATGATCAAATCCAACATCCTAATTTTACAGACAAGGAAAATGAATTCTAGAGGTCACAATATTAAATTCTTTTTTCATGTATGTCCAGAGTTTACCTCTGTACATTTTTATTACATGTTTATCTATGAGCACAGTGTTGCACAGTACATGCTTCTCTTTAACATTGTATATCATAAACTACAGACACATGCTTATCTATAAGTACAGTGTTACAGTACAGGGAACACTGAACTTGGAATCAGAAGACTTGGGCTTGCTTACTATCTCTGCCAACAATTTTATGTCATTTAGGGAAAAAAATTCATTATAGATTCAGTTTTATATATCAGTATTCCCTATATCAATCAATAAGCATTTATTGAGCACCTATGTAACAGTCAATATGCTATACTAAGTATTAAAAGATAAAAGTGAAAATCTTTGACTTTAAGTGGCATACATTCTAACCAGAGGATGTGTATAGAGACAGATAGATAAAAATATATAAAACAGATACAAGGTAAATTTGGCACGAAGGCACTAGCAGCTGAGATGAGGATAGGCATCATATATATGGTCCTTCAGTTGAACCTTGAAGAAACTTGGGATTCTTACTGAAAGGGCTGGAGATGATGAGAGAATGTATTCTGGGTACTGAGACCCAATCAACACAGAGGCACAGAACAGAATTTAAGCATTGTGTATAAAAAACACTAAGAAGGCAGGTTTGGCTGAACCACAATATATGTGAAAGGGAGTAACTTACAATAATAAGGCAGCAAGTTAAATTCTGACAAAGTTGTGAACGGCTTTATGATCCAAAGAGTCTTTATTTGATCTTTGATCTTAGGGAGTCACTGGAATTTTATTCAGTGGAGGAGTGACATGTTCTACCCTACACTTCAGGAAAATCACTTGGGCAGCTGTGTGGAGAATGGAATGATGAATGGAAGTACAAAGACACTTGAGAGACCAACTAGGAAGCTATTTCAAGTCTAACTGAGACCTCCTAAGGCCCTGACAGACAACAGGAGCTGGACAACAAGAGTTGACAACTGATGGGATACAGAGAACAAATGAGAGTGAAGAGTCAGTCAAGAATGACACCATGAGTGCAAACCTGAGTGACTGGAAGAATCATAGAACACCATAATACCAACAGCAATAGAGATGTTCAGAAAATTCATTAATTTTGGAGGAAGGTTCATCAGTCAACAAGCATTTCAGAGTCCACTGTGTGCCAGGTACTGCAGTAAGAAATAGGAATCCAAATACAAAGAAGTAATCAAATCTCTACTCTCAAGGAGCTTACATTTATTTAATGGGATGAGTTCAGTTTTCCTCACGTTGATTTGATTTTGAGGACATTATGTCTGAAATGTCAACTAGAATATTTACTAATGCAGGAATGAAGTTCAGGAGAGAAAATAAGACTGGCTATAAAGATATTGAAAACAATTATCTAAATATGAGAAATGTTTACTGTATGGAAAGAACTGCTTTTATTGCAATTTTGTATTGTGTTTTGCTTACTGCATTATCATGAAAAAGTTCAATATATAAAAATATTCTCAAAACAGTGCTCTGTATGGCAGCTTACCGATTACAAGGTATTTTAACATGCTGATTCATTTGATTGTCACCACAACCTTATTATGCCCATTTTATAGATGGGGAAACTAAGACTGAGAGATGTCCTATGCCATGTAGCTTGCCCAGCTATTTCTTTAAGAAAGGATCTGAACGCAGGTTTTCCTGACTCCAACACTTCCATCCACTACACCACTACACATCTTGGAAGTTTTTATATTTATAAATGAAACGATTAGGAAATTAAACTTCCAAAGACACAGTAAATTAATGCATGAACTGAAAATTTTAACTTAAAAAAAAGACTTGTGATCGTAAAACTATCAAGTGAGAAAATTACCTTGCCCCCACCCGCCCCAAAAGTAAGCCAGCAGAAAGACGCCTTAGGGAAGGTTAGGGCTACAGGAGGAATAATTCAGGTAAAACGCATGCAGCAACGACAAAAAGCTGACTGCTTCCAAGGACCGACTCAGCTACGTACAGAGAGGCTCATCACCAGCGGGCTGTCCGTAGGGTGATGAATTCTTTGCCCATGGCAACCTATGAATCAAAGAAGAGAAATCTGAAATCCGCCCGGCTCGCCTTCCCCACCCCCACCGCGCAGCTACTTCACGGAGGCATCCCCAGTGGGGTCACTTTGCCTCTCGCGTCCCTGCATCGCAGCGGGCTCGTCCCAGGATTCCGGAGCGGGAGAGCCTGGAGGATCACGAGGGCCGGGACATAGCTGCAGGCCCCACCGAGGCCAGGAGCCAGCCCCGACTCCTTGGCCCCAGCATCCCCCCCGCCCCGCCTCCGTGAGACGGCGGCTTCCCCTGGGACGGGGGGAACAGCGAGTCCTGGAACAGACACCCGCAAACCAGGTGGCATCCGTGGGCCTCTCTCCTTACCTGCAAGAGCTGCCAAAGCAGCTGGGTGGCGGGGAGCGAAGCCCGACACTAGCAAACGCCAGCCTCCTCTACCGCAGCAACCACCAGGGGGGAAACAGGGAGGAGCCGGAGGGCCAAGGCTGCGGCAGGAGAGCCCGCACCACTGGAACCGGAAGCCAGGGAGTAAAGGGCAGGACTGCGGCGTATGAGACAGCCCTGCGGCAAGCGCATGCGCTCCAGCTTCCCTCCGAAAGGGGTAAAGGAGCTAGTTGCGTCAGGAAGAGAAAGCCTAGAAGATCCAATCAACGCTGTGCATCCCTCAGGGGGCGGGGAGATTCAAACTAGGTTGGCCCGCCCTTCCTCCTTCCACATCCGGGTGAAAGCTAGTATTTCCGCTGATTAGTTTTCTCCTGCTTGTAGGGTTTGGAGTGTTTTGGTCCTCTAAATTTCTCCCCGTAGCTCCTCCTTCACTCCTCACATGGAACATTCGCAAGCCTGAGGTTCCATCTCGGAAGTCTGGGGACCTGGAAGTTCTGAGCGCGGATCAAAATGACCCAGTCCCCCGGCCAGCGGCCTCCGCTCAGGCTCTACCCGAAGTTACCCGTGTGGGTGGTGGAGGATCACCAGGAGGTAAGAGCTCGGCCCCGGGTGTCAGGGCTGGGCCTGGAAGAGCGCGCGCCCGACCAGGTCACTCCCCAGACTCAAACTCCGAGGGCTCCCTGTGACCCCCGGGATCACGTACAAAACGCTGGGTTTGGTGTTCCAAGCCGGCCCCCTCCTGTCTTTCCAGGCTTCTTCCACCTGACCCCCGCCTCGGGCTCATCTACCCCACGCCCCCGTGACACTGACCCCGCCGCGGGCTGCTGAGTGAACGGGAGGGACCCCCCATCTCTCGGGTTCGCGCCTTCCTCTGGACCCCAACCCCCGTTCCTGCAATGCTCCCCTTCTAACCTGGCTTTCCTTAAGCCCAATTAAAATCCCGCTTTGTACAGAAAGTCTTCCCCAATTCTCCTGATTCCAGAGCCTTCCCTCTTCCATTTATTTACTGTTTGTCCTGTATGTATGTTGTTTGTGTTATTTTTTCTTGTTACTCTTTTCCATTAGAACGTAAGCTCCGTGGTCAGCAGAATTGATCTTTTGTGTCTTTTTGTATTGTCCTCAGCTCTTAGCACAGTGCCTGGCGCATGGTGGGATTGATCTGTGGTATTAATGTTTTGAAGGACTACTCATAGGGTAATGGAGTTAGGCATGGATTAATGAATAGAGAACGTGATCAGTCAAGAATGAATTAAGCATTTATTAACGCCTGCTGTGTCCCAGGTATTGAGCTTAGAGCTTCAGATTCAAAGAAAAGCCCAACGGTCTAGGTGCTTCCAATCTAATGGGGGAGAGAGCATGCAAACCGAAGTACAAATTGTAGATGGGGTTATTACGACATTGTCCTGGGATTCATTGACTGGGTAATGCCAGTAAGTAGCCAAGTGACCTAGAGGTCAGAATTACAGTTTATTCCCTCAGAGTGAGACACTATCAGAAGCTAAGGTCCTCTTACCTAAAAATTTCCCGGTGGACTTTTGAGGCCAAATGCCTTCCACATCAAGAACTGTGGAATTGGATCGCAGAATGAAGTTGACCATCTTCTCTTGTGTTATGTTTTGTTTTGTTTTATGGTCTCTCCCATTCATGTTAATTCTTCTATGCAATATGACTAAAGTGAAAATATATTTTAAAAGAATGTATGTGTAGAACCTATATGATGCACCAAGGGACAGGGAAGGAGGGGGGGAGGGGGAAAGATATATGGCAGTGATTGTAGACAACTGAATACAAATAAAATAATTATGAAAACAAAAGAGGAGGCCCTTTTCCTCAGTCTAGTACAAAAGGAAGAAATTCTTAGCAGTCATCAAGTCAGAGGTTGATCCACAATGTTAAAGACTGAAGAAAGGTCTAAGAGAATGAGGATTGAGAATAGACAGTGGATTTTGCAACAAGGAGATCAGTAGTAACTTTGGAAAGAACAGTTTGGTTGGAGTAATAAGATCAGACGCCAGACTGCAAGGGATTAAGAAGAGAGTGAGCGGAGAGACAGTGGATGCACCTATTGTACATTTTCATTTCCAGTAGTTGAAAGAAAAAAGCCAGACTCCCTGCTCTGTTTTTGGACCTTGATCTCAGGTTGAGTATAGCAACCAGTAGGACTGTGATATTGAACTTTTAAAAACTATGATTCTTTCATTCTTTTAAAAATCTAATTCATATAATGAATTTGTTTTGGTTTTACCTATGCAGCAGATAACAGTCACCAACCTAGAACTATAAGTAATATTTTTAGGAAGCCTTGCCCTTAAGTCATCAGTCTATATATCCTAGAGAAATTAGTTAATGCAGGTTCCAGGGGGAGAGGAGGGAAGAATCAGAAAGTAAGATCTTCCATTCTAGGCACAGAATCATAGAATTCTAGAGCTAAAAAAAAAAGACCTTAGAGATCAACCATTTCAGCACCTTTATTTTATAAATGAGACTTAAGTCCTGAAGAAGTTAAGCAATCCTTCTAGATCACACTAGTAGTTGTTTCTAGAGATAGGATAGAATGACAGTGCACTGACTAGAAATAGCGATTTGGACATCATCAACAATAAATAATGCTACATCTCTCCCGTTTAAAATTTAGCTCTTTATGATGTTAAAGTTTTCTTATTTTAGGGTTTTTTTCTCAAAGCCAATATAATGTATTTGTGCTTTCATTTATCTCCTGTAGGTCTTGCCTTTTATATACCGAGCTATTGGCTCAAAACATCTTCCTGCCAATAACATAACTTTTGTTCATTTTGATTCACATCCTGACCTCCTTATTCCCGTAAATATGCCAGCAGATACTGTGTTTGACAAGGAAGCTCTCTTCGGGTAATGTATATTCAATACTAGTCAATTCTCATGTGTTTGAAACTTAGTTTTTTTAATACAGATGTTTAGTAACTAAGGAAGTAGAATTGTCTATAAGTTTAATTTGCCCTGAGTCACATATGCCCACAGCATATGTTTTTGGTTTGTTTTTTTTTTCCTTTGCTTTGAATTACAAAATTCATAGGCAAGGAGTAAAAGGTTGAGCAAATAGCTTTCTGTGCTATTTGCAGTGTACTATGTTTTGCTGAAAAGTGATTTTTTTGGTTTTAGATTTATTGTGTCTTTTATTTTTATACCCCATTTTCTCTCTGCATTTCCTCCCTATTCTCCATGAACCCTCCTTATAAAAAAAGAAGCATGTGCAAGCAAAACCAAAGATACAAGACTATATATGTGATATATGTGCCGTAGTCTACTTGTGCTTATCCCACTGCTGTCATTAAATTGAGAATTGATAACAAAACATTTGAGAGAGTGAAGAAATGTTTTGTCATCAGTTCTCAATTTAATGAGATTGAGCATTACAATTAAGCAGAGTTCCTGACTGATTCAGTGACCAATCAAAGTCCGGAGGACCAGAGTTGAACAGTGCTACCCACTTCCTGACACAAAGTTGATGGACTTAAAATGCAGGATAAGACATTTTGGTTATGCACGTTGTGGATATTTGTTTCCTTGACTACACATTTGTTACAAGGAATTTATTTTTCTCTTTTTGCTTTCTTAAGAGGGACACAGGGAGAAAAATTAAGCAAAGCAATCTTTTCAACTCCTTTTTAGTATTTTCATAATGTATATAAAATACTTTGCAAACCTTAAAGACCAAGTAAATATGAGCTGCTGTTTTAATTCCAATTATTATTTTTATTATTATTCTGTTTCTTTCATTCTGTCTTAGTCTATTATTACTCCTGTGTTTTTTCTAATTCCTCAGGTTTGTCGTTTCTCAACATCAAATTGTATGCTGTTATACTAATGTAACGTAGTTTGTTCATTTTGAGTCACTCCCCAAGAGATGCGCATCCACTTTGTTTTGAGGTTTGGGGGCACTATAACTCATATATGGCTTTTCTTCTCTTTGACCTCTTTGGAGTATATACCCTATTCTAGGTCATAGGTCATGGACAATATGAGAAGTTTTCTTATATAAATTCAGTTATGATCCTTAATTTCTGAATTAGAGAATCTCATTTGGAAGAGACCTCAAAAGCCATAACTCCTTACCTGAAAGCTAAATCTCCCTTAAAACATCCCCCAAATATGACAGAATATGTCACAACAGATTTTTAGGAAAAAGAATGAAACTATCCATCATAAATAATGTACTTTATTGCCTCGTTGCATATGAGAACTTAAATTAAATATTGATTATTGTTGCAAGTTGGAATTAAATCTATTCCATCTCATCCTCTGCCTCTTGCTGATTGTCTTCAAAGATCCTCCACAGAGAATTCATCCAGTATGCTTTGGGCCTTCTAGGTTTTTGTACATTTCTGTGGTACCAATAGAACACTAACCATCTGTTATCCTTCCCTCCTTCTATTTGTCCATTCACTTCCTTTTCTGATCATGCATTTCCTGATTATCTCTTATGTCAGTGGGATCAGACTCAAATAGAAACAGATCCCTACAGCCACATATTTACTTAGAAAACCACAATTTAGCATTATTATTTTTTTCTTTTTATTTGTTGTTGATATATAGAAATGCTGTTTATTTTCATGCATTTATTTTGTATTCTGCTACTTTATCCAAGCTACTGTATCCATTTCCTTGCTTTATAAGATTGTCCAAGGAAACCATCATGTTATCTGCAAATAGGGATTCATCTTGTCTCTTCTTCATCTATGCTTATGCCTTTAGTTTTTTTCTCTTGTTTTACTGCTAGGGCTGATGTTTGTAGGATTATGTCATAAAACAGTGGGAAAAGTGACATTCTTCTTTTACTCCTTTATTGTGAAAGCTTCTAGAGTTTCCCCATTGCAAATAATGGTAACTTTTCGTCAAACACATATATACATACAGTCATTTAGATGTGGTACTTCTCTATGTGTGTTCTGTTTCATCTACTGATAGAATCAAGTAGTTTGTGATGTTTTTGGTTTTTTTCCCAGACCTGTGATTTCATTGGTATTTTGAATTTCTGCTGAGGAAACTCTGCTTTCACACTTCTCTTCCCCACCCCTACCTGTGCATAGAGGTCTCCACTTTGTGCTTATAGCAGTAGAGAGTTGCCTCAGTGACTGAGAGATTAAGTGACTTTCCTAAGGTCATTAAACCTATTTTAGGTGGCACATGAATGTAGCTCTTCCTGACTCTGATGCCTGCCCTCTATCCCCTGGACCACATTATTGTATTTTTAAAGAGAATTGTTGATTGTTTTCCTGATGTTGAATTATGCTTGCTTCTCTGACACAACTCCAACTTCATTCAGCTGAAATTTTATTCAGTATTTTTCTGTGACTGTATATTCCTTTTTTTTAAATTTTTACAAAAGACTACGTACAATTTACCACCACCATCCTCTTTTGGTTTTTTTTGGATGGGGTATTGATCCTTAGAGAAGTACTGTAATTCTTTCATTTTCATTCCTTTCAGTAGCAATTTTCTGTAGCTTGGAATTTTAAAGTAAACCAAGCAAATGTTGATAAAAGTAAGTGTTTCTCTAACTAGTTCTAGCATATTAACTATGTAAAGAGTATTTTTAGATTTAAATGAAAGTTTTTTAATTTATAACTTAAATGTTTCTTCTTTAATTTCTTCTCTAGGGAATTGAGTATTGAGAACTGGATTATGCCTGTAGTTTATGCAGGTCATTTTTCTCATGTAATATGGCTCCATCCATCATGGGCTCAGCAAATCAAGGAGGGCAAACATTGTTTTCTAGTGGGCAAAGATACCTCCACTACAACTATCAGGTAGCACATTATCATTTCTATTGGTATGAAAAGGGTTGAATGCTTCATGTCTTTTAGTCATAGCTAAATAGGATAATGAGCTATTGCTCATGTCTTTGTAGGCTTCAGAAGCTTAGAGAGTGCCCTCCTCTCAACAACTCTGTGATGTAAGTACTAATATCTCCTTTCACAGATGAGAAAATTGAGGCTTAGATAGTTACAGTGTCTTGCCCTGAGCTAGTAATTGTCAGACCTGGTATTTGAATCCAGGTTTTGTCTTATAAATCCATCTCTCTGCCACCCAAATGCACTTGCCGCACATGCACATAGTACTTTTATATTTTGCCCTTAAATTTAAGTCGATGTTTAAATCTTTCAAATTATAATTTTGTTCTAAAATAGAACTCTGAATTCTAATCTTTTTTTCATCTCGTGAGTGACTTCATTAATTCACTTTAATTCTTTGGCAGGCAGTGTCCCTTAGACCCTTTGATTAAATAATGCAAAACGTAGTGTATGCAACGCACAATATTAGATCCTTTTTTCTTATTTTAATTTCCAGATGTTCTCTCATTTCATCTCACTGATAACTCATATTTATCTGTGCTTTTCAGTTAAAAACTAGTTTTCTCTCACACCGTGAGAGGTAGTGCAAATATTATTATCCCCATTTTACCTATGAGGAAATTGAAGCTTAGAGGGATTAATTATTGTTAGAACCCAGATCCTCTGACTCCATTTTCATCATTCTTTTCTGAAACCACTGCCAGAATTAAATGTTTCCTGTTTTCTGATTTTTATTTTAATGTGTAAATTTTGGTGAATTTTTGTTTTCAGGATTCTTCTGTACTGGGCTACCTTTCCAAATTTTAAATGAGAGTGGCACCATTGTGTTTTAAAATGTTCTGTCTTAGAACTCTTAAGAATATACTAGTCTAGTTTTCAGTTAGTATGGAAAATTTTTTTGTTATTTTAAAAAAACACAAAAAAGAATGTGTTGCTGTTTTTCCCTTTCTATTACTGCATACTATTTTGTCATTAACAATTGAGTGACCAAATAGGCTGTTTTATGTAGAATTAGGTCCTTATCTTACATATCAACTTAATATTATTTTCTTTTTTTTTTCACTTATATTTAAAAACTATTCCAGCCATTTTCATGCAGTTACTAACACCAATTGTAGCATTAGAATTTCCATCTTAGGATCACATATTTAGATCTAGAGTGGTCCTTTAAGATCATTAATTTTAAACAATTTAGAGGGCTAAAGTGCATAATAATTCACATCTACCATAGCATGTGTTACACATGACTAATTTACATTATGTACACCAGTATAACAAACTTTGCTATGTATCTTGTATTACCAGTGTAATACTTTTGGATATCAAAACACTTTTTTCTAACAAAATATATGCTGTACTGGCAGTATTTTTATATACATAATAAAAATTATTTATTTTCAAGTTGTGTATAGGACAACTTGTAAAACTAATATTGTAAAATGTGAGCCTGACCTGATAGCTAGCAGGTTAATAAAAATGAAATATGATTTTATTGCTAGAGTGCCAGTCAGGGAGACCCTGGGTTTGAATTCTGCCTCTGAACTGACAATTACTAGCTTCAGCATAATGGAAAAATCACTTAACTTTTCGAAGCCTCAGGCAGTTCACTTAATTCTTTATGTTATACACAGCTTGTGATCTGCTTTCTCCAATTGAATTATCACACTGATGAAATCACAAGCCCTTGATGTATTGGACATGATTTTCCACTCCTTTAAGCAGTTAAGCTAAATGTTCAACAGAAGCCTTGAGGGATTGGGGGAGGCTATGGGAGTAGTATTAGCTGTTCTTACAAAGTCACCAAATCTGCTAGCTAAAAGGCATCTCAGAGATTGCCTAGCCCACATTTTTCATCTTACAGGTTCTGTTCTTTGTTGATCTTGAAGACAAAATATATGTATGCGCTGCTCAGTATAGTCAGTGAAATTTGGATAAATGAAAGAAAGTGAATTTCACACAGACACAGAATGTTAGAGGTAGAAGAGAACCTGAGATTTCGTCTAATCCACAGGTTGCACAGATAGTAAGTGTCTATCCTGGGATTTGAACCCTGATCAAATTCACATTCTAACTCCTGTCTTCTTTCCACTCTACTAAGCTGCCTTTCCAAATTTTAAATGAGAATGTATTTTAAAATATTCTCTTTTAGAACACTTAATAATATGCTGGTCTAGTTTTCAGTTAGTGTAGAAATTTTATTTCCTAGTTAGACTGTGAAGGATGCTTTTATGTATGGTTTCTTATCAAGTAATTCAAGGATTTTTATCCATTTATGTTCTTTTTTAATTTGATGAACTATGCTATAGGAAAAAGATTCTGGTCATTAAAGGACCTAACTTAAAGTCCCTTCAAAGAGAAAAGTAAATAAAAGGTAATGTTTTACTTGACTAAGAGTTGTTCTAGGGAAGCATTTGGTTATGCTGATTAGTTGATGCTTGTCTTGTTTTTTAAAAACTTAAGAATATGCTGATACTTCAAAGGTAAGACACCTACCACTCATGTTCATGTGATTCAGTAAGTTTTCTTTCCATGTTAAGTATTATAAAGGTAAATTTTAAAATTCCATTTTCAGTTTTTCAAAACTTGAAAACCCTGGATTTTCACAAAAAGATATATCTTTACAAGTTATGAAATTTTCTTCTCCAAATATTGCTTTTCTATTATGTTTTTAGATGTCTCCTATTCCTACCATGTACACTGAAATTTTAACATTTTCCCATTTTTCACTTTTGGAAATTGTTTTCCTGTGATTTAGGGTTACAAGTACAGATCATTACTTCTTAAGTGATGGTCTTTATGTCTCTGAAGACCAGCTCGAGAACCCAAAGCCTTTAGAGTTGGATGTAATTCTGGTAAATCCTTCCCAGCTGGTCAGCAGTCAAGAGGAAAATGGAGCAATGCCTTTGGCTAAGAGACTGAAGCTAGATGCAGAAGAGTCACAAAGCACTACATTGACAAACTCTTCCTCTTCAGAAGGACTTTGTCCAACCCCAGAAGCAGAAGGGATGGAAAAGGATATGGGATCACAGTTGGCTCCCCAAACTTGCATAGCACCAGCAGTTTCAAGCTGTTCTGAAACTCAGGATTGCCAAACTAAAGCCAGTGCCACAGAGATTCTCCAGATTGTAAAGAAAGGAGATGCTTTTGTTTTAGATGTTGACTTAGATTTTTTTTCAGTCAAGAATCCCTTCAAAGAAATGTTTTCTCAGGTGGGTGTGGGTGACTAAAGACATACAGACTATAGGGTGGGAAATAGGTTTACATTTTTCAGAGTGTCTTTCTCATAATCTAAAGATGTCTTCTTAGGTTCATGTTTCTTTGTCCATTACTAAACCGACCCAAGGAGAAACTAACTACCTAGAAGCATGCTATTATTAGGCTTTGTCAGAGCACAGAAGCAAGGCAGTATGCGTTCAGGTTAAGATTGGAGTGCAAGGATCTGAGGCATAACTGCATTTATGATATCATGACAATAGTGACATTGTTCACTGCCCCTAATTTACTTTAACTGCTATTCTAGACCTGTATTTGTAGGTGCCTTCATTGGAAAAGTATTAACCTTAAAGTGAGTGAAGCCATTGAATTTTAGTGAGTTTTTTAAAGGATCACATATCTTTTGTATCTCATTCAGAATTTAAATGTAGTGGGGGGGCAGAGCAGTGGGGTTTAATCTACAACTTGGATTGTCAGAAACCAAAAATACTCATAAATATCAGTCTCCATTTTACTGTCTTTACACCATGGATATACATAGGAAGCAGTTATGAGTCACTTAGATGACAGAGCACTCTCATGTAACATTAAAGGTCGCTAAGATTTTATAATGTAGGCTATATTCAGTGTTTGTCTAATATCCATCATCCTGATTTTCCCCTTCTTGCTATAGAGCACAGTGCATCATGCCCTCTGGAACTACAAAAAGGAGAAAATTTTCTATCTACAGCTCTCCCCATTTCTCTGCTGGAATGAGACGTATGTTGTGTTCAAGTGGAGAGTCATTCACCTGGAGCCCATGGCCTCCGTGACCAGCAGCTATCAGAAATTACTAAGTAGCAATCAGAGCTCCTTAGAAAGCTGTCATAGTAGAGAATGCTTGGACATGTATTCTAAGGCCTTTTCTGCTGCCCATATTCCCAGGTGGAATTATGGTGCCACATAGGCTCTCCTGTGGAAGTGGTGCAGCCTAGCAGCCTTGCACATGAGCGCATAGTGGGAAGACTTTTTCTCCCTCAAAGTCTTACATAAAACTGCAGTAGACTTCAATCCCTGTGTGTACAGGTACTCACTGACTGAAATATGTCCTATTCTCTGGCCCTTTTTCTCCCCAGATTCCTTATGTACTCCCAGAAATTTGACCTGGTATCCAGAAAATCTCTATATGATAAATAAATATCTTTTAAAAAATATTTATATTGTAAAATAGGTGAACAGTTAAAAATATTTAAATTAGTGGATTTTTATTAGATGCTTCAGAGTAATACTGATTTTTATTACTCTGTAGGCTTCAGGGAATATTTGTACATAATTAATTTATATTCATTGTTCCAGTAATGATCATTTGTGAAGAATCCCTGAAAAGGATTGGACCCTTTTAGTGTAAAAATCTGAAGATCACTTCTCATCTGACATTTCCAGAATAACTTTTAAAGAGTCTTCAAAGGAGTTTTTCTTAGAGACACAGACACTGTTAAACTGTTCTGCACTTTAATACATATCTTTGAAACTATTAAATATTTTTTTCTTTGGGGGCTTGTTTTGTCTTCTAGGAAGAATATAAGCTCTTACAAGAACTATACAGTTTTAAAAAGCCGGATACAGACGTGACAGAGGTATGGCAACTTTATTTTGGGGAAAAGGGGGAATTAAAAAAAAACCTCATTAAGAACCTATGTTTTGAGTGACTTGCAGCTTGTTAAGTTGACACCTTCCAAGGAACTGTCCACATGCTTTTGTTGTTCACTTAAACAAGTCATTCTCATATTGAAGTTTAAGAATCCTTTCCCTCTCTTCCCTTTTTTGTGGAACTAAAATTTTCATTGTAATGGGATTTTCTTTGAATTCTGAAATCAGTTACACTCCATTCTTAAAGGAGGGCTTGGTAGACTGTGTCGAAAGTCGCGTTCATCAACTGGAAGACTTAGAAGCTGCTTTTGCAGACTTGTGTGATGGTGATGATGAAGAAACGGTACAGAGATGGGCTTCAAATCCTGGGTGAGAATCAAGGTGGAGGGGTGGGCTTCTTTTGTGTACCTGGCATCATATGGAGAACTTTTTTTCATGTTGCTTATATCTGTAGATCGTTAGCCTGGTTTAAAAAAGTAAAACTTGTTATTATAACTCTGTAAAAGGTAGCATTTTTCTCTAGCTGGAAAAAAATCGTTTCTTACTGATGGAACTGTATCTTGAAAAGTGTAGAGCAGGGCCTCCCCAGGGGTGCTGTACCGACAAAACCCTCACCATCCAAACATCTTGTTAATAAGTGCATAGATAAAAAAGAAGCCATTCTGAAGTGTGTCATCAATATAAGGGGAAAATTTTCTTCTCTGTTCATATCAACACTGTTTCAAGCTAGCATCACAAAAATACTGATTATTTTTATTTAAGCAGCTTAGAAGAAAACTCAGTATAAGAAAATTACTGCCTGTTAAATGTTGATGACTTATTTGTGGCTCTGTTAGTGGCATCATCAGTATCTTTAGTATGTATTCTGTGTTCTCAGTGAACTGAGAAATATGTTCTTTCATATTTTCTGGAAGTAAGTAAAGAGGTCCCCAAATATTGATTACAGTTGACTTGTTTGAGATCTAGCTCCTTAAACTTTCTGATGTACTTATTATATAATGTTATAATAGTTATCTCAGCACGTATCCTCTTTACACACATGCACATACACAGCGCTTCCAAGATTAGAAGTAGGGAGAGGGGAGCACCATCCTTTGCTCAGTCCCCAAGGTAGCATCTTCTCCAAATTCTCTTGCCAGTTAGGCAAAGGAACTATTAGAGGAGGCCTAGATGATTCAAAGCTCCCACGCTCCAGTGAGCCAGAACAACAAAAGAAGGCGATACGTGGAACAGTTGCCATTGTAGCTTCTTTATTGGAAATTTCTAGGAGAGAGTAGTTCAGGAGGGCTGGCAATAGAGGTTTGACAGTTATCTGCACAAAATTAGTTCAAGGACACATGGGACCTGATGGGTTACCAAGAGGGTAAGAGAGAGAAGGCTTTAAAGGAAAGATGCTCAGACTTAGTGAGGCTGGAGGAAAAGGGTAATTGAGGGCTGAGAGAGATAGGAAGAAAAATAAGAAAATGCAGGATCACAGAAGCCAAGGAAGAAGAAACTGTCAGGGAGGATGGTCAGCAGTGTCAAAAGTTGAGAAAAGGTCAGGAAAGTCAGAGTAAGAAAAAGTTAACATTTGTATCAGTTAAGAGATTGCTAGTAATCTTGGAAAGAAGAGTATTAGTCTATTGTTAGTCTATTGGTGGGATTTGGGGCCATATTACAAGGGATTGAAAGATAATTGGGTGAGGATGAGGATGGATGCAGGTGTAACTGGTTGTGAATGGGGAGAGAGTGATAGGACAGTGTCTAGAAGGAGAGGCAGGGGCAAGTGAGGGATTTTGTGGGCAGCAGGGGAGAAGCCAGTAGATGAGAAAGAGAAGGAATAAAAGAAGAAGAAGTGGACAAGAAGAGCTGAGATGCAAGACGTAGTCAGAAAGGTTGCTTTGGAATCAAACTGAAGTGAAAGAGAAAAGTAGGGGGTTCTGATCCCCAGGCTCGGGTTCCATTTTGAACTATATTGAAATCTCCAGTTAACTTACTCCTTGTCATTTTCTTTACAGACAGGGGAGGTTTAAGGACTCAGTAACAGATTCTGTAATGGATTGGAAGAAAAATCTTTTGCTTGTCAAATTTTGCAACATAATTTCTATTACATATTAAAAGTCTAAGGCCTGATGATTTCATGTTTTTATTTACTAAGCCTTTAGTTGCTGGAAAATGAGGGAGTAGTCTGACTTGTCTTCAGCATAGCCTAGCTGAAAAGAGCCCTGAATTTAGAATCAGAAAACCTGGTTAGACTGAACTGTGCTAATTTATTATTCAGGCAGTCTTGGTTGAGCCAGCTATCCTCTCTGGGCTTCATTGTCCTCTGCTATAAAATTAGGAGGTTGGACTAAATGACCTTTAAGGGCCTTTCCAGCTCTAAATTCTATGATTCTGCAGAATCCACATTAATTTCCATTAAGTTGGTATAAGTGAAACAGGCAGTTGAACAGCATTTTGCCATATGGTTTTCCAAATGAGCATACGCTCTACTAGGCTCTTTGTACTCTGTTATGGTCACATCACATTTGGAATACATTTTTCTATTCTGGATGCCACATTGTAGGTAATCAAAACTTTGATAAACTGGAAAATTTTCAGGAAAGCAACCAGAATTGTGAAGGGCCTTGAGTTCACATGATTTGAGGATACAATTGAAGAGACTAGGGATGTTTAGTCTAGAGTAAAGGAAATATAATTACTTTCTTCAAGCATTTGAAAGGCTGTCCCACTGAAAAGGAATTAGACTTGTTTGATTTGATCCCAGAGAGTTCCTACTTCTGTAGAAATTATTCCTAACATTCATAATTGCAAAGAGGCAAATTTAGATTTGATGGAAGAAAACACTTCATTACTTAGAAACATCCAGAAGTGGAATGAGCTCCCTTTAGAAGCAATGGATCCTTTGCCTACAGGAGTATTTGTTTTTTGCAGATATAGTTTGGACTGTAATGGCTTCTCAGGACTTTTCTAACTAACAAGATCTTGTAATTTTCTTTTTTTTTTCACTGTACAGCTTCATTTGTTTGATTTTTTTATTATTATTGATTTAAATTTATTTATTTTTAGTTTGCAGCATTTACTTCCATGAGATTTTGAGTTTTAAATTTTCTCCCCCTTCCTCTTCTCCCCTCTCCCCAAGATGGTGTGCAATCTAATAAAGGCTCTACTTACATATTCATATTAAACATATTTTCTCACATTAGTCATGATGTAAGAAAAGAGTTAGAACTAATGGACGGAACCACAAGAAAGAAGAAACAAACAAAAAGAAAAGAAAAGGAGAGCAAATAGTATGCTTCCATCTGCATTCAGATTCCAGAGTTGTTTCTCTGGGTGTGGGTAGCATTTTCCATCCTGAGTCTTTTGGAGTTGTCTTAGATCCTTGCGTTGCTAAGAAGAGCTAAGGCTAAGTCTGTCAAAGTCAGTCATTGCAGTTTGTTTGTTACTGTGTGAACAGTGTTCTGGTTCTGCTCACTGCAGTCAGCATCAGTTCATATAAATCTTGCCAGGTTTTTCTGAAGATAGCCTGCTCATCATTTCTTATAGCGGAATAGTATTTCATTACATTTATATACCACAACTTGTTCAGCCATTCCCCAATTGAAGGGCATCCCCTCAGTTTCTACTTCTCTGCCACCACAAAAAGAGCTGCTAAAAATATTTTTGTACATGTGGGTCCTTTTCTTGATTTTATGATCTCTTTGGGATACTGACCTAGAAGTGATACTGCTGGGTCAAAGGGTATGCACAGTTTTATACCCTTTGGGCATGGTTCCAAATTGCTCTCCAGGATGCTTGGATCAGTTCACAATTCTACCAACAATGCATTAGTATTCCAGATTTCCCATATCTTCTCCAACACTTATCATTTTCCTGTTTCGTCATGTTAGCCAATCTGATAGGTGTGTTGTGGTACCTAAGAGTTGTTTTGGTTTGCATTTCTGTAATCAATAGTGATTTAGAGCATTCTTCATGTGACTGTACATAGCTTTAATTTCTTTGTCTGAACACTGCTTTTTATATCTTCTGACCATTTATCAATTGGAGAGTGACTGGTATTCTTATAAATTTGGCTCAGTTCTCTATGTATTTTAGAAATGAGGCCTTTATCAGAGACACTGACTATAAAGAATGTTTCCCAGCTTTCTGCTTCCCTTGTTATCTTCTTTACGCAAAACCTTGCAATTTAATGTAATCAAAATCATCCATTTTTCATTTCATAATGTTCTCTATCTCCTGTTTGGTCATAAATTCTTCCCTTCTCCATAGATCTGACAGGTAAACTATTCCTTGCTTTTCTAGTTTACTTATAGTATCAGCCTTTATATCTAAATCATGTATCCATTTTGACTTTATCCTGGTATAGGGTTGAAGATGTTAGTCAATACCTAGTTTCTGTCATACTACTTTCCAGTTTTCCCAGGAGTTTTTCTCAAATACTGAATTATTATCCCAGGTTTTGTAATTTTTCTAAAAGTGTTATTTTGGATGCAGAAATTGGGGGTATAAAGAAAAGAAAAATCCAGGATGTAAATTGGAAGTGTTGAGAATAAAACTCCGAATGTTGTAATTGTTTCTTGGTGGAGTAAAGGAGTGAGGTATTTACCACTGTTATTAGCATACTCTGTTTCCCTTTTAGAGGCTAGGAGGAATTATCAAATAGATTTCCATGTAGATTAAATTAAGTTTAATTAAGTTTTCCACTGTAGTTTTTTACCTTTTGAGAATTTTTTCCTATGGAAAAAAAGGCTATCCCTATTAAGAGAAATTTTTTGGGATTTCTCTATGTAAATTGTCATTTTAAAATATATTTTAGAAAACTTTCTGTGTTTATTTTTCCTTTTATCACATTTGTTGTGGATAAAAATCATTTTTAAAGGTACAGTGGAATATACCTTAAAGGGATGAGAAGCATAGTACATAAAGTATAATATAGTGTATAAAGTATATGTAAAACATAAAGAAGTATATCTGGCACATAAAGGTCCTTGAAGACCTTTCTATACATTCTGTAGTGTTAAGGCATTAAATAGAAAACAGATTCTTAAGTTTAAACATAATGAAAAGATAGTAACAGCTTTTTTTCCTTCATGCTACCAGCATATTATAAAATCCTAATTTAAATTTTTAAGTAGAATTTGTTTTTTCCTATTGTGATTAAGATATATATGTTGTTTGTATACTTATGTTTTGTTTTGGGGGGATACTTTTTTACAGAATGGGGTCCTTAATTCCACTTGTTCAGAGTTTGAAAAACCGGACAGAAACACCAGACTATGAGATGGTAAATATTTTCAACTGAGAAATATAAATTTTGTAAACCATTTGATAGAGGGGGGAGTACTGGAGAGAGGAGACTGCCTCTTTATCAAATGATTCACTGACTTCTCTACATTGGAAGTATGAATGAATTATTGAGAGATAGAATTTTAAAATAATTAAAATTATCGAGAAATAAAAAATCTCTAATTCTACTCTATTAATCAGAAAATTTTTCACAATCAACATTTGGGTTCATAATTTTTATGATATAGAAATACAATGCATTTAGCTTTGTATATCCTCTCAATGTGTTGGGGATGCCTATACCGTGTTTTTGTTTCCTTGTAGAAAATTTTTCACTCTAATACAGAAAAAAAAGGAGATACCCTTTTTTCACAAGCCAGCATTCTAAAGAGTGACATAAGAAAAAGAGGCAGTCTTATAGGTAAACATTTATCCTTCTCTTCCTTGTCCTCCACCCCACCTTATACCACTCCCCTGACCCCCCCACCTTCTTTCCCCTCCCCTAAATTTCAGTTAGTCTGCTTGGTTTGAAATACAGCTCAAAATGTGATTTCATTGGCTAGACTTAGGCTAATGAAAGCCTCTACTCTTTAAAGTAGAGATGATTGCACATAGAATCATACAGCTTGATTGAGCCTTTAATATAACATTCTTAAGATTTAGGAGTTTCTTCTTTATCTTCATATTCACATATTTTGGTAGGACTGAAAAATTTTGAGGTTTTTTTGGTATAGTGGGTAGAGTTCTGGACTTGGAATTAGGTAGACCTGGGTTCAAATCCTGTCTCAGACTTTTTACTAGCTCTGTGACCCTGGACAAATCACTTCATCTCTGCTTTAATTTCCTCATCTATAAAATGAGAGAGTTGAGTTTTAAGTCTGTTATCCAAAAAAATGAAAATGAACTGCTGTTGACAAAATTCCTGTCACTTCTATGCAAAGACTTTAGTGAATATAAAATTGTTTGAAAGTAGACAGTCCTACCTTTCTCCTTTGCAGATATGGGAATTCAGAGTATGGAACATTGTGTATGCTTTAAAACTTAATTGATGTGTTGGTTAGTTTTGCTGAACCTTTTTTTTTTTCCTAGCTTGGAAGAGGACTACTATTTGGAAATGTAGAAAAAGAAAAGTTTTAATATAGCAATGCTAAAGAAAAAAGGTTTAATATTTGAAAAGCTATCTTTTTAAAGACTTTCTTTTTTAAATGTTAGGTCCATCAGGCTGGTCTAACCTGTGATTATTCTGAGCTTCCTCACCATATCAGCACTGAACAAGAAATTGAATGTCTTGTACAGTCTCTAAAATATTTACTTAAAAACTTACCGAAGCCTACTCTTGTGACTGTTGCCCGGTAAGACTCACTAAATTATTTTTTTCTCTTTCGAAAGAGCAAATTCACAGGATTATTAACTGCTATTTTCTATGTACCTGTTTCTTATATTGACATTTACTCTCTATCATTCTATTTCTATATTTATGTATATCTATCTATACACACATACATCCATACATACATACATACATACTGGTTTCATTACCTAACAAATTTTGCATAATGGTGAAAGGTTAAACACAGCTAAGCCATAGCAACATGCTAGACACCCTGATTCCTAAACTTTTTAGTCAGAAGTTATTTAGCATTGAAAACATCCACCTGCCCAAGAAATTCCCTTCTTCCTCTCCCCAAAAAGAAAAGCAAAACAAAAACCTTTGCCTGATTTCAGTTTTCGCTACTCAGCCCCCTGTCATTGTGTTCTACTGAAGGAGGGAGGCATAGGTTCAGTACTGGGATAGGTGTAGGAAGATCATTGTCATAGAGGGGCTACTTTGATTGAGATTTTTATGCTTTTCTCTCAACTTACTCCTTTAGTCTTGAGCTAAGCAATGGATTTTTTTTTTAAGCTACAAAGTCACTAAGTAGCCCAAACTTTTAGAATCAGTCTTATAATTATCCTATTTTTTGCTAAGTAACATGAACCCATAGCATATATGTTAGAATTGACAAAAGTACTCATGTCTCAAAATAAAATATACCTACTCTCCTCTCTAGTGAATTTCAGGAAGGACTAATTTATTTTTAAAATTCTAACAGTGTAATCACAAACAATAGGCAGGTTGTTATCTCTATCAAGTTCATTGGTTTTAAAGAGTAAAGCTTGTTAGTTTCATCCCTCCTCAACTAGGTAATTTTGTTCAAATTTTGGTTACAGGTCGAGTTTGGATGACTACTGTCCTTCTGAGCAAGTTGATACTATTCAAGAAAAGGTCCTTAATGTACTTCATACTTTGTATGGAAGTCTAGATGTTCACTTGGAGTATTCAGCCAATTCATCTCCGGCTTGAAAGGAAAAAAACTATTCCATCTAAAAAAATGTATTAGCAATTTTTCCTTAACTCTTCTTAACAAAGCTTCTTGTAGCTTCTTTAAATGAATAATTTGGTTTCTTAGAAATTTTAATAGGAATTGTTTCTAATGATCTATTATTCAGTTTTCTGGATTATTGGATATCAAATATGCCAGTTTGTTGAGTTACTATATCACCATATCTTTTTGTCTATCCTTTCTCTATCCTCCATGTCCCTTCCCAACGCAATCCTGTTTCTCAGACCTGTAAGCTAAAGTATAATGGACTCTGCTTTCATGGTTAAGAGCTACATGGTACCGTAGAAGTCATGTAATCCAACCCCCTCATTTTAAAGATGAGGTAACTAATTATTGGGGAGATAGGTGGTACAGTGGATATAATGCCAGACTTAGAGTCAGAAAGACTCATCTTTTTTCCAAATCCCAAAAACATTTTTTAGGGACCCCTTAGGTGATACATATGTATGTACAAAATATGTAGCTACATATGAACTTACAGTAAAACAAATATACCTTCCACATAGCATTAGATATCCCTCATTAAGGATCATAAGGTCACTAAATAGCAAGTTGTGTTTTCCCCTGCCTAGTTTTTTTTTTCCTTTATGCTTTCCTTTGGAAATTTAACAGACTTCACCAACTTTTCATCTAAAACCCAACAGATTTTACCAGCTTTCCATCTAAAACCCAATAATCCATGGACAAACTTTTAGAATCACTCTTCTAATTATCCTTTTTTCCCTTTTGTTCTCATGGTCTCATGAGTTTTAGTTAAAGCCATGCAGACTACATAGATTCAAGCTCTTTGGCTGAACAGCTTGATTAAGCTGCTGCAGAGATTAGTGTTTATTGTGTACTTGGTGGCTATGACAATTCTCACTAGATCCTTTAAAACATTGCAGTTTTTCCATTTGTTGAAACAGATCAACCTGCCCTTTCAGAATCCTCAGTTGGACAATGTGGGGTTTCTTGTTGATGGAGGATGGGGAGTGGTGGATAAGTGGAAGTGCCTGAATGGAATTCCCCCATTGACCAAGTTGAGTATTTGAACGTTTTGAGCCCAGCTTTGATTATTATCACAGACTCAGTTAGGGTTACCTACTCATTACAGTGATAAAGAACTCTTCATGTAACAGGCAGTTATTGAGTTCTATTAACTTAGACATTAGGGTAGCTAGGGTGGTGTAATGGATACAGCGCTGGACCTGAAGTCAGGAAGACTTATCTTTCTGAATTCAAATCTGGCCTCAGATACTTATTAGCTGTGTGACCCTGGGCAGGTCATTTAACCTTATTCGCCTCAGTTTTCTCATCTATAAAATAAACTGGAGAAGGAAATGGCAAACCAAAATGGTATCTGTCAAAAAAAAAAAAAAACCCAAAACCATGTCATGAAGAATCAGACATGACTGAGAGCAACTGAACAACCACAGACCTAGACATTAAGGGTAAATATCCCTAGAGAATAGTCATTATGAGTTTAAAGAGGCCACAAGAAAATTCAGATTCACATTTGACAAGAGGAACAAATACTTAAGCACAGTTGCATTATTTTCCAGTTTATAAAGATCCATATGAACCATGCTCATTTGGAGGAGGAGCAGTTTCTAAGAAAGTCTTCTGGAGGTTTTGAGTTCCATAGAATGATATGCATAATTCTCATTGATATTTAGAGTGCTTAATTCAACACACACGTTGGGCATATTTGTGGAGGATAATGCACAAATTTAAATCAAATGTGGTGTCATAGGTAAAGTAAGAAAAACTTGACAATTATTTATGCCCTTTCTTTGATTTTCTGAAAGCCATAGCTTGTTTGTGGTTTTTCATTGGAATCATTTTTATTGTAAATATAAGTACATGCTTTGTCCTTCATTGTTCTTTTGGAGATCCTAGTACATGAAGAAGAGAGTTGAATGACTATCATATACTGGCAAGTTAACACTTAGAAAATAAATTCAAGAGTGATTAGAAGATACAGGTTGGCAAATAAAAATTCAGAGAGTAAAAATTCCAATTAACTCTCCACTCTCAATGCATACTGACAATAGGCAGGAAACATAAATAAGAATGCTTTTTAAAAAATAAAGTCTTGGCACTGACATCTTAAGAAAGGCAGTCTTCATCTGTATTATAGTAATTCACATATCTTCATTCACTGGAAAAGATGACAGCTTTTTTTTGGGAGGAGGTGGGACTTTTTTTACAAATTCTTAAATGTTTTCCAAAAAGTCTTCAGCATTGAATCTTTCATACTCTGTCTACGCTAACAATGTTCCTGAAGATACTTTTTCAAGAGGTCTAACATGGGTAGCAACCATTTCCAGGAGATGCTGATAAGTTATTGCTTATTTTTTGTCTTCAGTTGTCATTTGTAACACTAGCTGGTATTGTTGGATGTTATCCAGTTCATTCATGACTTCACTGAGACCCTCGTTAACCCCACTTTGAAGTAAATGTTTTATGTTTACCTAGGGACTCTACTTCAGTGGCACATTTTCTGTCTTTCTCTTTAGCTTCCTTAATTTTTTGTATTTTAAGATCTTTCAGTTTTTTAATTTCCTCATTTAACATTTTTACACCACTCTTCAGTTCTGTTACCACTGTGTTCCCTTGTTTTAGGGTCTCTCTGAACCTATTTTTTTATGTGGAACTTGGCTTATTTATTCTTCATTTTGGTTCAGGTGCTCCTTAAGTGGTAAATAGACTTGAATTCTGTATTTGACAGGATAATTTGTACCAGCCTTAGGATTAAATTTAATTTTAAAGTCATAACCTTTGGAATTCTCTGCACTCTTATTCCAAACAGTTTAAATGTTTAGTTTTTTAATTTAAGTTTTAATTTTTGATCAGGTTTGTAATATGTTGCCAGTTTGTGCTTCAGTCGCTTTTTGGCTTCTAGCACATTTTTATTTTTCTTCTCATAACTGCTTGTGTTCTGTCTCTAGTTCTGTAGTTAGTTTTTTGATGGTTTGTCAATCAGTTGCTCTGTGATGCAACTCACCACCTTATGACTCCCTAGACCGTGAAATCCTTCCCTGGCCAACACTGCCCTCTCTTAGTTACCTTCGGTCACAGTGTGAACACAGGACAGAAATCTTTTTTTTTCTATCTTGTATCCACTGTGCCTGGCACATTGTATTAGCTTAATAAATGTGGGGTGGTTTTTTTTTTGTTTGTTTGTTTTTCCTCTATTAAAAGCACATTGAACTTGAAATCTGGAAGATATGGATTCTACTACTACCTCTGACACTTACTGCCTGTGAGTCCATGGGCAAATCATTTACCCTTTCTTAAGTCTTAGTTTCTTCATCTGTAAAATCAGCTGACTTCACTACTCTGGTACTTCCTTGATTTCTCCATTATGCTCCAGAAAATTCATTATTGGGAAAACCTCTTCATCTTAGGAGGTTTTATCAGGCTGGGTACTCTACCTCTTCAGCACCCTCTGCGCTCTCATTGAGGGATGGAGCCACGAATTCCAAAACTTCCATTTAAGGAAGGAGCTCAGCTGAAAATGTCCCATTTCTAATGTGGTTGAACTATTTTGGGATTTCTCTGACTTCCTACCATTCTCCAGATCATAAATTAACTCCCCCTTACTACCCATTTCAACTTTCTTTTGTGTGTTGTCTTTATTGGATTGTAAGCTCCTTGAGGGTAAGGACTGCACTTACCTCAGTGCCTGGCACATAGGCCCATGATGAATATTTATAAACTATTAATTGATGGGTATTTTGAAGATCAAATGAGATGTTACGTATGGCTCTTTGCAAACCTGAAAGCACTGTAAATTTCAAGTAAATACTCATAGTATTGGTGCTTTTCCATTTTTCCATTTACCACGGTCCTTAAGACTGCTATTTTTCCTATATGATATGAGATCTTGTACAGGAGAAGCAGCCTTTCTTGGAAATAATGACTTTGAGGGTAAATTGCAGTACTGTTACAATTCAGCAGATGGTACCATCCACCAAACTACAAATGATCTTATTCTCTAGCTGCATTCCTTGGTTTTATGTGAATTGATTTCACAAAGCAGATAGCAGCATGTCCCGCTCACTTTCTGGTGTGAAACCACAACTAATTTGTTTTTTATTTTGATATTTCATGTGCTAAGAAATTTGGAGTGGTGGTCTTTTTTGTCATTTAAAACCAGGGCTGTGGAGGAAATTGAGGAAATCTTATTTATTTCTGTTTGGTTACTAATTTTTTTTAAGTTCTTAAGGGCATCGTATATTGGAAGTGTACAGAAGAGAAAATTTGAGTAAATTATTTTTATTTATCTAAGGATGCATGTGTATAGAGTTTTTAAAAAACTATAAGACTAATAAATTATCTTGGAAACTCAATTTTTTGAATTGATTTAGTGAGTCTTCTCTTCATTTATTT
This sequence comes from Notamacropus eugenii, assembly GCF_028372415.1. Classification (NCBI taxonomy): domain Eukaryota; kingdom Metazoa; phylum Chordata; class Mammalia; order Diprotodontia; family Macropodidae; genus Notamacropus; species Notamacropus eugenii. The sequence continues at coordinate 391,025,397 of NC_092875.1, forward strand.
TTACTGTTTTCCACATAAAACACCAATGACAGAGTAAGAACTATCTTGGTTGATGTTTGTAAAAATGTCTGGGAATTACAAGCCCCTGAGGTCCTTCCTTAATGGTAAGTGTTCTATTTGAGACCAGTTGGGCTAACCATACTTCACTGGCCTCTCTTTTCTCAACAGGCATACTCTGACCACTCTCTCTGTCTCTCCCTCCCCACCCCTTCCAGAAGGGTGTGTCAGTCTTACTGTCTTCTGGCTCCACTCTTTTTTTAAACTTTTTTTTCCAAACAAAATGCCCACCCACTCTTCCTCTCCTTAAATTCCTTGATGGAGGGACTGTCTTCACTTTATTTTTTTGTATCCCCAAAACTAGGCACACAAGTGCTTATTAAATGGTTTTTAATTTATTAAAATGACAAAGTGACACACCAGTTTCCTGTGTAGGAGCAGTCCCTTCAAGGAGTAGAAGATGTAGCATTTGCCAGTTAAACCAGACCAACTTAATAATCTTTTCAAATAAACGTTTTGGTATTTTAGAGAAGAAACTGCTCTTCCCTATACAAATTAGATAGCACTTCATTGAATTTTGAGTTGTGTAAAAAGAGCCATGCTTTTAAAAAATTAATAACCTCAGGTATATAACATTTGCTCTATAGAAGGCATTTATAATTTCATAGATCTTTTACTAAGTGCCCCCTATCTTCCCTGCTTCCCATTTTCTGCAGTATTTACATGTAATATAAACTATCCTGGCCTTCACCACCTGGAAAGTCGGGTAGGTTAGATTTCAACTCCTCCTCCAGGATTTTCTAGTACGCTTAAGGGAGTTTGGGCTGTTAGACTCTGCAAAGGCTCTAACTCACACCAATAGTGTGCCCTTAAATGTAGGGGGTGGTCTTTTGCATCCCCATTACATTTAGTCACTTAAAGTCAGATTAGCTTTTACATGAATATTTACTTCAAAAAGTTATAATCACAAATATACCAGCTTACTATCCTAAATGTGGGAGAAAGGACCCCTTGTTCTCTTGTTCTTCCCTCCAGCCCCTCCCAAACATGACCTTAGTTTCTGGGGGGAGGGAAAAAGATTAGATTTGTCAACAAGACCAGAACCAACCTCTAACCTGTGGGTGACCAAACTGAACACAGCAGAATAGAGATGGGAGAGTCGGATCAAAAGAAGACACAACTTGTAAGCAGTGACACATGTGCCAGAGCCCAGCCTCTAGTGTGGGTACCAGGGTAGTGTGGGGAGACATAGCAATGACTACAATGAGGGGTAACTGCAACAATGAAACAAGTTTGATTTTTAGCAGAACATAAGTATTTGGTGCTTGCCGAGCTCAGAACACCTAGTGTTGGTCAAAGCAATACATTAGGTTGGATTTTGCCAGATGAGATCATCCAGAGAGTGAGTGTAAAGGTTTGTTGTTATGCCAAGCTAAAGGCACAGCCTGCTTCCTGCTCGAAAAACGGGTGCATCCTGATATTTCGACAGATTCATAGCTCAAGACTTCCCATAGAGCACAGTTCCAATTTCAAACCCCGCCTCAGATTCAAGAGCCAGATAACATAGCTTCTCAAATTTTCCATGCTGGGCACCTGAAACTGAAAGTAACAGAACAGAAACCTAGGCCCCCTTCTTGGAGCTAGTGTAAAAGAGCAAGGGAAGAAAAGTCCTTCCCCTCTGGTACAATTCATGACCTACTTGCTATAGGTGAATTGGGATCCTTACCCTCTAGACATAGCCAATTACAGGGCAGCAGAGGGCAAGTAGCTCAGTCTTAGCAGTTTTAAAGATTTAAACAGCCAGTCAAAGGAGGCGACCTCCACCCATGTGGTAGGGGACTCAAAGGCAGTCTATGATAATGTTTGGCAATCTAGACATGCTCCAGAGATACATACAAAATGTCATATATATATATATATGTATATATATACATACATATATACAAAATGTCAATTATAACCAGAATCATAACTAATCATAACCAAAAACCTATGAATAGTAAATAATAACATGATGAGCCATCTTCAATGAATATTTTTAAATCTGCAGAATACATTCCCACTGACATCAGTGGGAAACAAATCAAAATGGAAAATTGAGTTTTTCAGTTGTATCTGATGAAAGTACAAATATTGGTGCACTGGCTTACATAGCTGTGTTTATTCACACATCACAAAAATCTTACTGTGAATGGTAAATTGCTTGATATTTTTTAATGACAATCCAGCAGATGAATGCATTGTTAAGGAAGTATATGGACTTTTTGAAAAGTATAATCTTCCAATATCAAAACTACTTTGTGACTCCATTCATTGCAGCATCAATGACAAGGAAGACAAACGAATTTGTAGCTAAATTATTAACTGATCAGGCTGAAATTCTTCTTGATAGTATCATCATATTCACTGAATTATACATTGTTCTCAAAAGTAGTGAAGATACAACTGTACTGAATTTTGTTAAGAAAACAGTAAATCTTAAGCATAATTGAAGATTGAACTAATAATTTTCTTCATTACTCTTGTAATTTTAAAGTGAAGCAGAAAGCTCTACTTTATCATACAGAACTTTTCTGGCTTTCTTGTAGTGAATTTTTGAAGTGATTTTGGCAACTTCTCCATGAAATCAAATATTTTTAGAAGTGAAAGAATAGAAAACTTTTATAAGAACAGGCTTCAGGATTTGATTTTCAATGTAGTTATTACAGGGCATTTAAATGAGTTGTATTTAAAACTTTAGGGTCAAAATAAGGTAACTTTTCTGCACAACTGCACTAAAGCAATTAGGATAAAATCTGATTTTTAGAAAGTCAACTAAAATTATGATTTTACTGATTTTCTACATGTAAAATTTAAAAAGAATCATTTGGTTCTTGTAAGTTCAGCAAGTTTGCTCCAAGCACTTAGGAATTACTATTTGATTTATTTATTTATTAAAAATGGTATTTTATTTTTTCCCCAGATACATGACAAAATGTCCAGCATTTATTTTTACAAAATTGTGAGTTCCAAATTCTTCTCCCTCCCTCCCCTCTTCTGAAATTGGTAGGCAATTTGATATAGTTTGTACATGTGCTATCATGTAAAAATATTTCCATATTAGTCACAGCTGTGAAAGAAGAAACAGATCAAAAGGAGGGGAAAACCATGAGAAAGAATCAAGTAAAAAAAATATGCTTCAATCTGCATTCAGAGTCTATCAGTACTTTATCTCTAGACAGCATTTTCCTTCAGGAGTCCTTTGTACTTGTCTTGGATCACTGTGTTGCTGAGAAGAGCTGAGTCATTCCTAATGGATCATCACATAATGTTTCTGATACTGTGTACAGTGTTTTCCTGGTTATGCTCATTTCATTTTGTATCAGTTCATACAAATCTTTCCAAGTTTTTCTGAAATCTCCTGTTTCATCATTTTTTATTGCACAATAATATTACATTCCTATACTGTAGTTTGTTCAGCCATTCCCCAATTGATGGGTATCAACTTAGTTTCCAATGTTTTGTCACCATGAAATGGGCCACTATAAATATTTGTAGTGCCAATAGGGTATTCACAGTGCCTACTGGAGCCATGAATATCCCAGCGCAATTCTGAATCTCAAAATTCAACAGACTCTGCATATGAAAGACAGAACTAAAACATTTTATTCAGATATCAGAAACCCAAATCTGTCACAGTAACAAAAAAATCTACATACAATAACAATGCAGAGAACAACACCATCCCCAAGCTTCCCCCTGCTTCTCAGAAACTAGCTCCCTCAAACAAACACAAGCAGGCTCCCTTAAACAAAATCAGAATCACTTTCACTCATGCTAGCCAGCAGCCTGCTTGCTTGCATCCTTTCTAACTCTAATTAGACTCTAACTGATTTCCTCCCAGCTCTGCTCTGCTCTTCTTCCTGTTCCACCTTTTCTGTTCCACCTGTTCAGCAAACTTCTTCCACCACAGGCTCCATGTGACACACTCATGTGACTCAGCCTTCCATAGGACCTAGGCAGGTCACATGGGTCTACTAATGAATGGGAAAGATCTTCCATTTAAATTACCATTACAATATTTTTGTACGTGTAGGTCCTTTCCCCTTTTTATTATCTCTTTGGGATACAGACCTAGTAGTTGTATTGCAAGGAAAAAAATACTACAAGTGGCCAGAAAGAAACAATTCAAATATCAGTCACAATCAGGATTATACAGGACTTGGCAGCTGCAACATTAAAGGATTGTAGGTCATCAAACATGGAAGGCAGTGGAGCTAGCACTACAACCAAGAATCACTTACCTGGCAAAATTAAGCATAATACATCAAAGGAAAAAAATGGTCATTCAATGAAAGAGAAGGATGTCATGCTTTCATAAGCAGAAGACCAGAAATAAACCAAAAACTTGATCTTCAATATCAAGACCCAACAGAAGCATAAACAGTCAAAAAGAAACAAGAAAACATAAGAGATTCAATAGACCTAAATTATTTACATCTCTACACAGGAAGATATTTGTAATTCTTTTTTAAATTTATTTTTTTAAAATGTATTTTTAGTTTTCAACATTCACTTACATAAATTTTACGTTTTCTCCCCCTCCCTTCCCAAGATGGCATGCAATCTTATATGGGCTCTACACATACGTTCCTATTAAATACATTTTCACATTAGTCATGTTGCATAGAAGAATTATAAAAAATGGGAGAAACCATGACAGAGAAAAAAGAAAATAGTGTGCTTTGCTCTTCATTCCAACTCCTTAGTTCTTTCTCTGCATGTGGATGGTATTTTCCATTATGGACTTGTTTTAGGTCCTTACATTGCTGAGAAGTCTATCAAAATCAATCATCACACATTGTGGCGGTTTCTATGTATAATGTTCTCCTGTTTCTGTTCACTTCATTCAGCATCAGTTCATATAAGTCTTTCCAGGATTTTCTGAAGTCCTCCTGTTCCTAATTTCTTATAGCACAATAGTATTCCATTACATTCATATACCACAACTTGTTCACACATTCCTCAAATGATGGGCGTCCTCTCAATTTCCAGTTCTTGGCCTCCAAATAAAGAACTGCTATGAATATTTTTGTATACATTGGTCCTTTTCCTATTTTTATGATCTCTTTGGGATACAGCCCTACAAGAAGTATTGCTGGGTTGATATTGTCATTCCTAAAAATTATATCACTAAATAGTACAACTAGAAGGAACTAGAACAGAGGTTATGAGTATAAGGTGAATTTGAGGGAATGATACAAAAAAGTAACTGGATGAAAGAAGAGTACAATGGGTGCAGAAGGAATGGAGAGTTAGAGTAAAGCAAATTATTTCACATGAAGAGGTGTGGAAGACCTGTTACCATGGAGGGAAAGATGGGAGCACTGAATATCACTTGAGCCTTACTCTCATCAGTACTGGCTCAAAGAGGGAATCATATACACAATCAGTTGAATATAGAAATCTATGTTACCCAACAGGGAAGTTGGGGAAGAGGGGCAAGGGACTAACTGAAGGGAGGGCAGATCAGTGGAGCTGATAGAAGCAGAACATTGGTCAGGAGGGAAAGGGTGAAAGGAGAGAGAGGACAAGCAAAAGGAAGAATAAAATAGAGGGTAATAAACAGGTAGTAATCTTTTTTTTTTTAATTTAACTTTTAACATTCATTTTCACAAAATTTTGGGTTACAAATTTTCTCCCCTTTTATCCCCTCCCCCCCCAAACACCAAGCATTCTAATTGCCCCTATGACCAATCTGCTCTCTCTTCTATCATCCCTCTCTGCCCTTGTCTCCGTCTTCTCTTTTGTCCTGTAGGGCCAGATAGCTTTCTATACCCCTTTACCTGTATTTCTTATTTCCTAGTGGCAAGAACATTACTCGACAGTTGATCCTAACACTTTGAGTTCCACCTTCTTTACCTACCTCCCTCTCCACCCCTTCCCTTTGGAAAGCAAGCAATTCAATATAGGCCAAATCTGTGTAGTTTTGCAAATGACTTCCATAATAGTTGTGTTGTATAGGACTAACTATATTTCCCTCCATCCTATCCTGTCCCCCATTACTTCTATTCTCTTTTGATCCTATCCCTCCCCATGAGTGTCGACCTCGAATTGCACTCTCCTCCCCATGCCCTCCCTTCTATCATCCCCCCCACCCTGCTTGTCCCCTTATCCCCCACTTTCCTGTATTGTGAGATAGGTTTTCCTACCAAAATGAGTGTGCATTTTATTCTTTCCTTTAGTGGAATGTGATGAGAGTAGACTTCATGTTTTTCTCTCACCTCCCCTCTTTATCCCTCCACTAATGAGTCTTTTGCTTGCCTCTTTTATGAGAGATAATTTGCCCCATTCAATTTCTCCCTTTCTCCTCCCAATATATTTCTCTCTCACTGCTTGATTTCATTTTTTTTTAAGATATGATCCCATCCTCTTCAATTCACTCTGTGCACTCTGTCTCTATGTATGTGTGCGTGTGTGCATGTGTGTGTGTGTAATCCCACCCAGTACCCAGATACTGAAATGTTTCAAGAGTTACAAATATTGTCTTTCCATGTAGGAATGTAAACAGTTCAGCTTTAGTAAGTTCCTTATGACTTCTCTTTGCTGTTCACCTTTTCATGGTTCTCTTCATTCTTGTGTTTGAAAGTCAAATTTTCTTTTCAGCTCTGGTCTTTTCATCAAGAAAATTTGAAAATCCTCTATTTCATTGAAAGACCAATTTTTCCCCTGAAGTATTATACTCAGTTTTGCTGGGTAGGTGATTTTTGGTTTTAGTCCTAGTTCCTTTAACAGGTAGTAATCTTAACTGTGATTGTGAATGGGATGAACTCTCCCATAAAATGGAAGTGGATAGCAGAGTGGACAAGAAACACTTGAAGCAGAGACACACAGCTTAAAGGTAAAGGGCTGGACCAGAATCTATTATGCTTCAGCTGAAGTAAAAAAAAAAAAAAAAAAAAAAAAGCAGGGGCATGATCTTAGACAAAGCAAAAGCTAAAGGTAGACCTAAAAGGTACCGTAGATAATGAACAAATACAAACCATAGACAATGAACAAAGACAGAACTAAACATATATGCATGAAGTGGTATGGCATCCAAATTCCTAAAGGAGAAGTTAAGTGAATTACAGGAAGAAACAGCAAAACTATACTAGTGGGGGATCTCAACTGTCCCCTTTCAGAACTCAATAAATCCAACCAAAAAATAAACAAGAAAGAAATTAAGAAAGTAAATAGAATGTTAGCAAAGTTAGAAATTGGGCACAATTTAGACACAAAAGGTGAAACCATAGGCAAATTAGAAAAGCAAGGAATAATCTACCGGTTAGATCTAAGGGGAAGGGGAAGAATTTATGATCAAAAAAGAGATAGAAAGCATTGCTATTTGAATTTTGAAGGTGATTTGAAGGATTCAAAACATGTGAAAACAATTTTTTGCTATTTAGTGCTTCAATTTCTTTTGATGTTATTCAAATGAAAATTATGAAATTGAATGTCATTTCTAAAGTGTATAATGAAGTTAGTGATCCAGATTTTTATTTGCCAAGACATTTTGCTGAAATGTGAAAGTTTTCTGCAAGAATCTTGTTTTATCTGTTTGTTTGTTGGTAAATACTTATGAGAGTAGTTATTTTCAATCCTGAAGACTATTAAAACCTTTACAGAGTGAAATTAATAAATGAGCATCTATCCTTCATACTGAAAACTGTATTATCACAAAACGTATAGTTGATAAGATAATTTCTGATAAAAGATGCCAAGTTTCTAGCAAGTAATATTCAATTAATTTTAAATCATCTTGTAGTGATTTTAAAATCTATTTGATATTAAGACATAATTGGGAGACTAATTCATGATCCAACCATTTTGAAGAACAATTTTGAATTATGCCCAAAGAATTATTGAACTGCCTATATCTTTTGACCCAGCATCTTTAAGCATAATTAACCAGTTCTTGGTTAATTTCCAAAGATGATTAGGGGAAAAGGAAAAGAACCTATATGTTCTAGTATGTTTAAAGCCACTCTGTGGTGGCAAAAAACTGAAAACTGCAGGGATACTCATCAATTAGGGCATGGTTGAACAAATTGTAGTATATGACTGTGATAGAAACTACTGCTCTCTAAGAAAGGATGAGCTCAATGATTGTAGAAAAACATGGAGAGACTTTCACAAAATAACAGAGCAAAATGAGCAAAACCAAGAGAACATTTCGTATAACAGCAATATTGTTTTAAGAATGTCTTTGAGAAAAAAGTTTTGTCTGTTATACATACCCAAATTAGCCGTAAAGGACATATGAAGAAAGTTGCTGTCTGTATCCAGAAAAAGAAACGATAAAAAGAAGCATGTATAGAATAATTCTACGTGTGTGTGTGTGTGTGTGTGTGTGCATGTGTGTGTGTGTATTTGTGTTTAATGGTAGCCAGTTTTTGGCCAAAAGCTGATGTTTTTCCTTTGGATTTACTGGCTAGATTTCTTTGGCAAAGACCAAGCCTTCAGCCCAATTCACTCTGGAGCTCATAGATTAGACAATAGGTCCCTGCCGTCTTAGCACAGAGTGCACATACACACTAAATAGTAACTGTTTCTCTTTTGACTAGGGAAAGACCCTGAGGGTCTTCCCTTCCCAATTTGATTTTGTTTTTTTATAAAAGGAGCCATCCCTTGAGAAACTACTTAAAGAGGTCTATTCACTGCATGGGTGTTATCTCACTTAAAGTGAGAACCCAAAAAGACCTTAGCCTAAAAGTGTCTTCCATTGAATCCTGGGCCATCTCTTCTTATTCTGATGACTATCTAGCCACTAGACCCAGATGGCCCTGGAGGAGAAAGTGAGGTTGGTGACCTTACACAGCTCTCCCTCACTCAAAGTCAACTGCACGTCATGTCACCATCTCCCTGATGTCATGGTCCTCTTTGAGAACAAAGGACAAACACAACACAACAGCCATCTCTAGGGTGGCGAGGTGGGAGAGAAGAAAAAAAGAAATTTATGTGATAATTTGGCTGTATATTTGAAAGGAATAGCACGTTGTGCATAGGAGATTTGCACTTTCATATATAATCATCTTTTGTATTGGACTGTTATGGAAATGCTTGTTTTATTCCACAAATTGAAAATAAATAAAAAACACATGCTTTTTTAAAATCTCTAACTAGATCTTACCTAATTTGGATGTATCTAGATTTTATGTGTGTGCATATATATATGTGTGTGTGTGTGTGTGTGTATGTGTGTGTGTGTATGCATATACACATAAATATTAAAAACAAATCGTCAAATTTGCAATTTTAGGTATTAGTTATATCTAGTTATTTTATGTGATTTTAATCTGTTGATATATTAATTTATAAAGAAATATATAAAAGGATGGTTTTCTAAGTCAATATGCAGCCTTCAGGAATCTTTATGTATGATGTAGCGGCCCCAATTTGTATTTGAGTTTGACACTGCTAGATTAGCTTTACAGGAAGATGACTTTGTTTAAGACTTTGGGTTGTAACTTACAATTGAGGGTATAGACATGGGCAGGCAGTGTGCTATAATAGAAAGATCACTGGATTTGTAGTTTGGAGGACCAGAGTTAGAAACCTGGCATTGCCACTTATAACTTGTGCGATATTGAATAAGTCAATTTACCTGTCTAGTCCACAGTTTCCTCATCTGGAAGATGAAGAGGTTAGTTATTCAGTTAGTCAGTCAGTTGGTTGTTGTCCTTCATTCTTGAAGAGGACCAAAATGACATCACCATGATAAAGTGAAGGTTCAATGCGTACGATTGTGGCTGATCAGACCAATACAAGCTTGGAATGCTCTCTGTATGAACATTTGGGGTGCTTACTCCAAATTTGTGCATCCTACATTTCCTTTGTGCTATTTCAATTCTGCTTTGCTCAAACAGAACAGCACCTTTTCTGATGTGGGCATACCATACTGAGCGGTCCTGTGCCAGTGTTTCCCATGTTGCACAATCAAAGCCAAAGTTCTTGAGAGTGTCCTTGTATCACTTCTTCTGACCACCATGTGACTGCCTGCCCCATGTGAGTTCTCCATAAAATAGTCTTTTTGGCAAGCATACATTTTGCATTTGAACAATGTGGCCAACCCATCGGAGTTGCGCTCTCTGAAGCTTAGTTTGAATGCCTGGCAGTTTTGTTTGATCAAGGATGTCAGTGTTTGGTACGTTATGCTGCCAGATGATCTTTAGAATCTTCCCAAGACAGTTCAAATGGATACAATTCACACCCTTTGATCCAGCAATACCCTTGTTGGGTCTATATTCCGAAGACATTAAAAAAATAAAGGATAGGGGTGAAGGTGGTTTGGGGAGGAAGGATCTATTTGTACAAAAACATTTGTAGCAGCTCTTTTCATGATGGCTAAGAATTGAAATTTGAAAGGATGCCCCATCAATTGCAGAATGGCTAAACAAGTTGTGGTATATGTTTGTGATGGGATATTGTTGTGCTATAAGAAATGGCAAGCAGGATAACTCAGAAAAACCTGGAAAGACTTACATGAACTGATACAAAGTGAAGTGAGCAGAGGCAGAGAATGTTGTACCCAGTAACAGCAATATTGTACAATGAAGAATTGTGACTTAGCCATTCTCAGCAATACAATGATTCAAGGCAATTCCAAAGGACTAATGATGAAACATACTCTCTGCCTCCAGGGAAAGAACTGATGTTGTCTGAATGCAAACTGCAACATGCTATTTTTTTTACATTTTCTTTCATTCTTTTTTTTAATTCTTATTTTCTTGTACAAAATGGCTAATATGGAAATGTTTTAAAAGGTTGCACATGTATAACCTATATATGATTCTTACCATCTCAGGGAGAAAGGAGGGATACAATATGGAACTCAAAGCTATAAAAAAAATGCTAAAAGTTTTAACATATTATTGAAGAAAAATAAAATATGATTTAAAAAATAGCATTAATGTTGTAGTAGATTTGGGGGGATAATTTTCCATAGTCTTCCCATAGATCAAAACTTCATGACATTCCTAAAATATATGCAAGAACTTCTGAATAGATACAGAAAACATAAGTACTTTCAAGTAAATCTGGAATGAATAATAGATCTAGAGTCAGGGGTCCTGGATTCAAATTCAAATCCCAGTTGTTGATACTTTTGTGACCTTAGGGCAAGATACAGCTTCTCCTGAGACTCTTTCCTTAGGAGAGACATTGAACTAGATAGACTCTGGGGGCCTTTCCAGCTTTAAGTTTATAAACTGTAGTAGTGATTTTCAAAGTGTGGTCCACAGGCTGATTCAAGATGAAAAACTGACATAAGCTAAAGTTTAGTGACATAATGTCTAAAAATACTGCCATCTAAGTATAGGTATATCCTACTATCTCTTAGTTCTGAACTGAGCTAAGGAATAGTACCCAAAGGAAGAAGGAGGGAAGGAGACCCAGAAAGTTTCATTGAAATAGAGCACATCTGATGTTCCACCTTATTCCATTACTCTTACATTACTGGAGCATTCTTCCTTGAGGGGTGAGGGTTCTGGAACTCGCTTGAACAAGCTAAGGAGATCTTAATTGTTAAATTTTCTGTGTATTTATACCTTAGAAATTGGTAAACAATACAAACCGGAGTTTAGATTTATTTTGTTGCTTGTCTAGAATTGAGAAAATGATGGAGAAAAGTTAATAATACATATTCAATTTAAAAGTGTGTTCAGCTTTTCAGAGAGTTACTTGTTAAGCATTTATTAGAACACTCCTGATTGTAAATCCATGAGTCCCTTTCCCTTCCTATTTTAACTGAAAATGACAAAGAACTGAGACTAAAATTGGTCCAAGTGTTTTTCCTTTTTTTTTTTTTTTTTCTGTTCTTGTGGTTGTTTGGTAGAGGAGTGGGACTGAGAAGAAAGGGAATGAATTGGGCAGGTAGTTTACTCCAAGTGTTTAAGAACCAAAGTGTCTAAAATGACTATTTGTCTCTATTTCCTCATCTGTAAGATAGGGAGTTGGACTAGATGGCCTCTAGAATCCTGTTCATCTTTAAATCTATGATCTTATGATTCATACCTTATTTCATCTGTAATGGTTCTCAGGAAGCATGATAACAGAGTTCTGACCACTAGATGGAATACTTAACACAACCTACACATATTTTTCTCTAAATATGAATGTATATATCTATAGAAATGAATAGGACATAGGACTATCCCACATATTCAGAATGGTAATTTCAGTATTCATTATAAGGCTTTAGATTATAATTCATTAGGATCTATTTAATATATTTTGTATTATTTGCCAATTTGTCTCTTTAGGTTTTATAACCTAACTAAAATAGCTTCATGTTCAGTAAATAAGGGCAGAAAGAACTAATAACCTATCTCAGTCTCTCTCTCTCTCTCTCTCTCTCTCTCTCTCTCTCTCTCTCTCTCTCTCTCTCTCTCTCTCTCTATCATCTCAGTAGAAAGAGTAAAGATACATTAGCTTCCAAGTGAGTAGTATGGAAAACAAAAAAAAATAAATTTAAAATGAGGTGTACATTTAAAAAAAAATTTAAGATAAAGCAGCATATTGTCCATGAGTATATAAACAACATTATTTAAACAACCTTCTAAGAATGAAATAGTAAAAAAATTCATTATATATATGCAAATTGTTTTATATTATACAATATCAATTTCTAGTTTTATAGTTAATTTGAAATATGCATTTGTACTTTCATACAATAACTTTTCTCAATATACAAGGTATTATTCAGAGAACTTTGAATATGCAGCATCAATTTTTTTATGTGTATGTAATATAAAACTGAAAACTCAGGAAGTCACTGAAGAAAGACAAAAAATATTCATTTTTAAGGAATAACAAAAAATAACAAAATCAAACCTCAGGCAGAAAATGGTTAAATTGACATCTTTGAAGGACATTGCAATCTTCTTGAGGAGCTGATACTGAATTTATGGCATTTTATGGAGTTTTTCCTGAGATAAATGAAATCACTACTGAGGCAGAACTTTTAGAATTCAGAATCTGGACCTTGCTAAGTTCCCTCTTCCCTTTTCTCCACCCCCCTCACACATACTCACATTTCTTTCCCCACTTCCCTCCTTCCTTCCCTCTTTCTTTCTCTCTTTCTTTCTTTTAGATGAACTCTGTTCATTTGAGATTGGCAAAACAAAAGAAAACAAAAACCAAATTCAGACATTTCTATTTTCTCAGTCTTTGTGAGCTGCTTTCACAGGTGTATATGCCACCAACAGATTTCTCCTTCAGCCCAGTTCCTTTTTATCTTTTTCTTCTTTTAGTAGAGCCACCTGTAGGGATCCCATTCTTACTTCTCTTTCAGGTGCCTTACAAGCTATCACAGATGCAATAGAACGTACCAATTTTCTTGTCAACGCTGACAATTTAGCGTATTTTAATTACAAAAAGAAAAAAATATTCTTAAATAGCTGCCTTTCCCCCAGTGCTTAAAGATTTGCTTGGGAGTAAATGAGGAGATCTGGAATGTACATTTACTCCCTAAAACTGCACAGGCTCAGAAGCTTTAGGAAACTGGAAATTAATCTAGCACCAGATTTTCCAAGAAAGGAGCTAATGAATTAATGAAGCAGTAAAGTAAAAAGTTTAGCTAAAGAATGCAGATGGCCACTGGATATATTGAACCCAAACTCCCTTTTTCCTTAATTAGTATTGGGTCTTTAATAAGGCCCATTTTTTTTTATTTGGAGGTAGAGGAGAAGGTTTCAGTTAACTCGAATAATTTGCATTATTTTTGAAATTCATTTTGCCTCCTTAGACAGAATCTGAACTTCTTGTGTCCTTGCTGCAAAAAAAGAAAAAAAAAGTCTTTAATCGGCATAAACATTTCTCAGTTTTATTGATGGGAAACTTTTTTAAAAAATGGAAATAATTGCTTGCTCATTACTCCAAAGGATTCTGTTTTTATTTCAAATGATTAAATTATTTTCTTTAGTAAAGGAGGTGAAGTGAAGAGCTCCCCTACCTGTATCAAGACTTGAACAACCTGGCTGCTTCCAGCAGTGCAGACGTGGCTCAGATCTTGGGAAAAGCAAGTCTTTCCCTTGTTTTAGCTACTGAGAACTGAGTCTAGGCCTCAGTACAACATTAATGTGAGTGACTGCTTCCAATCCCCATCTTCTCTTCCTCTCCTTAAAGTAAGAACATTCTTTTTGCCTCTTTCTGGAGAGGTTGGGACTGGGTTGATGCCTTTCTCCCACCAGCAACATGGTGAATACTCCCACAAGTTAATTAGAGCAAAATGACTTTTATATAGTGAGCTTGGTTCTGAGCCCCTGGCTACCTTTTCTTCTCTGTGTTTCCTTTCCTGTATATATGACTAGATATTGCTCTCCAGATGTGTGCATCTAGACTTGGAGGCAGTCTTGTGAGGTCCAAAGGTCTATAGTCCTTAGGTCCACTGAGTTGAGATGAATAGAGATAGGAGAGTTTCTACCTTGGAGAAGACAACCACCCACAAGAGGAGTCCAAGCCCAGGCCTGGTTGGTCACTTACCTTGGACTTTGAACTGAGATAGTATAGAATTGAGGTGAAATGTAATAATAACTATTCATCAGTTCTGCAAAATATTGTATAATCTGAGGATATTTAAGCTTCCTCACCTTGGTCACTGGGAAGGATGCAATTAAATTGAATAATTCTGTCATAGCCTTGGTCCCATAAAATTTACATACAAATGTAGTATTTTTGTGGTTGTTCAGTCATATCCAACTCTTCATGACCCTGTGGATCATAGAATGCCAGGCTCTTCTCTCCTCCACTATCTCTTTCTCTCTCTCTTTCTTTTAACCACTGGGTAGACCATTTACTAATAGACTTGACTCAGATTACAGACAAATGGGAAAGCCTACTCAATTTTCTAAAAGGTTTTAGAATATTATATAGAGGAATCAAGAATCAAATTCATTCATTTATTAATTTACTCAACATTTATTAAGCATCTAATCTATGGAATAGATAGCTAGGTCACTCAGTGGATGGAGCACTAGGCCTGGAGTCAGAAAGACCTGAGTTCAAATCTGATCTCAGATATTGTAATAGCAAGCTTCCTAGCATACCCATGATGACCTGTTGACACAAGTTCTTGGAACTGCTTTTCTTAAATGAAAGTGATTTTTAAGGGGTCAACCTTCTCATTTTAATCAAATACATATATCATTCACTTAATTCAGGGGAAAAGTCAGTTCCCTGAACTTCAGAGAAAATACAAACAAATTGCAAGCAGAAATTACATACATCACAGATCAACAGACAGATTCAACTGCCTGACCATTACATACATAAATACACAACTACCAGAGAGAGAATCACCAACATGTAGATTTTCAAAGCCAGGGGGCTCCTTAATGGCTATCCAAAGTCTTGTCTGGCCAAATCACAGGAATACTCTTCCAATGAGTGAGCCCTGAAACAAAATGCTAACCTCAGAATATACAGAGAGCTAGAAAGCATCACAACCCATCTGCTTCAGTGCCTAATTACCAAAAGGCTTGCCTTCAAGCAAGCAAACCTCCCCTAAGCTAGCTTCCCTTAATGGACTCCATATGAGGTCTATTAATGAGTGGGGAAGATCTTCAAGTCTCATTAACATTAAAGACATTTACTAATTATGATGCTGGGCAAATCACTTAGTCCTATTTGCCTCAGTTGCTCCATATGTAAAATGAACTGGAGAAGGAAATGGCAAACCGTTCCAATATCTTTGCCCAGATGGGGTCATGAAGAGTTGGACATGACTGAACAACAACAACATATGGGATAGTTTGGGTTAGGTACTGCGATTGGGGTGCATAAAGATAAATAAGACATGATTCCTAACCTCAGGGAGATTATAATCTAATAGAAAATGCTAAAATATGTATCAAATGCAGCTGACAGAAGCTCACCTTATCTCCTTCCCAGATCCATGAACTGCCTGAAGGTGACCGTACATTATCACTCCCAACCACAGACTACTTTGTAAATGTCCTAAACTTTTCCATCTTGGCATTCTCAAGCTCTCTCTATGGACTTTCAGTAGTTATGCAAAACAACTTACCTTGTGAAACCATGGAATATCCCAACCCTCTTGCACCTACAGCCCCTCTCCTTCCACTCAAATACTTCATAAGACTCCCATGTCCTGCCATTTCCTTCTCCAGCACTTGCTGTTGCATGGAACCTCAGTAGCAGCTCCTTGCCCCAACTAAAAATCATAATTTTTGCTGTGTTGGCTGCCTTTTTGTTAATTCAGGTTGACACATATACACAAATATAAGATAGAACATTATAAGTGCTTAAAAACAGTTTTAAGTGCTTTGAGGGCAGATGTGGGAAAAACTACTTGCAGCTGAGCTGAAAGGTTAGCTTTGACAAGATTTGACATGGTTTGACAAGATTAGAACACAACTACGTTTTATAGCCAAACAAAATTTCTAAACTTAAAAACTAAAACAATTCAGAGTTGGAAGGTACTATTTCTAGGATAGTAATTATAAGGTAAGTAATGTTACTAGGGTGAATACAATATGGAGGTTGGTGCATTAGGAGCTTATTGTTTTAAAAAAAATGATGTTTAGGTATGTTTTCCAAACCCCATATTTGATTTATTTTCTCTTAGCTGAACTACCATCTCTCCTTGTGTATGTCCTTAGGAATACTTGTATATTTAAAGCTAACTTCAAGGCAAATTCATATTGACTTGTCTGCTAAGGTTATTACAAAATATTCACGAATCCATCAACACATGTGTCTTAGATGATTTCTTGGCATTTTCAGGTGACTGAGAACATTATCCAAATTTAAGGGTGGATTCTGCAACTCCCCTCCCCCCAAAAGAAGGGGCAGGTGACAAGAGAAAGCATTCATTTAGTAGCACAAAATTACAGAGTGCAACTCAGAGCTATCCAACAAAGGGTGCAGAGGCAGAGCAAATTACCATGTGAGCTGTCCTCTCCTGATGTAAACATGCTTGTATGAGTGAAATCATATTGAAAAGCAAACTAAAGCTTAGAAGAAAAAGAATGAAGCCATAAAACACATGACTGGAAATTAGATAGTAGAGAAAATTAATTCTTGCCATTTTTTTTGCCTTGATAAAGGTAAGAGGTGGATATCTGTCAATTCATTTTTGATGGTCTTAATGTCATCAGGACCCAAGTCTATGAATAGGTAGATTGAGGTATGATTTGACTGGGCTTATTAGCTTATGCAGAGATGGCTGAAGATTATGATATGTGGATTGAGGGTATGAATGTGAGATATTTTTTAATCACCAAATGGCAGGTCCCTTCTCTTACACTCCACTAGCTACCTCTATTATTAATCACTGTCGAGCTATCTGACAAGAATGTCAAAGAACAAGGAGCAAGGAAAAAACCTGGGCTAGATAAAATCATCCAATTCTCAATACTTTTAAAAGAGCATCAATGGAACTTTTCTTGATATGTGAAATTAAAAATCTCACTGGGCATATTGTTTGTTGATTCTTTAAAAAAATCACAGCATTCAGTAAATCAAAATATAGCTATAAAGGCTCTCCTTCCTCCAAGTGTCTCTAATGCATACACTAAAATCATATAAGATTTCTTAAAAATGTAAAATACAAACAGATTTGATTTTTTGGGGACAACCTTCTGAAATTAATGTTGTCTGCATCCTTCATTGCTGAAGAAGACCAATTTAGAAACTGAGAGTACTCCCTTCTCATATTCACATGCTAACCAGTTGCCTTGACAAGACTATTCCAGGTTCAAGGTAGTTAATGGGGATGCATCCAACTTAAAACAATAGCTCACAAGCCTCCACCAATTTGTTTACCTTTACTAAGCCAGATGATACAATTTAATGACATATCTTAGTAAGAAATAAAACATTTTACCCCTAAGCCTGGGTTACAGTTTCCCATGAATACCTACAGTATTGGTGAGAAGAGTGGACAGAGATAAATATAACACAAATTAGAACATGAAAGTGAATTAAAATACCTTGAAATATTGTGAGAGCTAATGTGGAATGAAGTAGGCAACATACGTATAAAGGTGTAGATGAGGGAAACTCTTGCCTCCAATCTTGCAGGGCCACTGTTGTCTTTTGGTGAGGCCGTTTCTCTATCCTTTCTTGGTCAATATGGACAGTTGTTTCCTATAAAGTGTCATTCTGTCAGGTGTGATCCTTACTGCTTTCAAGTGACTGTTAATCAATTCTCTTCACAATTTCTTTGTTTCACCATTAGACAAGAGAGGGCATAAGAACTTCGAAAGAAACCTCATAACAATCTTTGGGGTGACCAGAAATCCAAGGAGGACCAAATGAAGCTATTACCACCCCCCTCCATTAGCTCTATCAACCTAAGAACAGACTGCTTATGGAAATGATGAAAAGGAGGGTATAAAGTCACATTCAGGATGATAAGATAGAGTGAAAGAATAGCTGATTCTTGTCTGTCATTTTATGCTCACTCTGATATACATATTCATTCAATGAAAGGGACAGAATTACCTCCACTTTATAAATCCATCTCTGTCCCTCTCTCCAATTTGTGTAAATGTGTATATGAGATGTCTCGGTTATACACACATGCACTTAAAGTTTTATTTTCTAGTAGGATATTGCACAAAAATTGGTGGTGAGATCTAAAAAAATACATCCATAATCTAAGTGTGAGTAAACTGAGAAATCTTTTACAATCAGTCTTCAACTTTTGGGGTGGTAATGTTCCTAGCAAACTGGGTGAAAGTAAAAAATGGAAATGTTGATACATTGAACCTATGGGAAATATGGGGTTAGGTTTCCTTAACCATCAAAACCTGCAATCTTTACCTAGAGACTGATGAAAATACACAGTTTTACATACAATTTTTACAATAAAACATTAATTCTAACACAGCAACCAAAGAATAACCCATAAAATTCAGAGGAGAGGACAGACAATCCCTTATGGGACAGGTAGTGTCAGGGATAGGGATATCAAAAGAATCCTTTGGTTAAAAATGGAAAGGGGCAACACCTGCCTTCTCTAATCTTCAGTTTCATAGTTCAATTGTTCCCAGATGAAAAGCATGTACCTAGAGATGAGTCCCCAACAGTCTGAGGGCCTGTCCTCCCTCAAATTCTGCAAGGGTAAGGCAAGTTTAGACTTACTACAGGTTGGGGACATAATTGCAGCGCAAAATTTCAGTTTTAAAGGTAAACAATTAAAATATGCAGTGAATGAATGAGTAGCTCTTTATTTCACAATTGCAGGATGAACAAGACCAGTGGAGCATCTAGTAGGTGCTTGCTTTCTAATTTTTTTCTGTGCTGCACATAGCTGCATATATGTGTGGTTTCCAACGTGAAAGTAAAAATGATGTTACTAATAAAATCATGAATGTTTCAAGCTAAGTGCTTGAATGTTAATGATTGACTGTATTTGGATCTAGCAATTTCATAATAGGGAAAAAAGGTTGCATTATTCATTCCCATCTGCAAAAGTAACAGAGGAGCTGACTTCTCCTTTCACATGTGTTTGAGAAGCAAAACCTAAGGACAATGCTTAACTTGACTCAAGAAATGTATCTTTTTGTGAAGTTTATATTACTTCTTGTACATTAAGTCACTGACAATTTTGTTGTTCAGTCATGTCCACCTCTTTGTAATCCCATTTGGGGTTTTCTTGGTAGAGGTATGGGAATGTTTTGCTATTTCTTTCTCCAGTTCATTTTACACATGAGGAGTTGAGGCAAACAGGATTAAGTGGCTTGCCTAGGTTCACATAGCTAGTAAGTGTCTGAGGAAACAGTGATTCTTCTAAGATCACAGTGACTTATGATTGACAATCAAACAATATCACCAGGAAAATCTGGGTGTCCCCCCAAAAAAAAGGATGGAACTTTTGCCACAGTGAATTATTGAAAGCAATTTTGAATTCACCAAGTAAAATCTAGCCTAATAATTCTTTATATTAAAATTTTGGTCCAGTCCTTTTTCCATCTGTGGTCCCCAACCATGTAGATGCTTAGATTGTACTGATGGATTAACTCAAAAGACTTCCACATTACTATTTATCATCAACGTGTTCTTTATCTACATCTCCTGTTCCACCTAGCTGCATCAAGTTTTAAGGGAACAAACTTTTTTCTGAGACCAATTTGAATTTCTATTCTTTTCTTTGATAGCATATCACTTTGGTTTTTTTAAAATCTTTTTCTTCTTTTATCTTCATATAGGCCTTAGATGACTTTAAAGTTATCATTCCAAATTTGTCTGATTCTCCTTCTAACTCAATACCAGAGATATTAGAAGAATGCTTCATTGACCAGGCAATCTACTTCTTACCTAACAGTTTTCTTCAAATTATAGTAGACACCACTGCTTCAGAAACCCTAGAGAGGGGATCTTATGTCCCTTATGGCACTTGAGAAAAATTTTAAAATAGCCAACCATAATGGCTGCACAAATTACTCCAACTGCCAACGTTGAAATATGAACTCAGGAAGGATTTAAGAGAATTAATAATTCTTAGTAGTCTTTGTTTCTCCAAAGTGAAATAACACTGAAAAATAAAGTATCTTGTTGAAAATGAAATTTAATAAAAGGGTAAACTGAGACAAATCTCTGGACAAGATAACATTTATTAGCAGAGGTATGTATAGAGAACTGGGTCAGATTTACAAGAATAAGAGCCATTCTCCAATTAATAAATGGTTAGAGGATATGAATGGGTAGTATTCAGAGGAAGAAATCAAAATTATCAACAACTTTGTGGAAAAATATGCTCTAAATCACTAATAATTAGGAAAATGCACATTAAAACAACTCAGAGGAATCATTTTACAGTCATCAGATTGGCTAAACTGACAAATGTTGGAGGAGATATGGAAAAATAAGTATACTAACACACCATTGATGGAACTATCAATTAGTTCAACCATTCTGGAAAGCAATTTGGAACTACTAAAAATGTATTAAGCTGTACATTCCCTTTGACACAGTGATACTGCTACTAGATCTACACTCCAAAGAAACCAAATGAAGAAGAAAAGGGTCCACATATACATGAATATTTGTAGTAGCTCTTTTTGTTGTAGTAAAGAATTGGAAACTAAGGAAATGCTCAATTGGGAAATGGTTGAACAAGTTATGACATGAATAAGATAGAGAGATTGAACTGTATCCTGAGGTATTTTGCTTTGGATTCTACCCAGTACCACAATCATGTAAAATAGGTTGAAGCCTTAACCCAGTAAGAGGTCAGGCATGTTCTCATTATAGGAATGGGATATGAAATGTGCTTGAGTTGCAATGCACAGAATCAAGCTCACTGAATCCCAAACATTCAGAGAAGGATCTAGGAGGACTCTTCTTTTTATAATGGAAGATCTCAGAAGAAATCTCAAAGATATTCTGGTGCTATAAGAAATGATGAATAGAATGGTTTCATAAAAAACTGAGAAGACTTGTATGAACTGATGAAAAATGAAGGGACCATAATCCAGAAAATAATATATGCAGCACCAGGCTTTCATCTGTTCATCTGGATTTTTACATTTGAATGAATTCCCCAAGGTATCCCAGGGCACTGACCACTTCTAAAGGCTGATGGATAAAGTGGTTGAAGACATGAGCTATCTGGAAATGTTAGTGTACTTTGATGACATTCTTATACTTGGTAAGATGATGGAGGACTATGAGGAGACGCAGCTTGTCTGGAACTGTCAACTGACAAATGCCCGTTTCTCAGAGCTCTGTTAAGTGTGTTGGTCACATTCTTTTCCAACAAGGTGTGGGCACTGACTCAGAAAAAAGTAGAAACATTTCTCAAGTGGCCACACAGGTCAAATCTGTGACAGAAACAAAAGATGTTGTTATGTTAGAATAGATATCAAGGCTTTCAACAAGGAGATTGAGTCATATTTGAGAAACCTTTGTATTTAAGGGACTCACAAGTTAGTTGAGTGGGGGAAAGCTAACCCATAGAAAGTTTTTTAATTTTAAGTTATTAAGAGCCTATGAAACATGTCTGTTTACAAAGTAGTCCCAGAGAATGGAGAATAGTTTTACTAGGACTATTCACCACTACTATCTATTGCCTATTGTCTGTTGGAGAGTTAGTTGGATTTTTTAATAAGCAAGTGGGAAAAAAACTGATGGACACTCAACTAGTCAAAGGCTGAGAAAAAAGACTGCCCGCCAGTTGTTCACAAACACTTTCTGACTCAGATATGGCTACTAAAAATGATGCATTCAGTGAAGGAGTTTGTGTGTCTTATTACATAGGGCAAGAGAACTAGACCTGGAAGCAAATCCTTTCCTGACCAAAACTGCTATAGAGACTCCTTGGGCAAAGATTCAATCCACACAGAAGGAATATACTGGTAGGCAACCTGACATAGATGAGGTGTAGACACACTACTCTATAATGATCCTGATACTCTAGGCATAGGAACGGAAAGATCAGTCAATGAAAGAACTAGATCTATTAGAGCAATCACTAGATGAAGATATGATGTGCAGATAAATCTGACTTCATAGTTATGCATATATCTAGGTGAGAACACTAGCAAGTGCTCATGTGAAATATATGTGATTGCATGTAACTACATGCAATACCTTTATTGCTTGTACATGTGAATTACTGCATGCGTGAGTATTCTTATTTCTTATTTTGCTGTTATGTTCATTTGACTGTGTTTTATGTTGTTCTATAGCAATGTCTATTAATTAATTGCCTTGCATATACTCTACTGCTTATACCTAAGTTATATTTTATCTATAAACCTATTAATAGTGTTGCTGTGTCAGGTAACAAACTTCGCTTTGTTAGCCATGCTTATTGATACACACATACAATGAACTATGTGTACACGTACTTTTGGAATGTACACGTGTTATATCTTCTATATACTTAGTTATGTTGAAACTGTAGTATCTCCCAGGTGATACTCTGTACAGTGTTGTGTCTACTGTGTGTATTTCTAAGGTGCATTTGTTTTATTTAATTTCAACGATAGCAAACATTGGTTACCGGCGATGCCAGGAATATCACCCTTATTCTAAAGTGAAATTTATGTTTATACTGTATAGTTACATGTTTAGGACTTGTGTCTACTAATATTTAAAAGGGATTGCAAAGAATTTTGGCCCCAGGGAGGAATGTAATCTGAGCCCTAATGGTCATTGGTATGAGCTCTCTCCTTATTGGTAAAGATCATTGTCCTACACTTGCATGAAGGCTAGGACAGAGAGAGAGAAGACCCTAGATGACAATTTGTCTTTGGGTCACTGAAGGGAAAGTCTTTGAAGAAGCTGACTGGAGAAGAACTGCCAGTCTCTATCATTCCTCTATCCCCAGAATATCACACTAGAGACTTTGGGGAATTTTCCCCTTGGGATGAGATCCAGTACTCTATTTTGGTTAAGCTATTGTCTGGTATATATTTTTATATTCTTACTATTGTTTAAATATGTATTGCTATCAACTTTGATAAATAGGTTCCTGCCTATTTTCTCTGTGTATTCATTGTGGAACTGGCATTTGATGGGAAGTGAATCAAGCCTTGTACATAAAGCTTGGATGCTCCCTTTCCCCATTAATGAATAGTTATTAGAAGTTTAGCTTGAACCTAAAGATTACATCCCCTAGACTAATAAAATTTAAGGGAGCAAACAGATATAATTCCCTGGGCAAAGCTGTGTGGTCAGACACTGGCTCCAACTTCCTGCTTCCTGGCAGGTATCAAAGTTTCCCTTAAGGAAGGTGGAGAAAAGAGATGTCTTATTCTTACCTCCTTTCAAATCATACATGGACAGTCATCCTACAAATATATTTATCAGTTTAATTCAAGCCCACTGGGTTAATAACTACTTTGTTCTTTTTTGAAGATCAAGATAGAATTTGCTCTTTTCTGTCTCTGTGATATGTTGCTTATTCTTAATAATCTTTTAAAGACCAAATAGTGGGGGACTTTAATCTTCCCCTCTCAAAACTAAGTAAATCTATCAAAAAAATAAGAAAAAAGTGAAGGAAATAAATAGAATTTTATATAAGCTAGATAAGATAGATATCTGGAGATAATTGAATGGGAATGAAAAAGAATACACTTTTTTTCTCAGTGGCTCATAGTACTTTTACAAAGATTGACAAAATATCAGGACATAAAAATTTTACAGTTAAAAGTAAGAAAGCAGTTATATTAAAAGTACTCTTTGCAGATCACAATGCTATAAAAATTATAATTAATAAGGGACCATGGAACGTAGATTAAAAACTAATTGGAGATTCAACAACCTAATCTTAAAGAATGAGTGGGTTAAAGAACAAATTACAGAAGCAATCAATAATTTCATTAAAGAAAATAACAATAATTAGACAACATATCAACAGTGGAAAAGAGTAGACGTACAGTTTACAGTGGCAAGTGAATATAGTAACCTTGCATTTGACAAGTGTAAAGACAAAGGTTGGGGATAAGAATTCATTATTTGCTAAAAATTGTTGGGAAAATGAAAAGTAGACTGGCAGAAATTGGACATAGACCAATATCATACACCATTTATCAAGATAAGGTCAAAATGGTTACATGGCCTAGATATGCAGAGAGATATTACAAGAAAATTTGAAGAACATGAAACATAATACCTATCAAACATATGATAGTTAAACAACTTATGAGTAAACAAGAGATAGAGAGCAGTATGAAGTGTAAAATGGATAATTTTAATTACATTAAATTAAAAAAGTTTTATACAAATAAAACAATTTTCTCCAAAATCAGCAAGAAAGCATAAAATTGAGGGGAGGGGAAAATTTTTATAAAGTTTCTCACTTCTGAAATATATAAAGAACTTTGTAAAATCTATAAAAATATGAGTCATTACCCAATTGATAAATGGTTGAAAGTTAAAAACAGGCAGTTTTCAATGAAGAATAGTCATATGAAAAAATACTCTAAATCATTATTGATTAGAAAAATGCAAATTAAACCAACATTGAGTTATCATTTCAGACCTATCAGATTGGCTAAAATGATTGAAGGGTGAGTGAAAAATATTGGAGGGGATGTGGAAAAATTGGGATATTAATTCACTCTTGGCAAAACTGTGAACTGATCCAACTGTTTTTGAAAGCATTCTGGAATTATACCCGAAGAGTGATTAAACTACCTAAACCCTTTGACCTTGTAGTACTGCTACTAGGTCTATTTCCAAAGATGATTAGAAAAAAGGAAAAGAACCCATATGTTCTAAAATGTTTATAGCAGCTCTCATTGTGGTAGTAAAAAACTGGAAATTGCAGGGATGCCCATCAACTGGGGAATGATTGAACAAGTTGTGGTATATGATTGTGATGGAATACAACTATGCTATAAGAAATGATGAGTACAGGGACAGCTAGGTGGCACAGTGAATAGAGCACAGAACCTGACTTCAAATTTGGCTCTTACTTAATAGATGTGTGACCTTGGGTAAGTCACTTAACCCCAATTTTCTTGCTTTCCCCCCTCCAGAAAAGAAAAAAGAAATGATGAGCTCAATGATTTTATTTACTTTTTTCTAATTAAATTTATTTATTTTCACTTTTCAACATTCACTTCCACAAAATTTTGAATTTCAAATATTCTTCCCATCTCTCCCCTCCCCCAACTCCCTGGGACAGACTATATTCTGATTACCCTTTCCTCCAATCTATCCTCCCTTCTATAATGCTTCTCCCTCCCATCTCCCATTGCCCTCTTATCCCCTTACCTTCTACTTTCTTATAGGGCAAGATAGATTTCTATACACCATTGTCTATATATTATATTTCCCAGTTGCATGTAAAAACAATTCTTAACATTCATTTTTACAGCTTTGAATTCCACATTCTCTCCTGCTCCTCTCTTCACCCAGCCTCATGGAGACAGGAAGCAGTTTGATGTAGGTTATACATGTGTAGTCATGCAAAACACTTCCATAATAGTCATGTTGTGCAAGACTAACTGTATTTCCCTCTATCTTGTCCTGCCCTCCATTTATTCCATTCTCTCCTTTGACCTGTCCCTCTGAAAGTGTTTGCTTCCAATTACCCATTTCCCCAATATGCTGTCCCTTCTATTATCCCCCTTCTCTTATCCCCTTTCCTTCTGCTTTCCTATAGGGTAAGGTAAACTTCCATACTCCATTGAGTTTGTATGTTATTCCCTCCTGAAGCCAAATCTGATGAAACTAAGGCTCACTTATTCCTTTTTATCTTCCTGCTCTTCCCCTCCATTGTAAAATCTCTTTCTTGCATTTCGTATGTGAGATGATTTACTACATTCTTCCTTTTTCTCCATTTCTCTTTCTCCCAGTACATTTTTCTCAACATTTAATTTTAGTTTTTAGATAATCATCCCTTCATATTCAGCTCACCCTGTTCCCTGTCTCTGTCTTTCTACATATATACATATACACATACAAACATATATACACACATACATAGACACATATATACACACACACATATATGTATATGTGTGTGTGTGTATGTACATATATATATTCCCTCCAACTACCCTGATACTGAGAAAAGTCTCATGAATTACAAATATCATCTTTCCATTTAGGAATGTAAACAGTTCAACTTTAATAAGTTCCTTATAGTTTCTCTTTCCTGTTTACCTTTTCATACTTCTATTGATTCTTATATTTGAAAATCAAATTTCCTATTCAGCTCTGGTCTTTTCAACAATAATGCTTGGAAGCCCTCTATTTCAATTCCATTTTTTACCTTGAAGTATCATACTCAGTTTTGCTGGGTAGGTGATTCTTGGTTTTAATCCTATCTCCTTTGATCTTTGGATATAATATTCCAAGCCCTTTGATCCCTTAATGTAGAAGCTGCTAAATCTTGTGTTATCCTGATTGTGTTTTCACAATACTTGAATTGTTTCTTTCTGGATGCTTGTAATATTTTCTCCTTGATCTGGAAACTTTGGAATTTGACTACAATATTCCTACGAGTTTTCCTTTTGGGATCTGTTTCAGAAGGTGATTGGTGGATTCTTTTCATTTCTATTTTATCCTCTGGTTCTAGAGTATCATTGCAGTTTTCCTTGATAATTTCTTGAACAATGATGTCTAGGCTCTTTTTTTGATTATGGTTTTCAGGTAGACCAATAATTTTTACATTATTTCTCCTGGATCCATTTTCCAGGTCAGTTATTTTTCCAATAAGATACTTCACATTGTCTTCAATTTTTTCATTCTTTTGGTTTTGTTTTAAAATTTCTTGATTTCTCATAAAGTCATTATCTTCTGTATTTTTAAGGAATTATTTTCTTCTGTGAGCTTTCAGACCTCTTTTTCCATTTGGTGCATTCTGCTTTTTAAGATATTCTTCTCCTCCTTGGCCTTTTGGACCTCTTTTTGCCATTTGGGTTAGTATAATTTTAAAGGTGTTATTTTCTTCACCATTTTTTGGAGGGTCTTCTTTACCAAGCTATTGACTCGATTTTCATGATTTTCTTGCATCACTCTCACTTCCCTCCCCAATTTTTCCTCTACTTCTCTTATTTGATTTTCAAAATCCTTTTGAGCTCTTCCATGGCCTGAGACCAATTCATATTTTTCTTGGAGGGTTTGGATGCAGAAGCCTCGAATTTGCTGTCTTCTTCTGGTTGCATCCCTTGATCTTCCTTGTCCCCAATGACATAGAAAAATACCTTTTGTTCAAGAAAGGAAAAATCTGTGGTCTTTTGGCTCCCCCATTTGCTCATCTTCCCTTAAAAAGATTTGACCTCTTAGCTGTTTTTAAGTGAAGGGCTCTAGAAGCAGCCTCTGCCACATTGGCAATGACTACCATTGCCCAGGGTCAGGCTGGGGCTGGGATCAGATCCTACTCTTCTCTCAGCCAGGTGAGAGACCCTTTCCACTGACCTTCTAAGGTGTCTTTGGCATTTGTGGTTGAAAGTCTTGAAATCACTGCAGCTGCCTCTGATTCAGTCACCTAAGGTCTGTTCCAATTCTCTCTGAGGGTGGCCCATGCCCAACTGTGTTCAGCCACCAGCACGGTGAGATAGACCCTTCCTGTTGACCTTCCAGATTGTCTTGGGATAGAAATTTGCTTCAGTCTGTCAATTTGTGGCTTCTGCTGTTCTAAATTTTGTT
Organism: Notamacropus eugenii; assembly: GCF_028372415.1. NCBI lineage: Eukaryota > Metazoa > Chordata > Mammalia > Diprotodontia > Macropodidae > Notamacropus > Notamacropus eugenii. The sequence continues at coordinate 391,053,489 of NC_092875.1, forward strand.
TTGAGTCATTTTTTACAGGTTTTTTGAGGAGTTCTGGGAAAGAGCTCAAGTGGATCCTTGCTTCTACTCTGCCATCTTGGCTCCACCCCACACCCCCATATCAATGATTTTAGAAAAACATGGAAAAACTTGCATGAATTGAAGAGAGAAATGAGCAGAACCAAGAGAACCTTGTACACAGTAACAACAATATTGTTTTCAGAATGTCTATGAACTACCCTCAGCTTCCGACAATTTTGTAAATACTCAATTCTATACCACTCTCCCCCATCCTCTACTTTCCACCCCCATTCCCAAGCTTTCTTTATGAACTTTGTATGTTATGGAGGACAACTTAACCTTGTGAAATGTCCCAACCCCCTCTTACCTGTAGCTGGGTTGTTCCAAGATTTGTACTCCTTTCACTCTTTTCTAGTAGTCTATAAGAACCTGGCACCCATCCCCCTTCTTAGATATCACAACCGTTGCTGCTGTGTGTCACCAGAAACTGCACCTCCTTTGCCTCAATTAAAGATCACAATTTTTCCTATATTGTCTGTCTTCTCTTTAATTCAAATGGACACTTCCATTCCTATTTTTTAATCCCACATTCTTATACTCCCTTAATGTTTGTAACCCCAGTCCCAAGTCCCATTGTTATTGGATTTTCTTCTGGTGGGTAGAGGTGAATTCCCTGTGCAGCATTTGCATAATAACAGGATGAAGTCAAACCAGGATAAGTTTCTTACATTTCCAAAACCCCCCAATAACATAAAATAGAAATTACTCTTAAAACAATTTCACAATATAACCAGTAAGAAGCAATTGTCTGTGGTTCTTTAAATAAATTCTACTTCCCATGAAGAAAAAGAAAATAAACCTTCAAACAAAAATGTTTTCCAGAACGGGAAGACAATGCTGCTTCCAAAACAATAACCAAAATTGGAACTTTCTAAAAATTTCCCAACCCTTAGAGTACTTGCCTGAAGCAATACCCATTCAATCTTTAATGGGTAGGTGAGAATTGAGACAAAAGGAGATAGCTTTAGGATTCATCACCACAAAAAATTATTCTGAGAGGGAAAGATACTCTCTCCAAATTTCTTACACATATCCGAAAAGTGTTAACTTACAGACACAAAACTTAAATTAGATTATTAGTAGAAAATAATTCTTATTTACATTCATTCCTGGTCAGCAAAAGTATAAATAAAATAAAAACAATGAGCCTTATAGAACACAAATCTGGAACTATTATTTGTCATTCATTAAAAGCCTGAGGCACTTTGGGTTTAAGTAGCCTCTTTCAGAACATAACGGAATACCTGAGAAAACTTACAGAAGAACCATAGAAAAGACAGAGAAAAAAATAGATTCTCCAAGGTTTTTGGAAAAACTTAACAATTTTGTTGCAAAAATAAATGATCAAAAATTATATTCTTATGGGCAAGAGCTCCCATATATGGCAAGAACCCATGATGTTGTAAGGACCATCCCCCATGTGAAACTTCTCCACAAATTTCAGCACCCCAGTCCCTAGAATTTTGCCTGAGGCCTCCAGCCCATCCCAGTCTGCCTAGATACTCAATAATCCTTTTAACTGTCCTTTCATTGTGGCACTGCCACTTAACTCCTTTCATCATCTGCACCTGGCCCACCTTTCATCATCTGCACCTGGCCCACTCCAGGCTACTTGCCATGCCTTAATCCCATCTAGATTTTCTCAGAGATTTTTCTTGTACATAAATATCAATCTTACCCCCAATAAATTGTGCAGATTCACTTAGAATGGCACCTGCTTCTATTGGAGTCACAATAAACTCTCTATTGGTACTGGAAGGCTGGAACAGTCAGATTCTTCTGAAGGCTGACCCTCCCTGTATCCTTGCATTTCAAGGTTCCCAGCACTCCAAACCACAACAATGCCATACATATTAATATAAATCTCACTCATTTTACATTGCCCCTGTAGACCTGAAAGTTTGGTTAAGAAAAGGCAACAGGGGGGAGGAGCTAAGATGGCGGAGTAGAAAGATACACATATGCTAGCTCCTAACCCACAGCCCATAAAATACCTGCAAAGAAGAACTCCCAACAAATTCTGGAGCAGCAGAAGCCACAGGACAACAGAGTGGAGGAGATTTCTGTTCCAGAGAGACCTGAAAAACTGACGTAAAAGGTCTGTCACACACTGGACCCGGAGCAGAGCCTTGCCGCATGGCACTGAAGTGAGCAGATCCAAGCAGGCTTCGGGAACTGAATCTCCAGCAACCACACAGGTCCCTCCACCCACAGGTGCCAAAGGTCACTGAGAGGGTCTTTTCAGCTCACTGGAAGGGAAGCAGGGTACCCCCATAACTCAGGCGTCCTAGGGAGGCAGCAGCAGAGACAGCAGCAGACAAGGGCTCCCAAAACAGGTAGGACCTCAGATACATTGTTGAAGGTCTCTGCCTAAACCCCCAGAGGGAACTGAGCCCCGTATGGTAGTTCTGCCCCTACCCAAGCAGCTGAACTTAATCTCACACTGAATAGCAGCCCCACCCCCACTGAAGCCCTAAGGCTGGGAAGCACCATTTGAATCTCAGACCCCAAGTGCTAGCTGGGCAGCACTGGTGGCCAGGTGGGTGTGGAGAGGACACTCAGAAGTCAAGTCACTGGCTGGGAAAATGCCCAGAAAAGGGGGAAAATAAAAGGACCATAGAAGGTTACTTTCTTGGTGAACAGATATCTCCTCTCATGCTTTCAGATGAGGAAGAACAATGCTTACCATCAGGGAAAGACATAAACATCAAGGCTTCTGTATCTCAAACATCCAAAATAAATATTTAGTGGGCTCAGGCCATGGAAGAGGTCAAAAAGGATTTTGAAAATCAAGTTAGAGAGGTAGAGGAAAAACTGGGAAGAGAAATGAGAGAGATGCAAGAAAAGCATGAAAAGCAGGTCAACACCTTGCTAAAGCAGACCCAAAAAAAGGTTGAAGAAAATAACACCTTGAAAAATAGGCTACCTCAATTGGCAAAAGAGGTTCAAAAAGCTGATGAGGAGAAGGATGTTTTCAAAAGCAGAATTAGCCAAATGGAAAAGGAGGTTCAAAAGCTCACTGAAGAAAATAGTTCTTTCAAAATTAGAATGGAACAGATGGAGGCTAATGACTTTATGAGAAACCAAGAAATCACAAAACAAAACCAAAGGAGTGAAAAAATGGAAGATAATGTGAAATATCTCATTGGAAAAACAACTGACCTGGAAAATAGATCCAGGGGAGACAATTTAAAAATTATGGGACTACTTGAAAGCCATGATAAAAAGAAAAAGAGCCTAGACATCATCTTTCATGAAATTATCAAGAAAAACTGCCCTGATATTCTAGAACCAGAGGGCAAAATAAGTATTCAAGGAATCCACTGATCACTGCCTGAAAGAGATCCAAAAAGAGGAACTCCTAGGAACATTGTGGCCAAATTCCAGAGTTCCCTGGTCAAGGAGAAAATATTTCAAGCAGCTAGAAAGAAACAATTCAAATATTGTGGAAATACAATTAGGATAACACAAAATTTAGCAGCTTCTACATTAAGGGATCGAAGAGTGTGGAATAGGATATTCCAGAAGTCAAAGGAACTAGGACTAAAACCAAGAATCCCCTACCCAGCAAAACTGAGTATAATACTTCAGGGGAAAAAAATGGTCTTTCAATAAAATTGAGAACTTGAAGCATTCTTGATGAAAAGACCAGAGCTGAAAAGAAAATTTGACTTTCAAACACAAGAATGAAGAGAAGTATGAAAAGATAAACAGCAAAGAGAAGTCATAAGGGACTTACTAAAGTTGAACTGTTTACATTCCTACATGGAAAGGCAATATTTGTAACTCTTGAAACTTTTCAGTATCTGGGTAGTTGGTGGGATTACACACACACACACACACACACACACACACACACACACAGAGACAGAGAGCACAGAATGAATTGAATAGGATGGGATCACACCTTAAAAAAATGAAATGAAGTGGTGAGAGAGAAATATATTGGGAGGAGAAAGGGAGAAATGGAATGGGGCAAATTATCTCATAAAAGAGGCAAGCAAAAGGCTTTTTAGTGGAGGGAAAAAGAGGGGAGGTTACTCTCATCACATTCGACTAAAGGAAGGAATAAAATGCACACTCATTTTGGTATGAAAACCTATCTTACAATACAGGAAAGTGGGGGAGAGGGGGATAAGCAGGGTGGAGGGGATTATGGAAGGGAGGGCAATGGGAGGAGGGATCAATTAGAAGTCAACACTCTTGGGGAAGGACAGAATCCAAAGAGAGAATAGAAGCAATGGGGGGCAGGATAGGATGGAGGGAAATATAGTTAGTCTTACACAACATGACTATTATGGAAGTCATTTGCAAAACTACACAGATATGGCCTATATTGAATTGCTTGCCTTCCCAAAGGAAAAGGGTGAGGAGGGAGGGATGAAGAGAAGTTGGAACTCTAAGTTTTAGGAACAACTGTCAAGTACTGTTCTTGCTACTAGGAAATAAGAAATACAGGTAATGGGGTATAGAAAGTTATCTGGCCCTACAGGACAAAAGAGAAGATGAGGAAAAGGGAAGGGAGGGATGATAGAAAAGAGGGCAGATTGGTGATAGGGGCAATCAGAATGCTTGGTGTTTTGGTGTGGGTGGAGGGGACAAATGGGGAGAAAATTTGGAACCCAAAATTTTCAGAAAATGAATGTTAAAAGTTAGATAAATAAATTTAAAAAAAATAAAGAAAAGGCAACAGGCTAAATACATGCAGTTTATTCCCTTAAAGCCGGTAGTTACATGATCACAGAGCTAGAATAAAATTCTGACTGACTAGTACAAGAATGACCAGGCTTGAATCTGTTCTAGCACAATCCAAGGTGGTCTGAGTCCTTCAGTTTTATGGTCCCCATCAGTGATTAACTAGACCATGACAAAGGAATTTCTTAGTTGCATAGGTTGTAAATACAATAAGATAACAGAGTTGACAAAGTTTCAATTGAAATTATGACCCAAGATATCTGTGTTTTCTTTACCATTAACATGTCATAACATAGTAGATGTCCACAAACTATTAAGATGTGGAAAAATTCCCATTACTCAAGATAGTGTCTTGGGTTAAGGATCTTATGAGGAATGCTAAGTTAGCCTCATCTGGCTTTGTTGACATAGGAAGAGGTATTACCTGAGTTTACTTCAGGGAACAAAGAGGCTGTTAGGTCCAGGCTCTTCTTAATTCAAGCTCTGGCCCTTATTAATTTCCAAAATTTATATTAAATGATTATCACTCCATAGAATACCTATTATTACACCCTTCCTAACTCCAGTAGCCTTCCAGTCTTTCTCCCTATTTTTTACTTTCACTACTTGCTTAGCAAACTTAAAGACTCTACTCATTTTAACTTTCACTGAGTACAGCTAATTTTCACTGTCAATTCCCTCAGCTGAGCTTCCTATCTTCCTTCCAAATTCTAAGATTCTAGAATCAGTTTCCTCAAGGGTTATGCTCATCCCAATATTCTTTTATATGTATAACATTTCACCCTACAAGCAAACTTTATACGCCAGCAAATATTTTAAACCAGGATTTATCAAATTCCTATAAAAAGATATCTCCTGAGGGTGTTATGAAATGCTAGGAAACTCTTTGGGTGTGTTCTGCCATATGCTTGTTATTCTTAGGGACTAGGGAAACATAATACTCAAAAAACTGGCCTAAATTATTTCTCATGATGTCAAGAGACTCCCTTATAGGGGATCAAGGTGCTGAAAGTTATGTTGACTCAGTTACCATTTTTTCCCAGTCCTGCTTGTCAAACAGCGTTGGGAGAGACTCTGGGGCAGGAGACACTAAATTTGCAGTTTTTGTATGACCTGCTCTTTGTCATGTTCTTGCTACCTTGGGGAGGAACTGAGATTCAAGGGTCCCCCCTCTTTTGCTGAGGTAGACCTATCTGGATTATTTTAAAGTTACCTATAAAAATTATCCCAACTTTGAAGCTGATGGGGTGCTTGGGTGCATGTGCTTTGGTCTCAATTCTAAAAATCACATTTCTCTTTAAACATCACATTTGTCCCTAGCCTCGAAATACTATCACAGTCAGTTTCTTCCCAGTCCAAGGACACAGCCTGACCTAGCAACTACCATTACTTCTCTGATACAGCAGCCAGTTGCACCTATGGAATTTATTAGTCTGAAACAGCTATGTACTGGCTGAACAGGCTGTGTACAGGGTCATAACAACATCTACTACTCACTGAACAATCATGTATCTTAGACTTAGATATACATATACTCCCTTACATTTATCTTGTCTAACAAGACATTGATGAGAGTAGCCTGGGTATTTCTCAGTCAGCTGTGAATGTTAGTGGGCTTATTGACTTTTCAGGCCTAAAACTATACCTTCAAGTACCACCCCCACCCCGGGCTATTTCCTGATGAACTCTGGGTAAAATACCTGATCAGTAGATACCAAAAGTACATGGTCCTTTAATAACTAACCACTCCTTAATCACTCCTTAATCTCACCCTGAATCACTAATTAGCATATTTGGCATGTTATACTGTAGAGTATCCTATGTAAACTTTACCTGTACCCCTCTAAGGTTGCAGGTTCCCTAAGAACTCTTGTGTGCTGAAAAGTGTAATTAATCTTTATCTTGACCTCAACAATGCTGGAGTTCATGAATTCTTCTTCAGATGGTCCACAAAGGGAATTCCAGTCTTGGAATTCCAGGGAGTCCCCACTCCCATCAAAGTCATTGCTAATCTTTAGTTATTAGCCGTTAATGTGCTGCTAACCTGACATAGAATAAAATTCTTTTAATTCTCTTGTCCTGAGTTTTGCCTCTTTAATCAGGGTGAAAGCCCAAACAAAGAATTTTTTCTTTCAACAAAGCACCTAAGTTGAAAGGACACCATAGCATGGTAAAACAAAAGGAAAGAGGGGGAAATGATTCTTTGAGAATATAAAGGAGGGAGAAACTAGGCTATTGCAGATCTTTTACTATGGGGCTCTCTTCCCTAGCCAGTTTTAAACAATGAAATATTTAATTTAAATTATCAGACAAGTCCACACCCTTATTTCTGATTGGATAAGTAAGGAATGATGGATGGTTTGGGAATGAGCAGGGTAGTATGCAGAGTCAGCAATGAAGACCAGCCAAGATTTCAAGATACTGCATATATGCTGTGAGGGCCAGGACATTTCTCAAATTGCATTTGAGTTTCTTCCTTGAGTTACTTTCCAAGAATGAATTATTCCATCTGCCTCAGTGCTGAGAAGAAGGAGCAAAATGCTCAAAGAAAAAATTATTTGCCTGGGCTTTCACTCTGATTAATAAGATGAAACTTGGGGCAAAGAGAATTAAAAGGAGTTTATTATATACATAGCTCCAGGTGTGTGTGTTCGTCTGTCGTTGCCAAAGAAGACCATGCTCTCAGAGAAATGATGACATGACTTGCACTTGACTTTGTTTTGAGTGAAGGAGGGCTGTGCAGGTCACCAGCCTCACTTCTCCTCCAGAGCCATCTGAATTCAGTGACCAGATATTCATCAGGATGACTGGAGATGACCCAGGATGAGGCAATTGGGGTTAAGTGACTTGTCCAAGGTCACACAACTAGTGAGTGTCAAGTGTCTGAGGTGAGATTTGAACTCAGGTCCTCCTGACTCCTGCACTGATGCTCTATCCACTGCACCACCTAGCTGCCCCATAGCTCTAAGTAGCAACATGTGGATGGGCTAATCACAGGAGAGCAGTGATTAGCTTCAAAGTGGACTCAGATTTTATTGATAACTTGGTGGAGATAAAGACAATTTAGATAGGTCAACCTCAGGAAAAGAAATTGGGCCCTTGCACCCAGTTCCTCCCTAAAGTAGCAAGTGCATGACAATTTGCAGTTATGGGAATAAACATCACAAGTTGAGGTATGTAACAAAGATCAGAGAATGTAAAAAGCTGCATCCTTAATGTAGCTCTCCCCAACAGAGCCTTCCCTAACACTGATGGACATAGGTGGGAACAATAGGTTGCTGAGTCAATATAGCTTTCAATATAACTTCCTGGGTTTTCCTACTCTTGTGAAAAGTACAGAGAATGTGGAGAGATAGTAATTCAGTGGAGGTGGGGTGGAGGGAGGTGGAAAAGATGAAAGAGACCTCTGGGGGTGATGTGAAAGTAATAAGATGAAGATCGTCCTTCATAAATTGAAGAACATTCTTAATAAGATGATGAAGAGAGATGTAATGGCAAGTAAAAAAGCTCTTTTCCTGTTTTTGTTTTACTAAAAGTGCCTCTGATTGAGTAATGTGATTAAGGAGGATCTTTCCCACCCATTTATGTGTCTGCCCATTGTAGGAAGCTTAATTAGGGGAGTTGTTTTGTAGGAGGGTCCCAAGTAACTTTTGTTTTTTTCTATTGAGGCACTGGGTCAAAGGCTTATGCCCCCTGGCTCTAAAAACTGTAAATACTCTGAGGGTGAGGTTTTACTTGGGGACTTAATTTTGGTAAGAAGTTTTGAGTGGCAGATGAGGACTCTGGGAAACTCATTTGAGACCCCAGATGTCATGCTTCCTTCTATGGTAACTGGTCAGACAGCTGTACCTGTCTGTTGAATTATGGTCAGACAGAGGAAACCATGTCTGTTGATTACTTTGGGGTTCAGGGTATTGACTCCCCTGAACTAGGTGAATGATATATGTGCTTGACTAAAGGATTTATCTATCCTTGTGCTTGATTAAAATGATTAACCCCTCAAAAGTTGCCTTTTCTTTTATGAATGCAGATCTAAGAACCTGTGTTAGCAGGCCCCCTGTGTATGTTGGGGTGCTTACTGATACAGGAGAATAGCCAGGATTGTGAAAGGCTTGAGGTCAGACCATGTTGAATAACTCTTGAAACAATGTGCATTATTTAGCCTAAAAAAGGTGAAGTGCTTAGGAGAGAGTGTGGTGACTATCTTCAAATATTTCAAAGGATGTAATGTAGACTCCTTGTTTTTCTTATTCCTGGGAGAAAGAACAAGGAACAATGGGTGTGTGTGGGATGGCTCAGGTCTTTACATAAATCAATTACTCAGAGGCCTCTCAAAGTGATGACAGAAAAGTGATTTATTCGATTCTCGAGAAGCGGGGCTCACCTGTAGGAGTAGGAAAGCCGAAGACAAAGAACAGGACAGTGATTTATATAGATCCTAACGCAAGTCCCTCCTCCCCCCACTGACCATTATCCTCATTAGCTGAGAATATGGTCTTACATTCTAGACACGAAATCTAACCAATCCCTTTTGAAATGAAGACATCGAGGAATTACGTAAGTTTTGTCCAATCATTGAGACCCTAATACACTACACAGTTTTATATCCTTATATGGAACTATTCTATTCTAAAAATATTGTAACCTTGAGCCTTTAGGCCTTACCTCACCCCTGGGAGAAAAATTACAATCTGAGGAGTCTTCACTAAGTCTATCCCACTCAATCCCTCCTCTTATTTATCAACCTGAAGTCTTCTCACGGATGTTTCAACCAAAGTTCTGTAACATAATCTCACTCTGTCTATTAATCTCCTCACTCCAATCAGGATCATTCATGTTTCTTGTCTCCACAGGTGCCCAACCTTCCTTCTTTAATATCATCAGTCGAATGGCTCCTTCAGTCCTTTCTTCTACTCTAGCAAGTTTTAGTAAAGAATTTCTAACTATTTTAGTAATTAGTGAAATCAAACAAGGTAAACAAATAGGAAGTAATACAATACCACTAATTGCTATAAGGCCAAACCACAGTAACCTCTTCCACCAGCTCCCCTCAAACCAGGACCACCAGGATGTATTGAAAGTGGAGCCCCAAGTTTGTGTGGGAACATGAGCAACTTTCCTGATATTCTTGGTGATCTCTTTCACTATCCTTCCATTATCATCAATTTTTAAGCAACATGTAGATAAATTGAGTTTCCCAGAAACTCCCCCTTCTTCTGCAAGTAAATAATCTAAGATTAATCTGTGTTGCAGTACTGCTTCCCTAGTCTGTGTTGCTTGATCAGCCAGTAAGTCCAAAGCCTTTGCTGTTTGATTGGTTATAATTTCAACTACTGCTTGGAGTCTGATTAGTCTGTTTAATAGATACATAGGGGTTCTATAACCCCAGCTCCCATCCTGAGCCCAAGTTGCAGGCCTATACTCTCTGATTATCCTCTCAGGAGGGCAAGTATCGCCACACCCATTTGCATTTCCAGTCTGAGTGAGGGAGGTGTCGATGTTCCTCTTTCTTTTTTGCTAGATCATCATATAGAGGGACCCCTAGATGCTGTTTCCCTGATTCAGGCAAGAAAAAGAATTTAGGTCTCACCAATCCAATGTAACAAACACCTCTTCAGTTTAGCGGAAGGTGAGTATAGGTTGTCTGTCCACATATCCAATAATGCCCTCTCAAAGCAGGATTTTCCTCTAGAAACAGTCTTACTCTATAATTCACAGCCGGAAAGTACTTCACATCATCCGGGCCTAATGGTCCCCCTTTCATGATCTCTGACTTACCCTTCCATAGCTGTTGCTTCCTCTTCCATATACAATGTTGATAATTCTCCCCAGTTCTATTAATTACACTCCAGAAAGTATCAAACATCATCCTATGTGTTCCATTCTCCCACTTCCATACCCATTCTTTATATTCTGTGTTATTCTTAATATTATTCATATATATATATCTCCACAAATAGTCATGGTCGTGACACCCTTCACATGGTTTTCTGGGATCAGAGGGGTTGTAAAACTTATACCTACAACCTCTGTGATATTCCCCTTTTGTTCTCTCTCTTCATATGAAGAGGGTGGGAAAAATGAATGGGTACAGGGAATCACCCTACCATCTGAACAGGTAATACAGTTCTGATCCCATCTGTTTGCATACTGGGCACAATCAATACGAGCCAGGGTTTCTGGCCTTTGTGTGAATGTCCATTTACAATTACTTTCTCCCAGCCATGTCTCCTGCAATTCAGGTCCTGTTTGGTTTAAACAATGTTCACCTGGAACTGATTCGGACAAAGACCATTGGTGTTTCTCTTGGCTTGTCCAGAATCTTGTTCTGTCATGTACTACAGATCTATTACTTAAAATCCAGACTGGACTCAGCGGTACTGCTACCCATGGCCATTGGCTTAACTGCTGAGGTCCCCCCACAAATCCAACAGTCGGATACCTCAAAGGTGTCCGCAATGGTCTGAATTAGGGCTGGGAAACTATTTTCAAGAGTGGGGTTGATAACTGGGACCTGATGTCCCAGCAGTGGGAACAGGATCATGCCTAAAAGGGACATTCCCAGGGTATTACATTTTGGTTGCGTTGTTCCCACGGTTTGTCAAGTCCACACAGTCTTAATAGAAGAGTCCTGTTTAGATATTGTGATTAATGGCTTAGGACAATTGCTGAACAGAGAATCCTGTTAAGAACAAACAATAATAATCCGAGTATAGTTCCCCAAATAACAAAACTTATAATGAATTTATATATATATATATACCTCATTGGCTATCCCTTTCCAAATTCTGTGTGTTCTCACACACGCTTCAAATGGAGCTTTTATATACTGACAAAGTGTGTCTCCAAGCATGAAGCTTGAGAGTTTAATAACTAATAGCAATAATTATAAATGAAAGTAAACAACTTTAAAATTTTTAAATGCAATAACCTTCCATAACTTTGTCTACTGGCTTCCCAATCATGCTAAACATTTTCTGAATTGGGATGGGGGAATAGATAGTTCAAGGTTCAATCTTACCCATATTCCTCCCCTCCTCTTATTTATTCCTTTTTCCATACCTAAATCCAATCAATAAATACCTCTTCATGTTCTTTCCCTTATGAATCCTTCCCTTCATCTGTCTTCCTTTTTTTTTTATGAATATGGGAAGGAAGCAAAGTTGACTGACACATTAGCAAATTACAGGGGGCAGTCCCGTTGTCATAAGTACAGATACAGAGATTTAAATTAATGAACTGTCCATTTAGAGGTTCCATCTCATACAGCAGTCTGGGGAAAAATATCATCTTATGCAGTTTTCTGATCTGGATGCTCCTTCAAACAGTCTTCAGCACAGCATCTCAGCATCTTCTTCTCTTCATCTTCTTGTAGAAATCCAGATGTCCACTCTCCTACAAAACTGAACTTAATACCATCTTAGATTACCATTCCTATCACTCTTACAAAAATCACAATTGAAACTTTTGACAAATTGTCATTTTTTTTTAAAAGAAAAGAAAATTCACATTAAAATGTATCTTCTACATTTCACAGTAAGTCATTATTCATTCCCTCATTAGGAAGATGAGATTTCACTAAGGAGTCAATACCAGGCTCCAGTACTTATATAAATACAATAAATAATCATTTTTAACACAGTGCATATCACATCATAAAACAATTCCAACTTCTGATCATGTGATGCTTCTTTTAAAGCATTTACAATATAGTCCACAAACCATTTTTCATTTAACAGTAACCAACTAGGACAAAATTGCCAGGCCTAGAGGCCTGAGGGCTACCCGAGTCTTCTTACCTCTATCCCCAGGTCTTCGGTTGGCCAAACCGGATGCTCGTATGAGAGAAAGGACGTTCCAGAGTCGAACAAGGGTTGAGCTTTATTTCAGGGTCTAGTTACAAGTGCAGAGGAATTCTTCCTTAGGAGGGAGCGAAGAATCTCCCAAGGAGGCAAAGATCTTACAATAAGAGATTGGAAGTAGAAGTATAAGCGGGGAGAGAGGGGGAGGGGAGAGAAGAGAGAGGAAAAGCGGAGCCTTCTGTCCTGTCCGCTCCGCGCCCCTCCCGCCAAGGAGAGCTTTCAGGCTTTCCTGATCCTACTTAAGCTCTCCAGCTGCATAGTTTGCATCTGAATACCGTGCTGTTAGGTGTGCCCAGATCTGGGACAATCTCGAGGGCGGGGAGAGCTCTCTCCCATCACGTTTCTCACGGGAAGAGGCGGAAATACACGAGATAGCTCGGTTCACCTCGATTCCCAGTCGTTTCCTGGGGGGTCTCGTGAGAACTCTAAGATTTAGAAGTTCCCACCTTTACCCGCCCGAGACTGTCCACCTGGAATTGCACTTCCATCCCCAGCACAAAATAATAACTGTGCATGCTAGTCTCACAAGCCCTTGACCTAATCATCTCCACACTATTACTAAGAATTAGAGGACCCTAACTTATTGTTGTTGGTCTAAAGTCCTAAACCTGTTAGCTCAATTTTAGACTTAACCTCAGATGTTCCCCTACCAACAATCTATTATTCAACAGATCTGGTATTTTTACTTACAAAACTTCTGATTTTAGGAATTTGCCACTAAGAGTAGGGACATTGCAGGGGAAACAACATCTCCCTCACTTCATGTCAATTCCAGGCAGGAGTAGATTGTCAACTGGCATTCAGCCAGGCTTAAAGTCTACCAGTTGTCAGTGGGGAAATTGAGTCAGGAGAATCCTACCTCAGCCCAGACTGAACAGTCACTCTCCTGACCTTCCCACGAGATCACCTTTTTGCAGTTCATACCAGCATCTCACAGGCTTATTGGCATCATGGATCAGTGGCTCAGACCACCTCTCTTGCTATCCACACCTGGAGTTAGACTCAGAAGAACAGTCAGTTAATAGTCCCACAAAAATCTTAAAATAGCAAGCTCCAATAATCAGTTTCAGACATGACTAATTTCACATTGGTCAAGGAACATCTTTGAAGCAGGTCTAAGTAGCCTACATGCCTTTCTATACATGTTCTAGTTCCTGATTGAATGACAATCATAAGTCATTGCTCTAATAGATTTATATCTGTTTCCCAAACTACTTTATCCCTTTCTAACCCTGCTCAATCTAAAAGAATGAGCTACACATGTGATAAGTTCAGACATTAACTTGAATTTTTATGTTCATGTAATGAATTCAAATCAAAACAATCATTTAACTTTCAATGCCAAATATTACCAGAGGCTACCTACCTCTAAGAATATTAGACTGAAATTCTTTTTCCCAAACTGAAGATGTCTCTGATTTAGTCTCAGTAATTAATTCAGTTAATTGTTTTAATACTAATTGCTTTTACATCATTTTGTAACCTGTAAAGATCTTATTCCAAGTTGGGACCTTTGTCCATTACCCCAAAAGAGTTTTAGTCTCATTTGTCTAAAGGCCCTGGAAAACTTCACCTTAAAAACTCCTTGGTTTTTGTTTTTTTTTCCACATGAACCAGCTCTCCTAAGATCCACTCTATCACTATGCCCAAGTCTATTCTACTTCCCACTCTTAATTCTATCAGTCCAAATCTCCAGTTTACTGGCCACTCCCATCAAGACCATTCCTGGAGCTCCCAGACCACCTGCCCCCCCCCTTTTTTTTTGTAAAGGATTCCTTTCCCTGAATCCCCCTGTAAATAAAATACAATTACAATTAACTTTGAATCCCAGTCTTATTCTATGTAACAATGATACAATATCTACTTATTCCCATTAGATTTAGAAAGAATGTTCCCAGAGATTTTATTTACCTCTTTGATCTTAAATTTGCCCTAAAGAGCCAATCACTGAAGATCATTTCTTGTACATTTTCAAATTCTCACCAAAGCAAGTTCTATATACAATCTCCTCAGCTGCTGGGGCTGTACTTGTTACTAGCCTGAGGACTGCTTCTTTTCCCACATATTCACACAGTGTACCAGCTTTAGGTTTTAGCATTAGAATTACAAATGGCAAACATAATTTTCGTAAGTGATAACAAATTGTTTTAGCTATGAACCCGAACAATAAATTTTGGATGACACCAATTGCATTTTCATATCCTATTAGAGAAACTAAATTCTTCCCACTTTTGTAACTTACAAATACAAATTGGATAGGTAGGCCTTCCAAAAACCCATACGAAAGATTTTACAAAGTATTTCTTAATACAACAAATATTTCCTCTCTTATGTACAGTTTGCAATTTATCACAATCCCCTTGAAACTAATTGACAGAAATCACAAGAAAAGACCTAAACCCAAAGCCTTTTCACATTTGCCCATAAACTTTCTTTTACAAACATAACTTTAGAGTAAATGCTTGATTCATGGCAAAAACAATTTTAGCTAAAATTTCCTTTTCAACAACAGAAATAAACTTTTAACATAATACATGCTCAGATGAAACAGGTTTGAAAATCACACCTATATATATATATATATATATACATGTACATTTTTAAAGCGTTCTCATTTTCTTAATAAGAATGCTACAACAAGGAAACTCTTATAAAAAAAAATTCATAACAGCTCTTTTTAACCAATTCATTAATTAACTTAACAATGCAATTTCTAATACAATATTTAGATAGATTACCTAAAAATTTAAACTTAAGTTTACTTAAAACTTAAAAGAAGCCATTAACCTGTTCAGCTCTTTTTTTATAACCAAATGTAAGTTTCAAATTATCAAATTTCTATTACATCTTTTTAAAACCCCAATCTATATGTAATAAATTACAAAATTTAAAATCGTGTAACAGTTACATTAGATTAATGTTGCATCTAACAAATACCTATCCTTTTGTTAATGGATCTAACATTTTTGGCAGAAATGCTCCTGGGTGTCTCTGCCCTCCTCTTATTTGCCCCTTTCTGGCCCTCCCACTCTGTAAAGAAAAAGAAAAACCTAAACCTATTATCTTTTTACTTTAAATACATTGTCTGGCATCAAATATATTGATCTAATTAAACCTAAATCCAAAACTCTCAGCTCTAAGTTGCTTACTTGAGATTTTTTACTTTCTAATCTTCTGCTTACTTCCACCAAACTTTAATAAATTCTAACCTATCTGAAACATTAAATTAAGAATGACACATTTCACCTATTCACAATTCCAAATACGACCAGAATGAATTCACTTAACTTTCTGTTATTTCCCATTACACTAAAATTTCTTCTTTTGGGTGAGGCAGGAAATGGTTAATTGGTTGTTAGCATGCCTCTTAGGTCTGAGGGAAAAAGATTTTTTTTTTTCCTTTCTCTCCCTCCTTGTCCCTCCGCCCCTCTGAAACTAGTCTGGAGGGGTTGAAGAAAGGGAGTAACAGGAATTTCAAGGACAGTTCAGCTCAGCCTTTCTGCTCCTGCTGGCTGGCTGGCTGGCTAAATTTACAGCCTTATCAGATAAAAACAGAGACACATAGACTTTCATTCACACAGAAATACCAACACAACATATACAGACAAAACATTTAACAGAATAGAATAGTACATATAGGTTTAAATTTTTGGCAAACCCAATCCTCGGAGGAACCATATTTGGGCCAGATTGTGCCTCCTCCTCCGATGTCTTTTCACCCCATATGAAACAACAATACTTAATCATCTTCTACATTCTTTTCTCTATAATTTTGGTAATTCATGCCAATTTTGTAATCGGTTTCCCAAGGGACTATTTACCGGTATTTCTTCCTGACTCCACTCCGAAGCTCTATTCTTGGACTGCTTTTGTCTCATTTTGGTCGAGGGTTGTCGCCAACACCTCCGAGTCTGAAACTCAACGAATTATGCTAGCTCCCTTGCTAGCTTCTCTTGCCAGCTCTCAGGTGAGGGTCGCCTGTCACCAGCAGTCACCCAGCAAACGTTTTTGGGGGGGCCCTTCACCCTGGGGTCCCGCAGTCCACTAATTTGGTTGGGAGTCATCACCTTCTCCCCGAGTCTGTCTAAGACTCAACGAATTGACCCCCAGGCCCCACCCCGCGCTTACCGCTGGGTCGTATACGCGTACAAGTTGCCTGACTGCAAACTTCAACACCAACCGGTTGGCATTTTTACACACTTCACAGCTTCGGAGTCTTTGGAGTCCCTATCTCTATTCTTTTCTGTCTTCAGTGAGTTCCTCTGCTTCGGGTCATTACCTTGCAGAGAGGGAGGCCCAGCAGCCCTTTTCAAGGACGATAGGGAAATCTCCCCACAGGCGCCCAGTCTTTGAACTGAGCTGTCAGCCATCTCTCAGAAAGGTCACAGATCCCGGGAGAAGCCCCCAACCTGTGGGATGGCTCAGGTCCCTACATAAATCAATTACTCAGAGGCCTCTCAAAGTGATGACAGAAAAGTGATTTATTCGATTCTCGAGAAGCGGGGCTCACCTGTAGGAGTAGGAAAGCCGAAGACAAAGAACAGGACAGTGATTTATATAGACCCTAACGCAAGTCCCTCCTCCCCCCACTGACCATTATCCTCATTAGCTGAGAATATGGTCTTACATTCTAGACACGAAATCTAACCAATCCCTTTTGAAATGAAGACATCGAGGAATTTCGTAAGTTTTGTCCAATCATTGAGACCCTAATACACTACACAGTTTTATATCCTTATATGGAACTATTCTATTCTAAAAATATTGTAACCTTGAGCCTTTAGGCCTTACCTCACCCCTGGGAGAAAAATTACAATCTGAGGAGTCTTCACTAAGTCTATCCCACTCAGGTGGAAATTGAGAAGAGGCGGTGAAAAATGTTTCATTATATTGTTCAGAATTATTAACTGTTATACTATTTAAATCTAAGTAAAGACTGTTTGAAGCTAAAATATTGTCTGATCCCAGTAACTTTGCAGGGATGCCAGAGATGACTACAAAAAATTTTGAGTTTCTGTAGTCCCTGGATCCACTCAAAACATACTTGTTTGAGGTCTCCACATCCCGGTCTTATTTTGTGTTCACCAAGCTTGTATTTTGGCTTTGTCTAAATTTTATCAAATATTTATATTACTCATATCCATTTTGATCTACCTTGTTTTCAAGTTGCCCTCTCGGCAAAAAATGCTTTAGGGTGTATGGATGCTTTGTGTGTGGCTTCTTTTGTCTAAATCCTATGTGATGTTGTGAACATGGTTTCTGTAATGCTTGTACTAACTGATTAAATGTGCTTGAACTTCCTTTTTCACAGGGGAAACAGAGAGTGGAGAAGAACAACGAGTCAATCAGGAGGACTTCTGATGTCCTGGGCTGCTTGACATAACAATAATTCTTTGAGGTGACCAAGAGAAAACCCAGATGGACTTGCAGAAAATCAGCAACTCTGAAGCCAATTAAGCTCACACCAGCTTTGAAGTAGATCCTGAGTCATTTGATGGTTTATGGACCTTAAAGAGATATCCTAATCTTCAGAGATTCCCCTGTTTATTGGTTATGTGGCTGTCAAATCCATTCTATTTTTTTGGTTTTGGGAAACATCACATTATCCTACTGTTTGTGCTCAAGTCTTGAACTGTCAGAACTGCTTATCTCTAAGGATGTCTTCTGATTTGTGTATCAAGGGCCACAGCTCTGACTCCTGAAATTTTTCACTCCTCCTGTTTCCTGGATATCCATCTCCCTTTGGGAATGTAATTCTCTGCCTTATTCCTCTCTAGGACCTGCCCAGTTTCTGCCTTTCTCCCCAATCCTCTGCCTTTCTTTGTTTGAAAAGCATAAGTCACCCTTTCTAGCTCCCTTCAGAACAGATGTGGTGGACATAGTCTCACTGTCCCAGCTTGCAAGCTCCTTCTCAGGCAATAAATGCATTTATAATATTTGCAAACTGTGATTGGGCTCTGGCTTATTCCAGTTCACCTTTTTTTTGACCTAGGTTTCTTCTTCTTCTTTTGAATATTAGCAATGCTTCTTGGTATGACTATCTGTATGTTCTTTTGGACAAGATATGAAGTCTGGTGATTGAACTGCATTTCATCTGGGGAGAAAAAAGTCAGGATGACTGGGTGCTCCCAAGTATTAATTGGGGTAGACTGAACACAGCTAGAATGACTCTCTGGGCCACAGTTGAGACCTGTAAGAAACATTTATATAACATACATCTCTCTATATATACATGTATATATGTGTGTGTGTGTGTGTGTGTGTGTGTGTGCGTGCGTATGTTTATCATTATTTTTTCTGATGGTGAAGTTTCCTCCTTTATCAACAAGGCCTCAGGCCTCAGGGCCAGATTGCACATCATGGCATATAATACAACAGGGAAAGATACAGATAACCTCGTTCCCTCCTGGGAAAAATCCCCAGGGCAAAGACTCCTCCAATTCCAGACATATCTAGGCCAGGAGAAGGAGAGTTTGGTCATTTGTGGAGAGCCATCACCCATATCATTTCCCTCAAATACAGTAATACCGTGCAAACTTCCATGGGTCATACTGTCTCTTGGGCCTGGAACAGAGGCCTCCTGGCCTGACTCAGTGCAAGGATACAGCCTTGTGTCCCCATACCTTTTCCCAGGAACTTTGGCTACCCTTGGGTTGTGCCATCTCCAAGTCATGGAGGTTATGGCCTCATCTCCTGTGGCTGGAACTTCCATCATTGCCCCCACAAGGCGAGCCCTCATCTGATGTCTAGGTGCTGATGAGGGCTCGAAGAGGTTGTGGTGAGACCTCCAGAAGGACCAGGATGCCAGGGGGCAAGTCACCTGGAAGGAATTAGTGGACTCAAGCATTGTTGAGGTCAAGGTAAAGGCTTATTACACTTCACAGTGGGCAAGAGTTCTTAGGGAACCTGTAACCTTAGAGGGGTACAGGTAAAGTTTATATAGGATATTCTATAGTGAAGCATGTGCCAAGTATGTGACTAGGTGTTTTGGGGTGGGATTGGGGAGTGGTTAGTTCTTAAAGAACCATGCCCTTTTGGTATCTACTGTGCAGGTATTTCACCCTAAATAACCCAAGAGGGGGATACCTGGAGGTATGATTTTAGACCTGAAATGGCACTAAGTGAACTAATGGTCAAGGTTGGCCCAGAAATACCAGGTTGATCCCATCAAAGTCTTGTTAGATAAGATAAATACAAGAGACTATACATATGCCCAAGTCTAGGATACATATGATTGGTCAGTCAGTAGAAAATGTTGTTATGACCCAGTGCACAACCTGTTCAGCCAGTAGACAGCTGGTTCAGACTAATAAGTTCTATAGTTGCAGCTGGTTGCTGTATCAGGAAAGGAGATAATGGTTGTTGCTGGGCAGGCTGTGTCCTTGGGCTAGGGAGAAACTGCCTGGGATAGTATTTTGAGGCTAGGGAGAAATGTGATTTTAGAATTGGGGCCCAAGCACATGTACTCAAGCACTCCATCATTTCCCCCTTAATCATATGGGACCCAAAATCTTTTGGGCTAAGGGATGAAGGTCTCAGCTTCTGAAACTGCTTCATGGTGAGAGAGGACATAGAGCTGTCCCTGTCTCACGGGGTCTTGTCATTCAAGAGTTTGGGCCTGTAGCCAATGTTGGGAACTTGGCTGATGCCCTGTCCAGAGGGTGATGGGTCATGGTCTTGGACAAGGAGGATGGTACCCAAACTAAGCTGTCATCTGCAACTGGAGGGTACTGAACCTAGAAGACACAAATCTGGCAAAGAGATTAAACAAACAAAGACCAAAAAGGCATAGGGAGATAATGAGTAGAAGTGAGGTGAGTGTGAGAATACTGTCAAATTTTCTCACACCCTCTCAACATACTTAGTAACTATTGAGGAACAGGAGGGGCTTGGATGACCCCTGCTTTTCCCAGACCTTCTTATCTGCTTTCCATATTTTTAATAAAATATTTATTTATCTTTCCAAATCTTTTGAACCCATTACTCAGACTGCTTCACTTTCCTTTATATTTCTATCATAGACAAGATAGTTTGCAAGTTATTACTTTTCACTAGCTTAGCTATACTGCCTTAAACAAAAGAGGTTTCTAACTTGAACTTCATAACTGAATAGATGTACATCCTTGTTTCATAAGTTTGTTTATCCTTCTCTGATTATATTCACTCTGGAAGAGAAAACTTATAAATTAAGTTGTTTTTTTACATTTGATAAGTTCAAACACTAATTTTAACTCTTGCTTAGGCCATGGAATGACTACAAATTCAGATCAAAACATCAAGATCTCTTCTGTTTTATAGATCATTACATTAATCTAGCAATACATTATCTTGAAAATGAAACTTTAATAGGCCTTACAAGAAAGATTTTTTAAAAAACATTTCTTTTGAAAATATTTCCTTTTCTTTTAAAATAGTCTAAAGCTTATCCTGATGTTTAGAGAGTCACTAAACTTTTATAAAGAAGCTTAGTTGAAAACTTTTAAAATGATAGCTTTCTTTTCACCTCGAAGCAAAAAAAATGCCCTTTAAAATTAAAATTCATTAAAATTTAGCTGGTACAAAAATGTCCTTAAGTAATATGAATTCCAAAAATATTATTACAAACAATTCTTAGTTATTGCAGAATTCCTAGATATCACAAAATACTTTGGTCAAAAAGGTGTTGGAAGCTCACATTGGTATCAGTAAGAAACTGATCACAGGAAAACACTACTGCTTTTAAAATCCTTTTACACAATGGGAACATTTTACGGTGAGTCTTAAGTAGTTTACATAAATTTCTGCACATGTTCTAATTCTAGATAAAAATAATATTAGATTTCCCAGTAAGATCACACAAAAATCTCGTGTGTTTTATTGGTCACTTGCTATTGATTATAGAAACTTGCTATAGAAGGAAAAAAGCAGGGACATGTGACATATCAAATGTGACAGGATAAAACATCCTTGACTCTGTTTGAATTCAGATAAGAGCAAAATTCTCCAATCATGCAGTATCTGTTTCATAGCCAAGCTCAGAAATAGTCAGGTGGGAAACATTCCTTTTTTTTTTAAAAAAAAATGACTTTATTTGTTTTCAGTGCTCTACAATCACTTCCACATATCTTAGATTTTTTGCCCTCCCTCCCCACTTCCTCCCTGAGATGGCATGCAATTTTATGTAGGTTCTACACATACATTCCTATTAAGTACATTTTCACCTTAGTCATGTTGCATAGAAGAATTAAAATGAATAGGAGAAATTATAAAACAAAACAAAACAACAGTACAAAAGAAAATGGTCTGCTTCATTCCGCAATCGAATTCCATATTTCTTTCTCTGGATGTACAAGGCATTTTGCCTCAAGAGACCATTGGGAATTTTTTAAGTCCTTGCATTGCAATGAAGTACTAAGTCTACCAGAAAAATTCCTTGCACATTGTGGTTGTTGCTGTCTACAAAATTCTCATGGTTCTGCTTCTTACACTCAGCGTCAGTTTATATAAGTCTTTCCAGGCCTCTCTGAAGTCTTCCTGTTCATCATTTCTTATAGCACAATAGTATTCTATCACATTCATGTACCACAATTTGTTCAACCATTCACCAATTGATGGGCATTCCCTTGAGCTCCAGTTTTTGGCCATCACAAAGAGAGCTGCTATAAATATTTTTGTACATGTGAGACCCTTTCCCATTTTTATGATTTCTTGGGGATACAGTCCTAGAAACAGTATTGCTTGGTCAAAGGGCATACACATTTTTGTAACCCTTTGGACATAGTTCCAAATTGCTCTCCAGAATGGTTGGATCAGCTCACAGCTCCACCAACAATGACTTAGGGTTCCAAATATCCCACATCTTCTCCAACATGTATCATCTTCCTGGGAAACATTCCTTTTTCAAAGGAACACAATGGGAAAACTGAGCCAGGGGGAGCCCATTGTAGATTGAGGCTAAAATTGTCTCCTTGGTCTTTCCTTTCCAGATACAAACTTCACCTGTTAACAGTTACAGGATCACATTCCCTCTGAGTAGCTTGTGGCATTTCTCTCAGATACTGAATTAATGCAGGCAACTGTACCCAAATTCAAACTCAAAACAAAGATAGTGATGGTTCCAAATGCCTTTTACCTTAAAAAGACTAATCTCAAGTCTCACTAGAGCCAGATACAGATATTTCCACTCTCATGGAGTTGCAATTAGCAATAAAAATTTACCAGGACTCACACACACAATGGATTCCACTTCTCACATTTACCCTCTCTTCCATCACCCCCCCCACCCTGCTTATCCCCTTCTCCCCTACTTTCCTGTGCTATAAGATAGGTTTTTATACCAAACTGAGTGTGCATGTTATTCCTTCTTTGAACCAAATGTGATGAGAGTAAGTTTCACTTTTTCCCTCTCACCTCCCCCCTTTTCTCCTCCACTGAAAAAACTTTTTCTTGCCTCTTTTATGAGAGATAATTGTCCCATTCCATTTCTCCCTTTCTCCTCCCAATATATTACTCTCTCCCCCCTTAATTTTATTTTTTTAGATATGATCCCTTCCTATTCAACTCACTCTGTGCTCTCTCTCTCTCTCTCTCTCTCTCTCTCTCCATACATATATATATATATATATATATATATATATATATATATATATATATATATATATATATATATATATATATATATATATATATATATATATATATATATATATATATATATATATGTGCATATGTGTATTGTTGGGGGACAGCTCTGGACCGGGGTCCCCAGTGAGGACCGTGAGATGCCTGAGGGTCCGAACCTGCCCCCTTGTGGGGTACTGGGATGGCCCTGGTAACAGGCTGGCTCCACCCACGGGGAGGCACTTGGGAGGAGCTCGCCCGCCCATGGGAGGTAGGGGGGAGGAGACAGGGGATAATAAAAGGGGATGACCATGAGAGCTGGGAGAGGAAAAGGAATAAAGCTTGCTGACTGCAACTCCTTTTGGGTGCTCTGCCTGTTTATTGCCCTCCCCCAACAGGGAGAGGGACCGGAGACGTCCGAAGACCGGGGATAGGTAAGTAGAAGGCGAAGGCCCGGGAGTCGCCCCGGGCAGTGTATGTGTGTGTGTCTGTGTGTGTGTATAATCCCTCCAACTACCAAGATACAGAGAAAAATTTCAAGAGTTACAAGTATTATCTTTCCATGTAGGAATGTAAACAGTTCAACTTTAATAAGTCCCTTGTGATTCTGTTTCCTGTTTACCTTTTCATGATTCTCTTGATTCTTATGTTGAAAGTCAAATTTTCTTTTCAGCTCTGGTCTTTTTATCGAGTGCTCGAAAATCATCTATTTCACTGAATGACCATTTTTGCCCCTGAAGTATTATACTCAGTTTTGCTGGGTAAGTGATTCTTGGTTTTAATCCTAGTTCCTTTGACTTCTGGAATATCATATTCCACTCCCTTCTATCCCTTAATGTAGAAGATGCTAGATCTTGTGTTATCTTGATTGTATTTCCAAAATACTCCAATTGTTTCTTTCTGGCTGCTTGCAATATTTTCTCCTTGACCTGGAAACTTTGGAATTTGGCTGCAAGAATCCTAGCAGTGTCTCTTTTTTCATCTCTTTCAGGAGGTGATCAGTGTATTCTTTCAATATTTATTTTGCCCTCTGGTTCTAGAATATCAAGGCAATTTTCCTTGATAATTTCATGAAAGATGATGTCTAGGCTCTTTTTTTGATCAAGACTTTCAGGTAGTCCCATAATATTTAAATTGTCTCTCCAAGATCTATTTTCCAGGTCAGTTTTCCAGTTCCATTGTTTTTCCAATGAGATATTTCACATTATCTTCCATTTTTTCATTCTTTTGGTTTTCTTTTGTAATTTCTTGGTTTCTCATAAAGTCATTCACTTCCATCTGTTCCATTCTAATTTTTAAAGAGCTGTTTTCTTCAGTGAGCTTTTGAATCTCCTTTTTCATTTGGCTAATTCTGCTTTTTAAAGCATTCTTCTCTTCATTGGCTTTTTGGACCTCTTTTGCCAACTGAGCTAGCCTATTTTTAAAGGTGTTATTTTCTTCAGCATTTTTTTTTTGAGTCTCCTTTAGCAAGCTATTGACTTGCTTTTCATGATTTTCTTACATTGCTCTCATTTCTCTTCCCAATTTTTCCTCCACCTCTCTTACTTGTTTTTCAAAATTCTTTTTGAGCTCTTCCTTGGCCTGAGCCCATTGCATATTTATTTTGTTTGGGAAGCAGAAGCCTTGACTTTTATGTCTTCCCCTGATGGGAAGCATTGTTCTTCCTCATCTGAAAGGATAGGAGAAAATACCTGTTCACCAAGAAAGTAATCTTCTATACTTTTATTCCCCCCCCCCACTTTTTTGGTTATTTTCTCAACCAGTTACTTGACTTTTGGGTCCTTTGTCAAGAGTGGGGTATACTTGGACTTGTAAGTTCCTCCAAGGTGGCACAATCAAGGGAGAGGAGTTTACTCCCTGACCAAGCTCATGGTTGAGATTCAGATCAGCTGCTCAATTCCCCCAGGGGCTTTAAGCTGAGGGCTCCAACAATGCACGGTGTCTGCTGCCTACCTTGGCCACTGCCACCGCAGGTGCTGCCACCCACTCCTGCTGCCACTACCACTGCCTAGGGCCTGGGTTAGGGGAGGACCCTGCTCCCTTGTCACTGAGGTCAAAAAGCTCTCTCACTAATCTTTGAAGCTGTCTTTAGTGTTTGTGGGTTGAGGGATCTGTGAACCCCCGCTGCTGCTGGGGATTCCACCCCCAAGGCCTTCTCCAGCCCTGTTCCTCCCAGTGCGACACGGCCAATGCTGGGCTGTACTCTGCTCTGTGTCTGGTATGACAGACTTTTTCCATCAGCCTTCCAGGTCACCCTGGGCTGGATAGCTCCACTCTGTCATTCTGTGGCTTCTGCTGCTCTAGAATTTGTTGAGAGTCATTCTTTATAGGTATTTTATGGGCTGTGGGGGGAAGAGCTAGAGTATGTGTATCTTTCTACTCCACCATCTTGGCTCTGCCCCTCCAACAGCCTCCCCTTCATTTTGTAAGGGAGATTAATTCCTTTCAGAAAGGGATACAGAGTCTGATTACTCTGCTCTTCTGAAAGAGAGAGAGAGAGAGAGAGAGAGAGAGAGAGAGAGAGAGAGAGAGAGAGAGAGAGAGAGAGAGAATACTGTTAGTATCATATCTATCTGCTCTTTTATATATAATTAGTCTAAGGCATGAATCCTTTATGTTCAAGCTGATTACTGATTACTTTTCATTAATTCATTCATTAATTAATCAAGCTCTGTATCTGAGGCTTGACTATCTTTCCATTAGATGCCAGTTCCACAATGAACACACATAGCAAACAGCAAATAAACCCATTTATCCAACTGAATAGCAAACGGAAACCAGACAAAGTATACATAAGGGGAAATATGCCAGACAATACAAAGTGAAGGTACTTTGCCACTGGAAGTGAGATGTCAGCTCAACAAAGAGAGAGGGAACCCCAGATCTTGTTGCTGTTCAGTCATTTCCAGTTGTGTCTGACTCTGTGATTTCACTTGAGATTTTGTGGGCAAAGATATTAGAGTGATTTGCCATTTCCTTCTTCAGCTCATGTTTTACAGATGAGGAAACTGAGGCAAACAGGTTGAAGTGACTGAGGTGGCACAGCTAACAAAAGTGTCTGAGGTCATATTTGAACTCAGGAAGAGGAGTATTCCTTATCTCTCCATGCTCTGTTCTCTATCTCCTAGGTCACTTAACTGTCCTATCCTAGATCTTACCCAAGGGGAAATTCCCCAAAGATGCTGATGTGATAAGGTGGATATAGTGACATTGTAGAGACTGTACATTTCTCTACCTGTTGGCTTTTCCCTAGTCTTTCTCTCTTTTCATTGACTTAAAGAGAGGTTAAATTCATGCATTTTATTTCTCTAGGCTGAAAGCTAGAAAAGTCAAAATCTCTCTTCTCTCTTTCTCTCACCAGTTCTGCCTGCCCTTCAGGCAGATAAGGAGCATTAAGTAATCAGTCTCTACCAGTGAGGAGATAGTCCCACCCAACTGATCCTTTGAGCCAAAGGTTGCATATATGTTTCTCCATCTTAACATAAAGCCACTCTCACGAACAGACAGTGATTACAATTAGTATGTATTATACCAAGATTATTTGCTTCCACATTTATTTAATTTTTCCACCTTTATAAACTCCTGGAATAAAAATACTTTTTGAAAGAACATCTTTAATTTGTATTAATTACTACTCTAGAAGGAATTATTAGACAACAAGCTGAGAAAGATGACTTAGAATGGGATCTTCCACAAAAGAGAGGAAGGGTCTTAAAGGCAGATAGGGCAGAGAGAAAGTTCAGATAATATTTTTTGAGCTTCACAATTTTGTTGTGGGATAGGTCTGCTAGTGAAAATGTTAAGGCGAGACCAAGAATATTATTTTATTAGAAAATAAAGAACTTTTCTTAGAACTACACCAGCACTCTTACTTTTATATTGTATTGTTTTGATCATGCTTCCCCTACCAAGGAGGGGAGAGAGGGGACAAACATTTATTAAGTGTTTACTATGCACTTAACAAATATCATCTCATTTCATCCTCTTAACAACTCTGTGAGGTAGTTGAGTTTACTCATAGTTGAGTAAACTAAGGCAGACAAAGGTTAAGTGATTTGCACAGCATTATAGAGCTAGAACATGTCTGAGGCTGGATTTGAACTAAAGTCTTCCTGACTCTAGGCCGAAGTGACTATCCTAGTTGTGGACCACCTAGTTGTAGAAAATATTTTCATAATAGTGATCCAGTTTTTGAAAATGAGTTCTTGTAGACTGTTTAAGATTTTTGGAACTAATATTCAATAACAAAGTACAATAAGAGTACTGAAAACAATGTTCAAACATGGACCATTCTGTTTGAATATTAACTTCTGGTTTTAAGGTCTGATCACCAATTGGAGTTTTTCTTGTTTTGTAATTAATTGCTTTTATAATTTAAGGTATTAAAATTATTTCCCCTCCTTTGACAAAGATATTTTGCATCTTCATTTTCATTTTTTGTTGAATCATTGAAAAACATGGAATCTATTTCAACCATTACTAATGGTCATGTAAGGTTAAAGAAAAAGTATTTATTAAAATAAACTTAAATTGTCAATACAGAACTCAACATACCAAAGCAGAAGTAAGGAAGTAGTTTTATATATACATATATATGTATATGTATATATATACACATACATACATATATATGCACATATGCATGTGCATATGTATAAATGCATGTATATACACATATATAAATTATCTCCTCACTCTCTTTCTTACCTATATCCAACTAATAGTAAGTTCTGTCATTTACAACTTCACAATATTTCTCTTCTAATACTAGGCCTGTGTCTCAAAGAGATTAAAGAAAAGGGAAAAGGAATTATTTGTACAAAAATATTTATAGCAATTCTTCTTGTGGCAGCAAAGATTTGGAAATTGAAGGGATGCCCATCAATTGGGGAATGGCTGAACAAGTTGTGGTATATGACTGTGATAGAAAACCTTTGTACTATAAGAAATGATGAACAAGATGTTTTCAGAGAAACTTGGGAAGACTTGAATGGGCTAACACAAGATGAAGTGAGTAGAACCAGGAAAACACCGTACACAGCAACATTGTAAGGATGATCAACTGTAGAAACCTTAGCTACTCTAATCAAGACAAAGATCCAAGACAATTCCAAATGACCCATGTGAAGAAATACCATCCACCTCCAGAGAGAGAACTGATGAACTCTGGATGTAGATTGAAGCATACTTTTTAAACTTTCTTCCTTTGTACCACTTCAGTCTTTGGGAAGGGGAAAGGAATTAGGTTCATAGCTTAGCTTGGTTCCTATAAAATACACAGTCCCAATATCCAACTCTAAAACTCTCTTTGGATCCCAGGCCCTCTAGTTTTTCTGGGTTTCTCTGTCAGGTTGGCTAGCTGCAACATCCCACATGGAATCCTGGCTTCAGATTCACCGTAGCTTGAATTCTAATGTGATCATACCTAGCACCTGAAACTAAGGCAGACTAAATAAAAGAGAAACTCCATTCCCCATTCTGGGGCTGGGATAAAAGAAAGTAGAACAAGGGAAGGAAGTCCTTCCCCTCTTACCAATTCAGTTCATAGTGCTCATGCTCTGGGTGAACTGTGATCTTAACTCTCTGAATAGAATGGGGAAGAGCTTCAGGCCCGAAAGAGGTGGAAAAATGACCTCGGTCTCCCCAGGTCAAAGACACAGGCTATGAATAAGTTTTGATGTAGGAATGTGATAGAATACTATCGTGTTATAAGTAGTTATGAAAGGGATGGTTTCAGAAAAACTTGGGAAGGCTTATATAATGCAAAGTAAAGTGAGCTGAAGGAGGAAAACAATTTACACAGTAACAATATTGTAAAGATAATGAATTTTGAAAAATTTAATAACTGATCAGTACAATGATTCACCACAATTCCAAAGGACTCATAATGAAAAATGCCATCCACCTCCGGATAGAGAACTAATAGGTATGAAGAGCAGAATGAAATATTTTTTTCTTTCTTTTCCTTTTTTGTTTGAACATGGTTAGTAAAGAACTATGTTCTATATTACTTCAGACGTGTAATGGGTATTTTATTTCTCATCTTCCCAATGAATGGGGGAGAGAGGGAAAGAATTTGGAACTGAAATAAAGTGAAATTTAATAAAAAAAAAAAGACATGTACTGTTCCTGTTATGTAAGACTCAAAGGAGGCTACACCTATTCACATGATAGGGGACAATGAATGCTTCCATCTTAGTAGAACTGAGCATCACTAGGCAAACCTCTTAAGGTAACTCCTCATTAGATGATCTGGATATACTTCAAAGGCTCCATTACACTAGAAAATAAATGATGCATCATAAGTTCTCTCTTCTCCTTAATTCTTTACCACAAAATTCCCTGACATCATCACCTTTTTCTTGTTTGCTCTAGTCTTTGAGGAAGAAGTGGTTCTTCCCATGTTATGGCTACCACTTCTACTTCAAACCTTAATCCCATCCCTTCCCCTCTTGTCTAGAAATTTACCCCACTGATAATACCCTCTTTGTTACTAATTTTTAATCTCTTCTTATGCCTTTGCTCTTTCCTGGCTTCCCAAAGCAGAAATGTGGGTCTCCCAGTTCCCAAAAAACCTTCACTATACTGTACTATTCTCTCTAACTATCTTCCTATAGCTCTCCTCCATTTCACAGTTGAACTAGTAAAAGCCTTCAGTACTCATCGTCTTCATTGTCTCACCTGTCATTCATTTCTCAAACCCTTGTATCTTAGCTTCTGATTTTACCAGTTGAATGAAACTGCTGCCTCCAAGGTCATCAATGATTTTTAAATTGCTAAATCAAATGACCTTTTCTCGTTCTTCATCTTTCTTTACATTCTTTCATCTTTTAACACAACTACTTCCATATTCTTGATATTCTCTTCTTTGAATGTTGTGACATTAGTCTGTCTTAATTTTCCTCCTTTCTGTCTGATTCTTCTCATTCTACTTTGTGGGATCACACCTATGTTCTCCCCTAGAAGTGTGGCTTTACCCTCATGTTCTGTCTTGGGACCTTTTCACTATACAATATATCTTAATGATCTCGTCATTTCCTGTGTATTTTTCATCAATAAGCAATGACTCACAAATCTGCATAAGCAGTCTCCATCTCTCTTCTGAGCTGATGTCCTGCATCACAAAGTACCTCCTAGATATCTCCACTTTGATATCTCATTGACATCTTAAACTCAACAGTTAGGGTAGAGCTAAGATGATGGAGTGAAGTCAGTAATTTTGCCCCACTGTCACAACACATCCCTCTACAACAACTTTCTTAAAAAAAAATCAAACTTGAATTCTGAGTGGGAAAAAGCAACCAAAAGCCATAGTAAAGTACTATTCCCAGTTCAGAGCAACTTACAAAGAACAAGAAGAGGCCTGTGGATACTGGGTAGGAGCTGGTCAGGAGCAGAGCATGGAGGAAACAGCACTAGTTTTGGACTGGCTTGGGGCAGCAGTGGCAAAGAGCAATACTTAACGATGGTAAGGGGCATGAACATGTGGTCAGAAAGAGATACCAGTGTACTAGCACTGGGTATGGGATCGGGCAGCATTTTACAACTCTGTTGCCCATTAACTAGTTTTGGTCACAGTTCCAGGGTAAAGAGAAATGGTTGCAGTCACACTTGAATGAGGTCCAGAGCCAGTCAGAATGACCTCTCTTCAAGTCATTTGGAAGCACCAAAAGCTTATAGGCAACCACTAAGCTGTAAAAACAATGGAAGCTTATTCAAAAAATACAAAAAAAAGATCTCACAGAAGCTCAGGCTTTTATGTTCACCATCCTCCCACTCCTCCAAAAAAAGGTGAGCAAAGCCCAATGGTAGCGATGTGGATAGAAACAGTGCCCTAAGAGTTAAAAGTAATATTAAGGATTGACTTTGTGAAGCCCTTGGTTTATTTTCTAACCTGAAGGTGCCCTAAAGTCTCCCCTTGCCACAAAACTTCCCCTTATCCTGGACCATAAAATTCCTTGTCCCCACCCCTCATCCTGGAAAATGGAATTTCCTTACCTCCCTTATCTTGTGTCATTCATAGTTTGCACCCTGTGTCGTTATTTTGCAAGATTTCTTTATCTTGCAAGACTTATCTAGATCTTCACCCTCTATAAGGAAACCCTAAAATCATCCTATATAAGTTTGACCTTTTCCCTATATCACTGCCTTTGTTTAGTTCCTTGCTAAATCTCAGGCCCACTGCTTTTGAGTCCAGTGGCTACAGAGAAGGTCTAAGTGAATCCATTCACATTTTGAACCAGCTCTCCCATCTCTCTCTTCAATATCAGTATAAATGAAGTCTAGTGCAAAATCAAGATATAGGCTGGGAAAATGAGCAAACAACAATGAGGGAAAAAGAATCTCACCACAAAAAACTACTGTGGTGACAGAGAAGCTGAAAACACAAACTCAGATGATAATAACTTAAAAACTTCTATACAAAAGTTTCAAAAAATACAAACTGAATATAAATGCAACAATAATTCTTAGAAAGGTCAAAGAAAGAGATAAAAAAAGCAAAAATTATTTTGAATATCAAATAAAAATAGAAGAGGAAAAACTGGGAAAAGAAATGAGAGCAATGAAAGAAAATTATGAAAAGAACATTAATAGCTTTGTAAAAGAGGCACAAGAAATACTGAACAAAACTAATTCCTTAAAAAACAAGAATTGCAAATGGTAAAATAATTACAAAATCTCACTGAAGAAAAAAGCTCCTGTGGGGAAAATAATTATTTATTACATTTTGGGTAGTCTGATATTGCTTAATTCAGTGTATGTAGGACTTGTAGATCATGAAGACCTCAGAGACACTCTAGGGGAGCTGGAGATAGCTGCAAGAAATACCTGGACTCCACTCAGGTCTTATGTTTTGAGACTTCACCCAAAAACTCTGTTTTGGTTTTGCCCAAATTGTATTGAAGGTTTAGACTTACCTGCTGATATACACATCAAGAAACTTTTGTACCTTATCTGGAAACTACCCCATTTTAGAAACTGTCTATGGGCCAGTCACTTAACTACTTATCCTTGTACCTTTTTTTGAACTCTATATAATGTAAAACTCATAATGACTGAAGGGACATGAGCCATACCTTTTTTGTTCTGTTTCCTCTGCCAAATTACTTAATAAGCTTTTTCCTAAAGCTTTTTCATGTTTGGATTTTGTTTTTCACTGAAATACCTTAATAATGAGGATTGGTCAAGTAGAAGCTAATGACTCAATGAGACATCAACACACAATAAAACAAAGTCAAAAGAACTGGGAAAAAAGGAAGCAGATGTGAAATATTTCATAGGAAAAACAACTGAGTTAAAAAATAGATTGAAGAGAAATAATTAAAGAATTATTGGACTACTTGAAATCCATGATAAAAAAAATAGAATCTAGGTATGTTTCAAGAAATTATCAAGAAAAACTGCTCAGATACATTACAGTCAGGTGGCAAATGAAAAACTGAAAGACTACTGATCACCTCCTAAAAAAATCCCCAAATGAAAACTCCTAGGAATATTACAGCCAAATTTCAGAGATCTCAAGTTAAAGAGAAAATAGTGCAAACAATTAGAAAGAAAGGATTGGAATACCAAGGAACCATAATCAGGATTACCTGCCTGCCTGCCTGAAAATGAGCACCTTCTACTAAAAGGATGGAGGACTTGGAATATGATTTTCTGGAAGACAAGGGAGCTAGAATGACAGCCAAAAATAACCTACCCAGAAAAACTGAGTATAATCTTATGGAGGAAAATAAACATTTAATGAATTAGAAAAATTTGATATGCCTGATGGAAAGATCAGAACTGAATAGAAACTCTGACATTCAAACATAAGACTCAAAAAGAAGCATAAAAAGAGAAACATGATTGAGAAATCATGAGACTTAAAAGTTTAAACTGATTAAATTCCTTGTCAACTAGCACAAAAATAGCCTCTAATGTGTGGGTGACCAGAGCCGAACACAGCAGGATAGACACAGGAAAGTCAGGAAACAAACAGAAGTTTAATTTCAAAGTGAGGGAAATGTCTTGTAATTAGGAACAGAAATACTAGGGTCCTTCCCCTAGTTGGAGGGGACCTGCTTTAATGCAGCAAAATTCAATGTATGTACCAATGACTGTGCAGTGAGTGGTAACCTTGACAATGAGGGGTAATAGCAACAATGTGACAAGTTTGATTCATAGCAGGGCTTTATGACCAGAACATGGATACTTGTCCAGTGCTTGTTCAGGCTCAGAGAATAGCTGGTACTCGTCAAAGCAATATAATAATTATGTGGAATTTTGCCAGAGGTTGAAATCTTCCAGAGGATGAGCAAGGTTTGCTCTGCCAAGATCAGGGTACAACCTACTTACTGGGCCTTAGCTCTGGAAAACAGGGTGTGTTTTTATATCTTGAAACCCTCTATGGGAAGATGATACATGTAGCCCTTAAGAACTTTATTATTATTAGAGCAATTATAAGGAGTCAACTGGGAAGGCATAGGTCTGAGTCTATCATTTTAGAAAGATCTCAGAAGAAGAATGGAAGGGTGAAAAAGAAGAGTGAACTGGTAGAAGGGAGAGGGGAGAGACAGGATGGGGAGTATTATTTCACATGAAAGAGGCATGCAAGAAAGACTTTTTACAATGGAGGGGAAAATGGAAGGAGGTAGTAGGCAATACTTGAACCTCACTCTAATCTGAACTGGTTCAAGGAGGAAATTTTATACATACATACATGCACATTATATAAACACAAATACACATACAGTGGGATATGGAAATTCATCCTATCTAATAGGGAGGTGAGAGGGAAGGGGAGAAGTGAAAAGGGAGATAATAAAAGGGAGGTTGAATTAAGGGAGACAACAGTCAGAAGCAAAACAGATTTGAGGAGGATCTGAGTTTTTTAGAAAAAGGATAAATTGAATAAAATATATGAAGGGAAATGCACAGTTATCAGTCAAACCTGTGAATGTGAATGGGATAAACTCATAAAATGGAAATGAATAGATTAGAAATAATTCAATAGTATGTTGTTTTCAAGAGACACACCTGAAACAGAAAGATAAATAGAGTTAAAATAAGTAGCTGGAGCACAATCTATTATACTTCATCTGAAGGAAAAATGGCATGACTTCAGACAATGAAAAAGCAAAAATAGATTTAATAAAAAGAGACAGTCAAGGAAAGGGCAGCTTGGTAGGTCAGTGGATAGAGTCCTGGATTTGGAATCAGGAAGACTCAATTTTATGAGTTAAAATCCAACCTCAGACATTTAGTAGCTGTGTGATCCTGGGCAAGTTTCATAACTCTATTTGCCTCAATTCTTCACCTGAAAAATGAACTGGAAAATGAAATGGCAAACTACTCCAGTATCTTTGCTGAGAAAATCCTCAAAACATGTCACAAAGGGTTGGACAAAACTGAAATGACTAGGAAACAGCAAATCAAGGAAATTAGATTTGATAAAAAGGTATCATAAACAATGGATAAATATTAATATTGAACATATATGCACCAAATGGCATAGCATCTACATTTTTGAAGGAAAAGTTAAATGAGTTACAGGGGGAAATAAAACTACACTAGTGGGGGACTTCAAACTATCCTTCTCAGACCTAGATAAATCTAAATATAAGCTCTAGGTAAATCTAAATATAAGATAAATGAGAAAAAAGTTAAGGAGATAGAGTTTTAGAAAAGTTAAATTTGATTACTATTTGATATTCTGGAGAATACTGAATGGAAATAGAAAGGAATATATCTTTTTTCAGCTGTACATGGTACCTTTATAGAAATTGACCATGCATTAGAGAATTAAACTCCCATAAACAAATACAGAAAAACAGAACTATTAAATGTACTCTTTTTGGAATATAATGCAGTAAAAATCATATTCAATAAAAGGACTTTGAAGCTTAGATTAAAAATTAATGCAAACCAAATAATTCAATCCTAAAGATAAAGTGTTTCAAAGAACAAACTATGGAAACAATCAACAATTTCATTAAAGATAATGACAGCAATGAAATAGCACACCAAAATTTATGGGAAGCAACTAAAACAGTGCTTATGGAAAATTTATCTCTAAATGCATATATCAGGGGGGAAAAGCAGATCAATTAAATTTATATTCAACTTTGTGTGTGTGTGTGTGTGTGTGTGTGTGTGTGTGTTCATCCTTCATTGCTGAAGAAGACCATGCCATCAGAAAAATGATGATATGACATGCACGTGACTTTGTTTTGAGTGAAGGAGGGCTGTGTGCAGGTCACCAACCTCACTTCTCCTCCAGAGCCATCTGAATCCAGTGCCCAGGTATTCATCACAATGGCTGGAGATGACCCAGGATGAGGCAACTGGGATTAAGTGACTTGCCCAAAGTCACACAGCTAGTGAGTGTCAAGTGTCTGAGGCGAGATTTGAACTCAGGTCCTCCTGACTCCTGCACTGGTGCTCTATCCACTCTACCACCTAGCTGTCTTGGATCTTCAAATAAAAACTCCTC
Source organism: Notamacropus eugenii (assembly GCF_028372415.1). Classification (NCBI taxonomy): domain Eukaryota; kingdom Metazoa; phylum Chordata; class Mammalia; order Diprotodontia; family Macropodidae; genus Notamacropus; species Notamacropus eugenii. The sequence goes on from NC_092875.1 coordinate 391,089,180, forward strand.
AATTAGGATTTAAAAATCTCCAATTAAATACCAAAATAGAAATCCTGTAAACTAAAGGAGTGGTTAAAATAACTGAAAGTAAAACAAACAAAAAACAATTAAATGACTAAATTAGTCTAGGAGCTAGTTTTTTGGACAAAACAATAAAATTGATAGACCACTGATTAATTTATTTTTTTAAAGTTTTTGATTAATTTAATTTTTAAGGGAGAAAGCTAAATTACTAGAGTAAAACATGAGAAGGGTAGGTGTCCAACTAATGATAATAAAATTAAAGTAATTATTAGAAGCTATTTTATTCAACTATAAGTCAACACAACTGACAACCTACATGAAATGGATAAATAGTCATAAAATATATATTTCCCAGATAAAAAAAAGGAAATATAATGCCTAAGTAACCCTTTCTCAGAAAAAGAAGCTGACTAAGTCATAAATCAACTTCCTAAGAAAAAAAATGGAATAAAACCAAATGGATTAATTATACAAAATATTGAAAGCACAGTTAATTCCAATGTTATATAAACTACATGAAAAAATAGGTAATGAAGGAGTCTTCACAAATTCCTTTTATGACAGAAATATGATTTTGATACCTAAACCAAGGAAAGCAAAAACAGAAAGTATACTATACACCAATTTCCCTAAGAAATATTCATGCAAAAATTTTAAATAAAATGCTAATGAAATGGTTATTACAATATATCACAAAGATGATAGAGTATCACCATGCTGCATTTATTCCAGGAATGCAGTGTTTGTTCAATATTAGGAAACCTATAAACAAACTCTACAGTTCTAAAATGAACCTCATTATTTATCTCCTAAGCCTGTCCCTTTTCCTAACCATCTTATTTCTCTCTAAGGCACTTCCATGTTTCCTATCATCAAAGTTTCCAAACCCTGAATGTTGGACTCTTTATGCTCACATTTATGATGAATCATTTGCCAAGTCTTGTCATTGTACTTTTATAATATCTTTCACATCCATCTTCTTTTTCTACATGGTAACCTCTATAATTATAATCATTTATCACAGCTTACCTGGAGTACTGTAATAGCCTTTTAGCTGTAATTCTTGTTTGCTGTCTTTCCTCTCTTCAATACAACCTTCATAGAACTAATAAAAATAATCTCCATAAAGCACAAGTCTAACCATCTCATTTCAATCATTTCAGTGGAATTTTTTTGGTTTTGTCTTTTTTCTTTTTGCGAGAAAACTGGACTACTTTGCTCCTTACTCACTCTGACATCTCGAGGGAAAACTGGTGTGTTCATGGAATTAGAAACATGGAGTTATTTGACAATTTTTGTAAGCAATTGAAACTGGCTTTTACTTTGCTTAACTGAGGAACAAATTTGTCCCATTCATTTCAACAAGCATTTATTAAGCTCCTCCTATGTGAAAAGTAGAGGGTGCTATTGGACATTGGGCTATGGAAGTGGGCTTTGCAATATAGGATACAAAAATTCATAAAACACAATGCCTATCTTCTAACAGTCTGTAAGCTAGTGGAGGGAAGAAATTAAGACAAAACACATGTACTAATAAAATTAATACAAAATGGAACAAGGTGAATGAAAAGGAGAGATTATAAATGTACTACTGGGGCTTAGAAATGGAATTTCATTTATATAGTGAATTACTTCATGAGATTACTTTCTCTAGCAATGAAGATTAACATCTTCTATGATACTTCTATGACACCTTTGCACTTTTAGAAAATTTCCTAAAGCAGTAAGAGGTTAAGTGACTTGCCCATGATCACACAGTCAATATGCGTGAGAGGTAGGCCTGAAATCCAGGTCTACTTGTCTTTGAGGCTATTTCTCTAGCTGCCTCTCAGGAGTGCTATGCAAATATTAAAACAAATATTTCTTATTTACTTCTGAGTGTAATTCAGGTTAATTTTATTCTATAAATAGTAACAGGTATATGGTGAGTAGACCAAAAGCTGTACCTTCAGTTAGAAAAACTAGTTCAAATCTAGCTTGGGACATTTAATACCTTTGTGATTCTGGGCAACTCACTTTACCTTTGTCTCTCTGTTTCCTCATATGTGAACTGGAGATTATAATAGCACACATCCAGTAGAGTTGTTGTGAGGATAAATTGAGAATATTGTGAAGCATTTTCTAAACCTGAAAGTGCTATCTAAATGCTAGCTACTGCTGTTACTACTACTGAAGCTGTTACTACTACTGCTGCTGCTGCTACTACTATTACTACTGCTACTATGACTACGACTACTACTTTGACCACAACTACTACTATTACTACTATTTTAGGCAGGTCTCTAACCCAAGTGGTATTTTCCTGGTCAGTTCAATTGAGAATCATGATTCAGGAGATTCTACATTATTTTTGCCAGACAGGTGTCTTCCTATAGGCATTTTGGCATTGTAGAATTAAATGGAGCAGCTACAGAAAAATTCTGTCCGCTCCATGGATAGATCTTTAATCTTCTTGATAGTTTTGAATCCCTTTAAATGTCTCTCTACTCCCAACCCCTAAATTTACCTCTGAAGCAAGAAGGGCTATAAAGATTATAGTTAAGGTAATAAGTGAAGAGATGTAGTCTGATTATGCCTAGCACATGTTAGGTTCTTAATAAATGCTTATTGACTGACAGATTAGTTATCCAAGTTTGAACAACCCATTCCATTAATAAGTATGACAAGTTTTAATTCCAAAGTAGTTCAACTTTGCCACATAAATTCTGCCCCCAGATTTCATAACCTTGTGACCAACCTGGGGATGAACCTTTCAGAACTTAGCTAGGCAGGTCCTTGGATGAGAAGTAGTTCATCAGTGGACTCTTACTCAAAATCTTTCCAATTTGGTAGGATTCTTCATAACATTCTGGAGGCAAAGATTTTGAGAACTGTCTCCATTCCACAGTGTGACATCAAAATAATAATACATTAGTGGGGGATTTCTTAGATAAAAGCTATCAAAATTATTGTATTAATTTCCTTTTGAATAAACAATTTGGAAATAAAACTTAGTTCAATGTGAATCCCTCAAAAATTAGCTTATCATCTGCTTTAACCAACTCTTCTACCAATTTTTCTGAGACCTATCAAATGAATTGTTTATGACCAACTACTTATTTCCATTTTTTGTCAACATTTTAAAATGTAAATATGATTATGTAAATTCTATATGAGAAGAATCCTAGCTCATTACTCAAAAAGACTCTTCATTTTCTAGTGGTTTTCTGAGAATACATAAATTGCTCAGTATTTTTTTTATCATAGGGAAAATTACTTATGTGACAGAACAACAGATACTTAAATTAAATCTAGATCAATTGCACAGATAATGGAAATTTGAGAGCTCTACTGTGGAGACAATGTGTGCCAAGTACTCAGTATTATCAAGAACTCATCCACTCTCACAGTGAAACTTAGTTGCATGTTATATCATTTCGTAACTCTCCCTAATAACTATAAAAGAGGAAGGAAACTTTCAAGCTTCTTCATTGGCCATTTTATGTTAGTTTCTTTTTTTCTGATTTTCATTTGATATGCTAAAGTTTCACTACAATTTTTAGACATAATTTCTCTCAAGTTGTCTCTGTGAAAAGCTTCTGTGAATAGTATAAAAATGTTAAAGTAACTTTTAAAAGATGAAAGAAGATATAGGGGAAAACTGATTTTTTTCCCCCTTAATCTTTTGAAAGATCCAGAAATAATACAGAAATTTGGTTCTCATAGCCATCAGCTTTTTGTTATCACTCTTATAACTGTTGTTGAAAAAATAATTTAATGCTTTGAAAAGAAGTCACTACACTGATTGATTGAAAGTCACAGGGTAGGTGTGATGATGACTGAATTAATTTTAGGCCAGCAAATTTGAAGAGAAAAAGTCTACTTTGAAAATTTTCTGAATCTTGATCTCTCTGTTTATACAGAAGAAAACACTAATTTTAATGCAGTTAGGGACAACATACTCTAAACCTGCATCATCAGTGCACAAGAGGATTTTCCCAAGTGTATGATTGAGTGCAAAATTACAGGATGCAATTGTATCAGCAAGCAACCATTTCCTAGAGAAACTTCCTGAATTACCTGAATTCATCTCCTATACTTAGTCACTGCCAATGTGTAATTGAAATTCTCTTCCTAAAACAGAAGGGCTAGAGATAAATTTGCTGCTGTTCATCTAGGCTAGATATGAGTAGAAAAAGGGAGCTCACAGGAGTGAGGGACCTGACCATTTGGAGTTCTTGGCTCTCATCTATGCCTCTTACCTTGAAAACCTTCTAGAAGCATCCTTCCTTATTCCCCACTCTGGTGTAGGAAAGTTAATGGTATTTATTGAGCACATAGCAGATACTTAGCAATTTTCAGGGTGCCATGAGGAATCTGAAGAAAGAAAAGTCACCCAACCCACCCCCCCAAAAATATGTCTGTCCTCAGGGACCTTACGATGTAATTAGGAGGATAAGACATTCATGGATAAGACATTTATGAAAAAAAAAACCGGAAGAGCAATAGAAAGCAGGATAAACTAGAACGCTAAATGATGTGGTAAGGCCCACCAGAGCCATAGTAAATCAAGAGGACAAAATGAATGTGCAAAAGAACGAGACATTGACGAGAGAAGCCTGATTTTTCCTGGTCACTCCTGACAATTGGTTGACTTAGTGAAATTTCAAGCCTAAAATCACATCTCCAGGTAGCCCTCCCTTGGGCTATTTCCCCATGAATTTTAGATAAAATACCTGCGAGTAGATATCAAAAGTGCATGTTCCTTTAAAAACTGACTGCTCCTTAACCACACCCTAATCCCACACCTAGTTAGCATATTTGGCACAAGTAATACTGTAGAATATCCTATATAAACTTTCCTTGTACCCCTTTAAGGTTGCAGGTTCCCTAAAAACGCTTGCCCACTGAAAAGTGTAATAAATCTTGACCTTGACTTCAACAATTCTTGAGTCCATGAAAGAAAAAATGAAGATATTAAAAATTATCTTCATAATCAAAATACCCCAGCATGGGGATTAGCAATAATAATCTATACTCTCAATTTTTTGAATGTCACCCTAGATATTAATTCTCTTCATACTATAATGGAGCAAATAGAAAATAGCCCCCAATCTGGGGTTGACCCAGAAGGGGTTGCAAAAATAATTATTGATACATTACAAGGATTTTCTCCTTTTAATAGTTTCAATGCCTTTTCATTTTTTGCCATATGTTGTTACATTAGCCTACTTATTTCTGTCTTCCTTGTTTCCTCAGACTTCTGATGGGGATGATTAAGCCCTTGTTGGTTGAGCTGCACGAATTCCGATCAAGAAATTAAAAGGGAGATCTGGAGAGCCAGAATTAATCTGAAGGATTGACCAAAGCAGGGCCAAGTCATCCAGAGGGCGAATAAGGGGGATTGGCAAGACTTCCTCCTCTCTGGCTCCTTCATATTTTCTTACTGCTTATTTCTTGATTACAGCTGCAGTATCATCTAGGAAAGGTTGTATACATTCTGTGGCTTGGAAAAATGGAACTCAGAAGAATGTTTTGTCTTGGGACTAACTTTCCCCTGGGAACTATTGAATTCATATGAGATGTATTGATATGTTTGACTATATAAAATCTTGTTGAACTACAATAAACCAGTCATGTACAGATTGTACAGGCTCACCTAGCCCCTGCTGCTGTTGTCTCTTTCTTTTGTATCACTGTCTTGCCCTACACCATGCCAGCTGCTGGCAATGAAGAAAAAAAAAACATGAAGAAAAAGATAATAAACACAATAAAGAAAAGATGATGATGATGATGATGATGATGATGATGATGATGATGATGATGATGATGATGAAGATATGACAAAATGAAGAAGAAAAATTATGAAGAAGGCAAGAAAGGAGAAGAGGAAGAAAAAGATGATGGTAAAGAAGAAAAGATACAGGAATAAAAAGATGATGATTATGAAGAAGAAAAAGTAGATGATGTAGGAGAAGGTGAATATGAAGCAAACTGAGCAGCAGAAAATGAAGAGGAAAATGATGATAAAGAAGATGAAGGGGCAAAAATATTATTCAAAGAAAAGATGATGAAAAATAAAAAAGATGCCAAACATGAAGAAGCATTAGAAGATGAAGAAAATGAAAGAGCAAGAAGATTATGATGATGATTCAGAAGAGAAAAAAGAGGAAGAAAATGCTGTAGATGTCAAAGATGAAAATGATGAAAGGCAGATGATGAGTAAGATGATGGAGATGATGAAGTAGCAAATGACTAATAATAATAAGATGAAGATTAAAAAGATAAAAGGGAAAGAAAGAAGAGCTGCATTAGCAAAAGAAGAAGGAGAAGGAAGAGGAGGAGAAGAATAGTAGGATGAAATTTAAAAAAAATACACAATACAGAAAGAAGTTCAGGAGAAACAATCAAGCAGAGGAATATTGAAAATACTGTGTTAACCTTAACATTTACATTTTACAAGTATGTAATAGCAATTCATAATGTTTATAGAATCCTCATTTTTCCATTTCTTTTTAAATAAGAGAATGTTTGCTTCTGTTTTTTGAGTTCATATTGATGAAAAAATTTAAAAAGAAAGAAAACATGGGTGTATCTCCAAGGCAGCATTCACAGTGCTAGTGGTGATTATGAATGTTTCCAATGCAGTTTTCAATCTCAAAATATAAAAGACTCTCCATATAGAAGGCAGAAGAAAAACATTTATTTAGACATTAGAAATCCATATTCCAGAACCAGAAAACAGAATTCATTGTGGTGACCAAGCAGTTAATAAACATGATCACAGCAGGGGGCAAAGCCATTCTCAAACCTTCCCTCCCTCAGCCAGGGCCTTCTCAATATCAACTGTAATAATGTGTTAGTTGGCCTGCGTTCTTTCCCCTCTGACCTGACCCCACTCACTCACTTCCTCCTGGTTCCATTGCACCTATTCTGTTTCTCCTCTTCAGCAAGCTCCTCCTACCATATATGACCTAAGCTTCCAGGTGATTTAAGCAGATCATATGGGCCTGTTAATTAATGAGAAATATCTTTCAATTTAAATTACTGTAACAATGGAAAAAGATGTGGTATGCTAGCTAAAGTACCAAATTAAAGGGACTAGAAAGACATTATATTTTAATGCCAGATCATACGTTGGAGTTGTTGGCTAGGGTCACAAATTTGGGTATCTTTTCTTTTATTCTCTTAAATCCTTTTTCTTCAATCTCAGTAAATATCTTCCAACTTTACTGAAATGTTGGGCCCACTTCCATGAACTTCATAACCTCTCCTTTAAATTAATCAGGTCTTCATCTACTCTGTGTTACTTCTCTGTGGTATCAAAGGAAGAGATTATCCTTCTACTTTCCAAAGTTATCTCTTCCACTTGTATCTTCCATCACATCCTTTTCTATTTTCTATCAGGCTTAGGGAGAGCTGATCATGCCTAATGGTGGGGGGAAGGAGCCAACAGAAAAAGAAAAACTAAAAATAACAGGAGAATCAGGAAACAGCTGAAGTCAGTCAATCAATTAGAATTTATTAAATATCTGCTATTTGACGTGCACTGTGCTAAGTGCTGATGACATAAAGAAAAAATAAAGCCATGGTCCCACTCCTCTTAATGGAGTATCATCTTGGCCTATGAGATACCTTTGCTGCAATTTGGGAGACTTCTTCATTTTATTAGCCAAAAGTTTAAATGATCTTTTAGGAAGTGTTATTTCCTTTGAAGATTTCTCCAGATGATTCAACTCCAATACTTTGGTGGATTTGTGATATGGGTATTACCCCTAATAATAAGGATCACATCTGTGACCTCTCATATTATGCAACCTTTGTCCATGTCCTCCCACAAATTCTCCACAGGGGTCCACTCAACATGATAAGAATCTTTCTCTAGCTTTCTAGACAATATGTGATTATAATAGAAGGTTGTAAGTGTTGTAGGTTGTTTTTTATTATCTCTTGCTCCTGCCCTCTTTTTTTTTCTCTATGGTCATTTCTGAGGTCAATCTTTGAAAAATAAAAAAAATTGAAAAATTTATTTTATGTACTAATAACCATAAAGTACCATGCAAACTGCAGTATTACATGATTGCTGAAATAATTATCCAAATCATATAACCATTTTTACAATGCAGTTTGATAATTACTGATTGAATTTTCATTACTTATAGAACTTCCTTATTCAGTAATATTTTGACCTTAAATTCCACAATATAATAGTCCCATCATCTGATGCCTTACAGATATTTATCTAGGAAAGATGTCCTTTTAAATAGCTTTCATTTGGCTGAACTAATATATAAAATCAATCAATGATGCAAATAATTTGAAGGTTCTACCTGATAGATAGAAAGTCATAGTATAAAACAGTTTAGAATTCACAAAAAACACCATCTATTCCATAACTTATGCCTGTGAATATAATTTTTTCAGTTGTTTTTGTTTGTCTGTAAAAGATATCCAGGTAAGGTATACATATTGTTTGACTTTATTCCTACCTCCTCCATCTCATGGATTCATCAGTGTGGAGAGCTGAAAGATTAAATGACTGAGGAAACAAAAGTTCAGTCTTCTGAGCACATGGCAAATGCCTAACAAATAGGGACCAAGCCTCTTCCTCACCTTAGGGTTGAACCCTAAAAAACAAGTAATCAAATAAGATCAATTAATTAATAGGGAACAACACTAACATTAAGTAATCTGATCTCCAATTGGAAAAATTGGGGACTTTACAAGTTGAAAGAGGGAAATTCCTTGAAGTCAAAAAAAGAGGTGTCCCATTTCCCAAAGTGTCTGTAACTAATCAAAGGGACATAGAAGCAATCATTGATTGATAAGCATGGGGCCAGTTTTCAGATAATATATATGAGTTCTTGAGATGTACAACTGTGAGAAAACTCCTTGCACCAATCTTTGGATCTGAGTTTCTGGTCAGCATAACCTTGGGTTCTTATTGAAGAATCTCTAAGAAGCAGGTAAGGGTAGTCCAACTTCCTAGTCACACAGGGCTAGGTACAAATAATACAACAATGTTTTTTTCTAATTTCCACCATTGAATAAAGTTTTCTTACCCATAATTCAATATAAAGGGAACTGTGCTAGTTCTAGAATATAGTCACAAGATGGAGTCACTATGGTTCACTGAATTCTGACAGTCAATGACTTGCTTCCTAATTCCCTCATCAGTATATTATATAGTGAATTCTATCAGTATTTATCCATTTGAATTATCTAAAGGATTATCGGTTGTTTTTCTGGTCTGGAGGGATAATAAATGTATCTCTATTTCATAGGCTTTTGTAAATCATATTGATGTGTTTTCCCAACATTTGGCAAGAGCACCTGCTATTCTTGTTTTCTTTATGCCATATTATATTATTTGGATTAATTTCAGCAGCATATTTAAAACTCTTTCTGCATCCCCCACGTTTCTCTATATTTTTGGTTTATTCTAGATTGAAAGAAAGGGGAACTCAGGGTGTTTTTCTCTCTTTCTGCTTTGTGGTAGAAATTTGACTTCTGTAGGAATGGAAAAAAGATACATTTTAGCAATCTTTGATATAATTTTGTGCTATTTACTACAATTTTAAACAATCCAAAGGCCTCAGTCCTACCGATATGATCTAGTAGAAAAAGCATTGATTTAGAATGAGAGGTCCTGGGCTTGAATTCTGATTTTTTTCTACTTTCTAGCTGTGTAACCTTGGTCAGGTCAATTAATTTGTCTATTCATTTTTTTCATTTGTAAAATTAGGTGGTTATTAATTCAACAGTTATTTATTAAGCATTACTATATACTAACCATTGTGCTGGGCACAAAAATGAAATAATCTCCCACCTTCAAGCAGTTTGTAAATAAACTGGGCACAGATGAACAAATTCCAAATACATACAGAGCAAATTGTGTTACAGTGAAAAGAGCATTGACTCCAGAAAAAGATGATTTAAATTCACATTTTACCTCTAACTAACCTTGGTTAAGTCATTTCAACACTTCCCCAAATAAACAAACCACCACTGTGCTTCACGTATCTCTTTAAGATGCTGACCTGTATTGGTAGAGGGAATTTCCTCACCTGGGAATTCCCTGTGCCAATGAAATCACAGATCTAGTCCCTAATCCTTTTAACAAATTCAATATTGATGAACAATCTTATGCCTCCTAGTATAATCTGCCCAAAAAAGAGTTTAGTTGTCAAATTGCATTTTTTTCATTACTTCATTATCCATCACCTATTTTCTCCACTCATCATCAAGGATTTTATCATTTTATATTCGTTATAACTTTTAGCATTAAAAAGTCTGTCATGAATTTCCATATAGCAAACCCTTCTCTCTGCTCTTCTAATTTGAAATTAGGCACAACTGTTGGAGAATATGATAACCTGTCAGTGTTCATTGTTTCTCTTAGTTTCTAATTCAGAATTCTTTGCTGAATCATTTAGAGAGTTACAATGGGCAATACCTGGTATTACTGAGTATTAGTAATCTGCAATTATCAGCAGAATTTTGTTGGATATTTATGTAGATTACAATCTGAGACATATGACCCCTCATCTTTGTATTCATTTCTTTAGTGTCTTTATGAACAACATTTTTTCTTTCCAATTGTAGTTTTTGAGTTTTTGTTACTATTTGTTACAGTATTTGTTACTATTCAGATGTTTCCTACCACCTTTTTATAGTTGAGTTTAGGACTATCTTTTAATAACTAATCAGTGTTGGAAACTATTCAACTCAATTGAAATGGCCTTACTGCCTGGCCTATATTTAATAGCTTCCTTATGTTTAAATAGAAGGTTTTCTTTAGCTTATTGTTTGCTTTTCTGTGTGGTTAATTCTCTCTCAATTGCAAGGAACACAAATATTTATAGCTTTCCCCTTTACATATCTGCAATCATCTTTTTTTTTAATTGATAATAAACCCCATCTGGCAAAATGAATTGTCTTTTGTAATGTTTGGCCTCTCTCTATGCTAAACTCTCTTAGTATGTCACAATGAAAGTTCTTTTATGAACCAGTGTTTTAGGTTCATTGCTCTGCTTCCATTTGTCCACAGAGAGCAAATGGCTAATGCTTTCATATCCTAAATTCTCAGTTTCATATCCTAAAATCAGGATGGGTGGTATTTCGCTTTTGGCTAAGGAGATTCAGTTCCAGCCAGTATAATAATGGACCAAATGAGCTTCTCTACACTACATTCCCTGCTTTGTAAGTCTGGCTGTTCATTTGATGGTCCATTCTTCAGTAGAACTATATAAAGTGAATCATTTTGTTCAATGAATGTTGCTTATGCCTTGGGACTTTATACTTCTGTCCTCTTTTCCCCTCAACACATAATAAATACAATAATCGTTGGCCACTACAGGGAATAGCAATTAACATATAAATGAAAACAAGGTTCAACTTATGTTTCTATTGTTAAGGAAAATAATTTACTGGCTTAAGAAACAACCAACCTATCACTGTATGCCTAAATTAAATATCTTAGCCCCCCAAATCTTTGACTGAGTTGGGCTTTTTGCCTTGAAATACAAAAAGTTAAGGGTAAAATTCAAGCACTTCTATGGATCTGTGATTTATCAATGTGAATAACCCTTTAACACTGAAGATCATACTCATCCTTGCCTATCATAGAGTCTGGCTTTTGTCCGTGTCCTTTTGTAAATCAGCCACATGGGGCCTACACAATGCAATGGAGGCCCCGCCTTTAGATATTTCAACATTTCATGTAGACCAATGGATGATCTTTTACATAACCTATCTCTTTTTTTAAGCCATTCATTTCTGTGAAAATATCCTTTCAGCCATTTCTCTTTTATAATTTCTTTTCTGTATTATGATGTAGATTTCTGAAGCCACCATGTACACTTTGGTTAATTCTCAATCTCAGTTTTTCAGAGATCATGGTATTCCAGTATTTTCAAGCATATATCACTGGATGAATTAATATTAGTGTTAAAAAGATGGGGGCCTTTGTTTCATGGAAAAATGGAGTCATTAAAAATATAACAACATCCCATAGCAAATACAGCCCACTTTACTACTCCTTTTCAGTTCCATTTTAAATATCAGTCCAATATATGTGTAGATGTTTACACATGTACATATACATGTATATGTGTACATACATGTACATATGTATTTGTATGTATATATGCATATATATACATATCAGTTTTGGGTTTTGTTCTCTGCTAACATAGGAGAAGTTTTAAGGCTATCTGTTTTGCTCTAAAGAATCAAATCCTTTTATATTGTCAGCAAAAAAGAAACACTGTGGATTTCTATGTCTTTTATACCTTGGTTTTTATGCCTTTTAATAAATCACGTGGCTATAAACATGTAGCCTTCTATAGAATATCTTTTGAAAATGCCTTACTATTCCTATTTCGTAGTTCCCTATAGTCCCTAATATCCATGCCAGCCTGATTAAGTCTTAAAAACAGAATTAAAATCAATTTTCAATTTTACAATTCCCCTCTTTGTTTCTTGGGAGGCCATGTTTCCCTCCTCTCTCCCCAACATTAATCACTTAGCCCAATTAAAGTTACAAATCAAGGTGTAGTAAAAATCATGTATATGTGTTGCCCCATAATGTTTAGTAAAGCTAAAGCAATGGTTATGGAAAAAGTGCTCTGAAAAAAAGGGCTGCTATTTTTGTTTATTCTAATGGTGGCACAATCAATAGAGAATGCCAGGCCAGTAGTCGGTAAGCCCTCAATTCAAATCCAGTCCCAGCCACTAAATAACTGTGAGTCACTTTATTTCTGTCTCAGTTTCCTCAATTGGAAAACTAAGATAATAATCAAACATATCTTCTAAGGTTATTTGAGGATCATATGAAATAATATTTGTAAAGCACTAAGCACAGTATCTGGTCCATAGTAGACACTTAATAAATACTTGTTTCCCTTCCCTTCCCTTCCCTTCTCTTCCCTTCCCTTCCCTTCCCTTCCCTTCCCTTCCTTTCCCTTTCTTCTTATTATCCTTCTTCCATAAAGGATATGGATTATTTATACAATTATTTATATAAATTATTTATATTATTTATATAAAATTGTATAGATATGGGAAAGTAGGCATATGAGTCAGTAATAAAATGCTATTTCTGAGATTTTTTTTTGAGAGAGGGGGAATAATCTCTAATATCTTTTTTCTAAGCCTTTTGTAACTTCTCTTTCAGAAACCTTGAAAATCAATCTCTGAATGCCCTCCTAACTGTAGCAGTTTCAGAATGGACCTACATTATTTATACTTAGTTCATTTCAGATACTCTTGCTATCGTTATTTCTTTTAGCACTATTTCTCATGCAGCACATCTACAACCATGATGGAACCAATTCAAATGTTCTTGTACTATTGCGTTGATAGTAAAAAGAGTTTATTATAAAGTTTTTACAGACTTTTAAAAATTTTCTATTTGTAATCTGCCTTCCAGTTTTGTCCTTAAATACCCTGAGTTTGGTTTTACTTTGTTAAGTCCCTTGCTAAGCTTTCTAAAAACTTGTTTTTCAGTAGAATTGTCCAGATGGAAAAATAGGTCCAAAAGCTCACTGAAGAAAATAATTTAATTCCTTATAGATTAGAATGGAGCAGATGGAAGCTAATGATTTAATGAAAAATCAAGAAATTATAAAACAAAACCAAAGGAATGAAAAAATAACAATGTAAAATATCTCATTGGAAAAATAACTGACCTGGAAAATAGATCCAGGAGAGACAATTTAAAAATTATTGGACTACCTGAAAGCCATGATCAAAAAAAGAGGCTAGACATCATCTTTCAAGAAATTATCAAGGAAAACTGATGTTCTAGAACCAGGGGGCAAAATAAGTATTGAAAGAATCCAGAATCCACTGATTGCCTCCTGAAAGAGATCCTCAAAGGAAAATGAGAAATATTGTAGCCAAATTCTAGAACTCCTAGGTCAAGGAGAAAATATTATGAGTAGTCAGAAGGAAACAATTTGAGTGTTGTGGAAACACAATCAGGATAACACAAAATCTAGCAGTTTCTACATTAAGGGATCAGAGGACTTGGAATATGATATTCCAGAGGTTAAAGGAACTAGGATTAAAACCAAGAAGAACCTATCCAGCAAAACTGAGTATAATGCTTCAGGGGAAAAAAATAGCTATTCAATGAGATAGAGGACTATCAAGCATTCTTGATGAAAAGACCAGAGCTGAATAGAAAATTTGACTTTGAAACACAAGAATTAAGCATGAAAAGGTAAACAGGGAAGAGAAATCATAAGGCACTTACTAAAGTTGAACTGTTTACATTCCTTCATAGAAAGATAATATTTGTAACTCTTGAGTCTTTTCTCAGTATTAGGGTTGTTGGAGGGATTATTTATACATACATACACACACACACACACATATATATATATATATATATATATATATATATATATATATATATATATATAGACAGAGAGCACAGGGTGAATTGAACAGGAAGGGATTATATCTAAAAATGTAAAATTAAGGGATGAGAGAGGAATATATTAGGAGAAGGAGCAAAGGAGAAATAGAGTGGGGTAAATTATCTCTCACATAAAAGAGGGAAGAAAAAGCTTTTTCAATGGAAGGGAAGAAGGGAGGAGGTGAGAGGGAGTGAACCTTACTCTCACTGGATTTTGTTTAAGGAGAGAATAACATGAACAGTCAGTTTGGTATGAAAATCTATCTTACACTACGGGGAAAGTGGGGGGAAGAGGATAAGTGGGGGGTGGGGGAATGATAGAAGGGAGGGCAAATGGGAAGAGGTAGTAATTAGAAATAAATACTTTTGAGGAGGGGCAGCTTCAAGAGAATAGAATAAATGGTCAAGGGAGGATAGGATGGAGGAAAATATAGGTTGTGTTTCACATCATAACTGTTATGAAAGTGTTTTGCATGACTACACATATATAATGTATATCAGTTTGTGTGCCTTCTCAGTGGGGATGGGTAGGGAGGAAGAAAGGAAGAGAAGTTGGAATTCAAAGTTTTAAAAATGTCTATTAAAAATTGCTTTTATATGCAACTGGGAAATAAGACATACAAGCAATGAGGTACAGAAATCTATCTTGCCCTACAAGAAAACAGAGTGCAAGGAGATGAGAGAAGGGAGGGGTATGATAGAAGGGAGAGTGAATTGGGGGAAGGGGTAATCAGAATGCATGGTCTCTTATGGTAGGTGGAGGGGAGAAATGAGGAGAAAATTTGGAACTCAAAATCTTGTGGAAGTGAATGTTGAAAACTAAAAATAGGTAAATTATTTTAAAAAATAAAACTTGTTTTCCTTTCTGGTTCTTTTTTCAGATTTATGCACTTATTTTTTATCATCTTCCACCGTATTTCAAATGAACTCAAATTACCAAGCAATCTTGCTCCTGGTTCCCATATCTCTCTAGTTGGGAAGGAGGTAAAATATTCACTGACTAAAGTAGTTTCTAGGCTCTTTTTGGTTTTATTATGGTGAATAATTTACATTGATTAAATTTCCTTAGAAACTAGTTATTATCTGTGCAATGCCCTTTTCCCCATCCATTTCCAATTTTCCATTAATAGCTTTTTGAAATAGGTCAGTATGGACATTTAATTATATTTTATATCCTATTCTTATGTTTCATTCTTTCTTCTTGTTTATATTAATTTTGATCTTTACTTTAACAAGTTGGTGGTCTGACTGAATAAGGACAGATAATTTGGGAATGACTTTCACTTCAGTAATGATCAACTTAATTTCTGTTAAAACAGCAATAAAGGAACTTTTCCATAAAATGTCAAACAGCTTATCTCTGAAACCAAAAGTTATTACTATTTGTGATAGAGATAAATTAGAATCCTTTCCAATAAATTCAGGGGTGAAATAAGCATTGTCACTTATTCCATGTGACATGGTACTAGAAATGGATGAGAAAAAGAAATTGATGAAATAACAATAGGTGAAGAAGAAACAACATTATTCTTTTTTTGTAGTTGATGATAATTAAAGAACCCTTAAAAAGTCAGCTGAAATTAATTGAAATAATAACTTATAAAACTTATAGGATATAAAATAAATCCACAGCTTTTCTATATAATACCAATACAACTTTTCTAGATGAGAAGCAAAATTCCATTTAAAATGACTACTAATTAAGATGGTGGAGTACAAAGACGCACATACACATAGCTCCGAACCCACAACCCACAGAACGGCTACAGGGGACCAACTCATGGTGAATTCTGCACCCACAGGCCACAGAATATTGGAGCGAGGGAGATTTCTGTTCCAGAGAGACCTGCAAACCTCTAGCGGGGGGTCCTTCGCGCTGCAGACTGGGCGCCGGGATTGGGAGCAGAGGGCAGCCCTGCAGCGGCCCCGGCACCGAGAGGAAAAGATCCAAGCGGGCTTCGGGGAGGGAATCTCCAGCGGTCACGCGGGTCCCTCCACCCACAGAGGGACCTGCAAACCTCTCGCAAAAGGTCCATCGCGCTGCAGACGCGGAGCCCAGCCCAGCCCAGACCTGCTGCGGCCACAGCACCAAGAGAAACAGACCCGAGCAGGCTTCAGGGATGGGATCTCCAGCGGCCGCACAAGTCCCTCCGCCCACAGGTGACAGGGGTCAGTGAGAGAATCTCTTTGGCGGGTCGAGAGGGGAGTGGGGTGCCCCCATGATTCGGGCCCCCCCGGGAGGTAGAAGCTGAGAGGCAGCTGCAGACAGGGGCTCCCCAAGTGGGCGGGAGCCTGGATCCATTGTGGAAGGTCTGTGCATAAACCCCCTGAGGGAACTGAGCCTGAGAGGTGGCCCTGCCCCGACCTGACCACCTGAACTTAATTCTCACACTGAATAGCAGCCCTGCCCCCGCCAAAAGCCCTAAGGCGGGAAGCAGCATTTGAATCTCAGTCCCCAAACGCTGGCTGGGAGGACCAGGAGGCGAGGTGAGTGTGAGGAGAATATTCAGAGGTCAAGTCACTGGCTGGGGAGAATGCCCAGAAAAGGGAAAAGAAATAAAACTATTGAAGGCTACTTTCTTGGAGAACAGACATTTCCTCCCTTCCTTTCTGATGAGGAAGAACAATGCTTACCATCAGGCAAAGACACAGAAATCAAGGATTCTGTGTCCCAGTCCACCCAATGGGCTCAGGCCATGGAAGAGCTCAAAAAGAACTTTGAAAATCAAGTTAGAGAGGTGGAGGAAAAACTGGGAAGAGAAATGAGAGGGATGAAAGAAAAGCATGAAAAGCAGATCAGCTCCCTGCTAAAGGAGAACCAAAAAAATGTTGAAGAAATTAACACCTTGAAAACTAGCCTAACTCAATTGGCAAAAGAGGTTCAAAAAGCCAATGAGGAGAAGAATGCTTTCAAAAGCAGAATTAGCCAAATGGAAAAGGAGATTCAAAAGCTCACTGAAGAAAATAGTTCTTTCAAAACTAGAATGGCACAGATGGACGCTAAGGACTTTGTGAGAAAGCAAGATATCACAGAACATAGCGAGAAGATTGGAAATATGGAAGATAATGTGAAATATCTCATTGGAAAAACAACTGACCTGGAAAATAGATTCAGGAGAGACAATGTAAAAATTTTGGGACTACCTGAAAACCATGATCAAAAGAAGAGCCTAGACATCATCTTCCATGAAATTATCAAGGAAAACTGCCCTGAGATTCTAGAACCAGAGGGCAAAATAAATGTTCAAGGAATCCACAGAACACCACATGAAAGAGATCCAAAAAGAGAAACTCCTAGGAACATTGTGGCCAAATTCCAGAGTTCCCAGGTCAAGGAAAAATATTGCAAGCAGCTAGAAAGAAACAATTCAAGTATTGTGGAAATACAATCAGGATAACACAAGATCTAGCAGCCTCTACATTAAGGGATTGAAGGGCATGGAATAGGATATTCCAGAAGTCAAAGGAACTAGGACTAAAACCAAGAATCACCTACCCAGAAAAACTGAGTACAATACTTCAGGAGAAAAAATGGTCTTTCAATGAAATAGAGGATTTTCAAATTTTCTTGATGAAAAGACCAGAGCTGAAAAGAAAATTTGACTTTCAAACACAAGAATGAAGAGAACCATGAAAAGGTGAACAGCAAAGAGAAGTCATAAGGGACTTACTAAAGTTGAACTGTTTACATTCCTACATGGAAAGACAATATTTGTAACTCTTGAAACATTTCAGTATCTGGGTACTGGGTGGGAGTACACACATA
Organism: Notamacropus eugenii; assembly: GCF_028372415.1. Taxonomy (NCBI): domain Eukaryota; kingdom Metazoa; phylum Chordata; class Mammalia; order Diprotodontia; family Macropodidae; genus Notamacropus; species Notamacropus eugenii. Next base: position 391,107,365 of record NC_092875.1, read on the forward strand.
CACATGCACACATGCACACATACATAGAGACAGAGTGCACAGAGTGAATAGAAGAGGATGGGGTCATATCTTAAAAAAAAAAATGAAATCAAGCAGTGAGAGAGAAATATTGGGAGGAGAAAGGGAGAAATTGAATGGGGCAAATTATCTCTCATAAAAGAGGCAAGCAAAAGACTCATTAGTGGAGGGATAAAGAGGGGAGGTGAGAGAAAAACATGAGATCTACTCTCATCACATTCCACTAAAGGAAAGAATAAAATGCACACTCGTTTTGATAGGAAAACCTATCTCACAATACAGGAGAGTGGGGTACAAGGGCACAAGCAGGGTGGGGGGGATGATAGAGGGGAGGGCATGGGGAGGAGAATGCAATTCGAGGTCGACACTCATGGGGAGGGAAAGGATCATAAGAGAATAGAAGTAATGGGGGACAAGATAGGATGGAGGGAAATATAGTTAGTCCTATACAACACAACTATTATGGAAATCATTTGCAAAACTACACAGATTTGGCCTATATTGAATTGCTTGCCTTCCAAAGGGAAGGGGTGGAGAGGGAGGGAGGTAAAGAAGTTGAAACTCAAAGTGTTAGGATCAACTGTAATGTTCTTACCACTAGGAAATAAGAAATACAGGTAAAGGGGTATAGAAAGCTATCTGGCCCTACAGGACAAAAGAGAAGATGGAGACAAGGGCAGAGAGGGAGGATAGAAGAGAGAGCAGATTGGTTACAGGGGCAATTACAATGCTTGGGTTTGGGGGGGAGGGGATAAAAGGGGAGAAAATTTGTAACCCAAAATTTTGTGAAAATAAATGTTAAAAGTTAAATAAAAAAAAATGACTACTAATTTCTTTCTCTTTTGAGCATGTAATAGGTTCAGCACTCAGCTTTCAAATATGTCCTGCTTTTCTGTTTTCTTCTGGTTTTCTGTTCTTTCCTGTGAACTCTTTAAAGTTTTATGATTATGATCCAGCAAAGGAAACAAAGAAGGAAAGGTCAGATAAGGACGAGGAGAATCACAAGGGAACAGTGTGACAAAAATCTAGAGAATAACTCAGATAAGAAAAATAATTGACAGTGTTAAAGTTATTAAAAACAATAAGAAGGATGAAGATTTGAAAAGACTATTAGATTTGGCAATTAAGAAATAACAAATAACTTTGGGAAGGGCAGTTTTGGTTTAATGATGAGATTCAAGTCAGACTGTAGAGAAAAACAGTGAGAGGAAAGGATGTAGAGGAAACTATTGTAATGGACTTTCAAAAAGTTTATCAAAAAATGGGGGGAGATATATAGGATGCTAGTTAACAGGGATGGATGGGTTAAGTGAGAGTTTTTGGAGGATGAGGAAAATGTAGGTGGTTGGGAAGCAACCAAAAGACAAGGAGAGATTGTCGATAACTGAGACAGTGTTGTCGATAGAGGGGGCAATGTACTAGAAAAGATGAGGTGGAATGGGATTACTTGAACATATTAAGGGGTTTATCTGGGCAAGGAGAAGGGCCACTTTATTATGTGAGACAGATGAAGGATACCATGGCAGAATGCAGCTGGGTGATGTGAGATGAGGAGGACAGAAAAGGGAGTGCTCTATGAATGGTATCAGTGATATATGAAGCAAAGTTCTCAGTTGAGAGATTGTGGAGATAGGGAGCCATGGGAGGTTTAAGAGGGGATGAAAAGGTTTGGAAAAACCACTGTGGTGAGTGAGAATGAACTAATCAGGGCAACAAAGGAATTGTCTTGCATTAGTAAGGTTATGTAACATAAATTTTTAGTGGATCCAATAAGCATGGTTTTGTGATTTTTCTCCTGCTTTGTTCAGTAATGTGTGTTGCAATGCAGGCAGTAGACGGTGGGAATGATACAAGGCTGAGACTTGGAGGGCAAAATTGGAAACATGGTAAGGAGGGAATGGACTCAGGAGAAGGAGAACCGTGTAGAGTTGAACTGGTTCACCAAAGGGTCATGATGGGAAAAAGAGGAGAGTGTTAATGCAGGGGTAACCTGAGAAAAACCTGAAGGTGACAGCATATAAAGGTATAGAAGTCAGTATACAGAATAGGAATTCTCTAAAGGACAGACTAGTTGGGAGTGAGAAACAAACTGAAGCTTGAAAAGGGAAAAATGCTTAAGACAAAGTGCCCACTTCACAGCTTTTCCTAGTACCAGTTAATGCATTTGGCAATTGGTCTTCTAATATTATGAAACTATTGCCTCTTTTTTTGGAGATTGAGTTTGCTCTGAGTGCCTTTTTGCATATGAATATGACAAAGGCATAATGTAAGTCTAATTTTTGAACTTCAGAAAACTGTCAGTACAGTTGAATACAATACTATGGCTAGTTCAATAGCTAGTTTACTAAATGTCTTTTCTTTGGAGTGGTATTTTGGGAATGTAACCAATGATTATTAAAATTGAATTAGCTTGGAGAAATTAATACTCTATTGACACCAATTTACTATATGCATTTGTTCTAAGGGAGCTATGCCTAAGAGGGAATGAAGTATTTAATTACATTTTTATTCTAATTAAATGACTAGCTTAGGTATCAACATGATATGCAGCAGATTAAACAAGATTTAATCCTTCTTAATCCTTCTGAAGGCAAATAGATGATACAGTTGCTAGGGAAACAGATCTAAGTCAGTAAGACCTAAGTTTAAATTCAGCCTTATATACCTATTAGACCTTGGGTAAGTCTCTTAATCTGTCTGCCTTGGTTTTCTTATCTGTAAAATGAAGATAATAATAGAACCAACTTCCAGGGTTATGGTGAGGATAAAATAAGACATCTGTAAAGCATTTTGCAAATCTTAAAGTGCAATATAAATGGTGTGAGGCAAATATAATTAACAGTGTTGGTACCATATTATTTAAGTTAAAGTACCTATCCTTCCTTTTTGTTAACAAATGATAAGTTAAAAAACTGCAAAGCGAGGTGTTATAAAACATCAGTGCTTTGTCCTGTGGCTTTGCTTGTTTTGAAAGAATGTACTTTGGTGGGGAGGAGATTGTTAGGTTTTTGTTAGGTTATGTCTGCAGTCAAGGTAAAATGTATCAATTAAAACTTAAAAAATAAAATTACTTACATTAACAACATTTCATTAATTTACATTAATAACAAAGGTAATAGTATTTTATTAGTCTATGAGAAATATGGTATCAGAAATTCAGCATTACTCTAAAAAAGAAGTATGTGTATGTATGTATACATACACACATTAAGCTAGATGATCTATATATACATACACATATATGCAAGCATGCATACACACATACACACACATATTTATATATATACATATATATGCATTTTTGAGACTACAATCTATTTGAAAAAGCATCACAAACATAATTAATTTTAATAAATTTTAAAAGGGACAATATGATTATATTAGCAATGATGAAATAATGTACAGTTGTGCCTTGAGGATCTAAAACTCTAAACACCTACAGGAAAAAAAAGTCTGTTTATGTACTCATGGAGGCTATAACCCATGGCTAAATCAGGTTATAAGTTATACAGTAGCATGAAAAAACCCACATTAAAAGAATATTACAAAAAGGCAAACTGATAGTAGAGATTTAAAAAAAAATCATGTTGCAATACAATTCACTTTAAGTATAAAGGTCAGGCTGTTTACCTCTTTTTCCCTAGAGAGAGATCAAAATGGGAAGAAAGGGAGGAGAATTGATGATTTAATAACTTTCACTTTCAAAATGTCAGGTCTATAAAGAATTAAAAAGGGATACAAAGAAACACCATTTATTTCACTTTTAAAATATTCATATGGAAGTCAGTTTTTGAAACTCTGAAACTAAGATTGAAATAGTGTTCCTAACTTTTAGAAAATACTACTGCATGATTCAAGAGAGATTCATGTATTGTCCCATTCTTTTTTTCCCCTTATATCAGACATTTGGTTTGAGACCAGGTTCATTTTTAGTGATGCCTACCTCTAATTAGCAGGATTAGGCTCTTCTTTCTCATACTCACTGACTCATTAAAATCTCACTCCTATTTCCTGAAGATAATTTTACTTTGGGGTTCAAGTCAAAGGCTGCCCTAAAAATGAGTAGTAAGAAAGAAGCGTGCAACGTACAAATATGAATCAGGCATAGAAAAGGTCATTTATTCCTATGTAGAAAGCAATAATGACCATAAAAAGAATCACAATGCACACCAGCAGAATGATTTACAGAGAATTCAGTTAACAGCTTATTACTACTGGTATAATCAACTGATAGGATAACACTCTAACATCTTTGGAATATAATATAGTCTGCAGGACTATAATTAGCCATTTATACATTGCCTTCCCATACCGTCTGAAGAACCTTCTGGTGAAAGCCTCCTGTCATAGTGGCTAAAATGGGACAGTCCTTTCTTTCAGTGGCCATTACCTCCAATATATATGTTTCTCTTACTGTCAGCTGCTGTCACTTTGCCAGTGGACACTGTTGCTGCTTTCATGATAAGAAAATGATATTCTCATTGCAACTGAAGACTTCAAGACCTTTTGAAATTCACAAGGTCACCCATATGAGGAAAAGAAACCCAAAGACAGGTGGTCTCTTGTCAGGTGCTAGTTTGATATACAGAACATATGGCCATCATCACATAAGGCTAAGGGAGAGATAGAATGACTACCTTCACCCTTCTCTACTCTCTAGTGACTCTCTAGTCACTGCTCAGAATAGCCTTCATAGAATAAAACTGGAAGATGAGAGAAGTGAGTTGTCCATTTTAGATATTTACTGAATTCCAGATGAGAAGGCAATTAGAAAGACTTCATCATTTCCCACTGCAGTCCCCAGAGTCATTAGTTATTATGGCTAGGCAGACAGATTTCCCACTAGGGAGAACCCATTACTGTGGGTACATTCCACTTTTTCATATCATTAAGCCTAAATTTGCCTCTTTACTCATTCCACTCATTGCTACTAGTTCTGCTGTATGGGGCCAGGCAGAAAAAATTTAAGCATTTCTTCAAATACTTGAAGAGAGCCATCATATTGACACTCAACCTTTTCTTTCCTAGGTTAACTCTAGTTTTTTCAACCAATGTTTATATAGTATATTCTTTTTTTTAATTTTTAATTTTTAGCACAGTTCATATCACATAAAAGAATTCCAACTTTTGGTGAAGTAATACTTTTTTTTTTAAAGCATTTACAATATAGACCACAAAGACCATGTTTTTTTTCTAAACATTAACCAACTGAGACACAATAAATTTATGTATGCTAACTTCACAAGCCCTTGACCTAATTGTCTCCACAGTATTACTAAGAATTAAACGACCCTAACTTATTGTTGTTGGTCTAAAGTCCTAAGCCTAATAGCTTAATTTTAAACTTGACCTCAGATATTCCCCTACCAACAATCTATAATTTAATAGATCTGGTATTAAGCTTATAAACCTTTTGACTATAGAAAATTGCCACTAAGAGCAGGGACATTGCAGGGAATCAATATCTCCCCAACTTCATGTCAATTTCAGGTAGGAGTAGATTGTCAACTTGCATTAAGTCAGGCTTAAAGTCTGCCAGGTGTCAGTGGGGAAACTGAGTCAGGAGAATCCTACCTCAGCCCAGGCTGAACAACCATTCTCCCACCCTTCCCATGAGATCACCTTTTGCAGTTCATACCAGCATCTCATAGGCTTACTGACATCATGGATTGAAGGCTCAGATCACATTTCTTGCTATCCATAACTGGAGTTAGACTCAGAAGAGCAGTCACTTAACAGTCCCATAGCATCTTAAAATACCAAATTCCAATAACCAGGTTTCAAATATGACTATAATTTCACTTTGGCTAAGGAACATCTTTTGAGGTAAGTCTTAAGTGGCTTACATGCCTTTCTATACATGTTCTAGTTCCTGATTAAATAGCAATCATAAAATCAAATTTACTATTAAAACCTTAACTTTTCCATCAATGCCAAATTTGACCTGAGGTTACGTGCCTCTAGGAAATTTAGACTAAAATTCTTTCCCCCAAACTAAAGATGTGTTTGATTTATTATCAGTAATTAATTGAGTCAATTGTTTTAATACTAATTGCTTTTACATCACTTTGTAACATGTCCAATTTTTCTCCCCATCACTTCCCTCCCCCCCACTTCCAAACACCTTGCATTCTGATTACTCCTTTTGTCAGTGTACTCTCCCTTCTATCACACCCCACCCTTCCCTTATCTCCACCTTTTCTCTTTTCTTATAGGGCAAGATAAATTTCTATACCCCATTCCCTGTATTTCTTAATTCCTGGGTTATATGAAATAAAATTTCTCAACATTCGTTACTAATACTTTGAATTCCAACTTCTCTTCCTCCTTGCCTCCTTACTCATCCCCACTGAGAAAGCAAACAATTCAATAAAGACTAAATATGTGTCATTTTGCAAAAGACTTCCATAATCATCATGTTGTGTAATACTAACTATATTGCCCTCTATCTTACTCTATCATTCCTTATTTTTTTTATATATTTTTATTCCCTCATTTGACCTTGTCCCTTTGCCAAAGTGTTTATTTCTAGTTACTCCCTTCTCCCATTTGTCCTCCCTTCTATCATTCCCCCACCTCACTTGTCGCCTCTTTCCCTACTTTCCTGTAGTTTAAGGTAGATTTTCATATCAAATTGAGTTAGCATGTTATTCCCTCCTTCAGCCATATGTGGAGAGAGTAGCTTCACTTTTCCCCTCTCCCCTTCTTCCTTTTCTCCTCCACTGAACAAGCTTTTTCTTATCTCTTTTATAAGTTATAGCCTGCCCCATTCCATTTCTCCCTTTCTCCTCCCAGTATTTTCCTTCCTCACTCCTTAATTTTTTTTTTATTTTTTTGTGTGTGGATATCATCTCTTCTGATTCAACACAACCTGTGCTGTCTGTCTATATATATGTATGTGTGTGTGTGTGTGTATGTGTGTACAATCCCTCACCTACCCAAATAGTGAGAAATGATTCAAGAGTTATAAGTATTTTCTTTCCATGTAGGAATGTAAACAGTTCAGCTTTAGAAAGTCTTTTATGATTTTTATTTCCTGCTTACCTTTTCATGCTTCTCTTGATTCTTGTGTTAGAAAGTCAAATTTTCAATGCAGTTCTGGTCTTTTCATCAATATGAATGCTTCAAAGTCCTCTATATCATTGAATGACCATTTATTCCCTCTAACTATTATACTCAGTTTTGCTGGGTAGATGATTCTTGGTTTTAATCCCAGTTTCTTTGACTTCTGGAATATCCTATTCCAAGCCCTTCAGTCCCTTAATGTTGAAGCTGCCAGATTCCGTGGTATCCTGATTTTATTTCCACAGTACTTGAATTGTTTCTTTCTAGATGCTTACAATTTTTTCTCCTTGACCTGAGAACTCTGAAATTTGGCCACAATATTCCTAGGAGTTTCTCTCTTTGAGTCTCCTTCAGGAGGTGATTGGTGGATTCTTTCAATATTTATTTTGCCCTCTAGTTCTATAATATCAAGGCAGTTTTCCTTGATAATTTCATGGAAGATAATGTCTAGGCTCTTTTTTTGATCATGCCTTTCAGGTTGTCCCATAATTTTAAAATTGTTTCTCCTGGATCTATTTTCCAGGTCAGTTGTTTTTCCAATGAGATATTTCACATTATCTTCTATTTTTTTGAACTTTTGGTTTTGTTTTTTATTTACTTGGTTTATCTCACAGTCATTCATTTTCCTGAACTCAATTCTTTCTTTCAACAAATTATTTTGTTCAGTGAGCTTTTGAACCTTCTCCTCCAATTTGCTAATTCTGCTTTTTAAAGTCTCTTTCTCCTCGTTGGTTTTTTGGACCTCTTTTTCCAATTGAGTTAGCCTCTTTTTAAAGGTGTTATTTTCCTCAGCATTTTTTTGGTTCTCCTTTAGTAAGCTTCTAACTCACTTTTCAAACTCTTCTATTGCCTGAGCCCAATTTAAGTTCCCTTTAGAGGCCCTGGAGGCAGGGGCCTTGACTTCCTCTGGCAGTGTGCCTTGTTCTTCCTCATCTGAAAGGATGGGAGGAGACACCTGTTCCCCAAGACAGTAACCTTCTAGGTTCTTATTTTTCCCTTTTTCTTGGGCATTTTCCCAGACAGTTACTTGACTTCTGAGTTTCCTCTCCACAACCTCCTTGGATCCAGTTCTGCCAAGCTGGGGGCTGAGATTCAGATGAGCTGCTCCAATTTCCTAGGGACTTTAGGTGGGGGCAAGGCCACTATTCAGTGTGAGATTAAGATCAGCTGCTCAGGTGGGGGCAGGGCTGCCACACAGTACTCAGTTCCCTCAGGGGCTTTACCATAAGGCCTCCAACAATGGATATAGGCTATTGCCTGCCTTGGGAGTCCCAGTCTGTTGCTGCCTCCACTGCTGCCACCTGAGGAAGCCTGAATTATGGGGACACCCTGCTCCCTTCTTGGCCAGTTGAAAAAACCCTCTCATTGACATTTAGTGCCTGTTGGTTGAGAGATCTGTGCTGCTGCTGAAGATTCTGTCCCTGAAGCCTGCTTGGTCCTGCTCCTCCCAGTGCTGTGTGGCCAAGGTTGGGCTGGACTCTGCTCAGCATCCAGTGTGACAGACCTTTCCTGCCAGTCTTTCAGGTCACTCTGGGCTAGAAATCTCACCCACTCCATTGTTCTGTGGCTTCTGCTGCTCTAGAATTTGTTGAGAGTCCTTCTTTACAGGTATTTTGTGGGCTGTGGGGGAAGAGATAGTGTATGAGCCATCTTGGCTCTGCCCTCAAATAGAATATTCTTAAGACCCTTTCACATTCTAACTAAATTTCTCATTTTCTCAGTGTATCAATGTCCTTATTGCATCTAGTTCTCAGGATGAAACACAATTTTAAGAGTGTGGCAAGATCTTTTGACTTTGTTATCCACCATGTTAGCTTTGTTATCAGAAAATTTGCCACCTATGCTTTCTTTCTAGACAATGTTAAAAATCCTGAACACAGAGATGTAAGGAGTCTCCAGCAGAAATTAGAAATCATGCAATCAACAAACATTTATTAAGCACCTGTTATGTGCCAAGCACTGTACTAGGTGCTAGGGACACAAAAAGAAAGAATGAAATTACCCTACTACAAGGTAACATAGTGTATTTAATTGGGTTGAAAACTATGCATATATAAATATTTACAGACAAAGTATAAAGATAACAAATACAGAAGAGTTAGTGAGAGAGGGCGGAATTGGGAGGGACTCATGTGACAGGTGGAGTTTAAGCTACGTTTTAAAGGAAAAAAAGTGACAAGAGAGTGTATTCCATACATGAGAGATACCCCAGACAGAGATGTGGGAAAATGTCACAGGCCAGTAAGAGAGAGAAGGTCAATATGGCTGAATCACAGAGTTTTGTGAGGAGAATACTATACAATGAGGCTGGAAAGATAGTTTGGGCCAGATTAGGAAGGGCTATGTGAACCAAACAGAGAAATTCAGCTACTATGTTCAAATCATCAGAAAGTTGAGTTTCTTAGGTAGAGGGTTGATTTTGTCAGATCTCTCAAGGAAAATCATTTTGGCATCTTCATGAATGATAGGGAGGAATGAAGAGAGATGAGTTGAGAGATCAATTAGGAGGTCATTTCAGGAATCTAGGCAAGAGGTTTTGAGGACCTGAAATAAGATGGCAACTGTGTAAACTGAGAAGAGTGATCATATGTATGAGATGTTGAAGGAGAAACAAAAAGATTTGGCAACTGAATGAATGAATCTGTGTGACGTGAGGGAGAATGAGTTAAATGACTTGTCAATAACTATTCATATTGGGATATCAACCTGGGTCTTCTGACTTAAAATACAGTAATTTTCATTATGATATGCTACAAGTCCTCTATCATGAGACTAGCCTTGTATAGGGTTAATGGCATATAAGATCTTCCTGGTCCATTAATGGGCGTCACATAAAGCCCTGAGGCAGGGCTAGTTAGGCTCTGGGCCATGGGGATTTCCACTGTTTTCAATTAAGTGCTGAGGCACATAGATTTCCAAGTCTCTCAATCCCTAAACTAATCAAGTGCAGTCTTTGAAAACAGTGTATATTATATTGCTTAGAGGAAAAGCAGTGGGAGAAGGGAAGAACTTGCCTGGGGGAACTTGTTTGCAGGGAGGCTTGTTTGCTGGAGGCCTGACTTAAAGAATGCTTAAGAAATTTGCTCTCCCTAGATTGGTGACGTGTACAAATATTTTTGTTACCTTCTTAAATTTTGCCTGCTGGTATCTCCATAGTGATGTACCAAATAAATATTTTGGTTTGGTCTTGAATGAAGAGTTTATTATATTTTGCAAACCAACCCTGGAAACACATATGTATATTCATAGCAGCTTGTTGAAATGAAAATTCAAGTGATATATTACTCTGTAAAAAAAAATAAAACAGCTGTTTTCTTAAGATAAGTATAATTATAAGTATCATTGATAGAATTAAAGAAATAATTCTGATATAGTGAAAAGGTCTTAGTTCATTATTGCCCTAAATAGGCTTCAGTAAGCTGGTTTGTGAAAAGTCACAACCATTTTTCTCCAAGAATTTAAGAAATAAGAAAGGATGGAGAGAGGATTTTGAAAAATTTATTGTTTGATATCAATGCTGGTATTTTAACTGAAATGGACAATGTAGCTTCCAGGCACAAAACTTATTGCCTCTTCAAGAGGAGTTATGTGAAAAACGTTTTAAATAATACCAAAGAAATTGTAGGTAGTAATTGATATAAATTTTTTAATGCTTTCTTTAAAATTTTTTCTCTTAAAGAACTATGATGTCTGAATGTAGATTGAAGCAAGTATGCTTCAATGCTATCTTCTCTTTTTTGTTGTTTTCTCTTTCTTATGGTTTTCCCCTTTTGTTCTGATTCTTCTTTCACTACATGACGAATGTGGAAACATGTTTAATATGATTGTATATTGTACATGTTTCACGTATATCAGATTGCTTGCCATCTTGGGTGGTGGAGAGGGAGGGAGAAAAAATTTTGGAACTCAAAATCTTATAAAAATGAATGTTGAAAACTGTTTACATGTAATTGAAAAAAATTAAAAAAAACTATTAAGTGGAAACAATAAAATAAAATTCTTTTTTTTTAGCCTAACATACTGATCCATCTTAATGATCCAGACACAAAATATAGCTTTGTGTTTATTATCTACTTTAAGAAGAGGAGATTATTTTGCTGTAATCTCATTCACTTTTCTTAGAAGATTACTTGTTTTTCTCATATAAAACATCGTTATTTCTCTTCAGTCTCTATTATTTTTTCTTTACCACTTTGTTTCTCTAGACTAGTTGTTAGAAATGTTAGGACAGCATGCAAACCTCGAACATTTCAGAATATATCCTCATTAAAGTGATTCTCAGTAGCTTGGTAATCCTCAAGGGAGAAAAACAAAGTAATGGCTATTTTTTAGAAAGTAGAAGAGAAGGTGAAATTGAAAGAAGCAACATTACTGATATCAACAGAAGCAGAAAGTGTTGTTCTCCAATGTTGAGTGAGTTATTTTCAATCATCAATCAACAAGTGTTAATCAGATGCCTACAATGTACCAGGCATTGTGTTAGGTTCTAGAGAATAAGAAAAAAAAATCAATTCTTAAGGAGCTCACATTCTCCTCACATTTCTCACACAGAAAAGTAAATGAAAGAGATGTGCAAAATAAAAAGTAATTTCATCAGGTAGAACACTAACACTTGAGGGAATCAGATTAAGGTTTCTTGTTCCTACAAGAACACTTTACCCATTCTCACTCTTTCTGGATTTTGTATGACTTGCTTCTTTTTTTCTTTCCTACCACTTCAGTTTTAACTTTTCTCTTTTCAGTGATCATTGTGGTTAAACTGTCTCCTTTTTCCTTGCCAGCTGCCTTGAACTTTGGGTTCAGTATTCGAAAGAGCAGATTATTGCACTTCCTTGAGCTTTGTGTGATTTCAGGTCTTCTCAGGGGTATTCATTCCCTTTCAGATTTCAATGCAGAATTATCCACATTAAAAAATCATGATTATAATATCACATCATTGTTGATGCACATTATTATTATTATTAGTGTCGGTCACTAAAACTGTTAAATATTCAAGTGAATTATTTTTGTCACGTCTCTTTTATTTGTGCAATTGACATCGGGCTTTATATTCATCCCTCTGTTATATTTCATCTTATTAGATTTGAGCCCATCATGTTCTGTTGTCCAATATGTCATTTGCCATCACTTTTGTGAAATTCTCATTATCATAGAATATATTTTTCCATCTAATTGACTGATAAAATGCTGAACACAGGGTTAAAGGCATATTCCTGGGCATGTTCCACTGCAGACCTCTCTTCAGAATGACCTGGTTATTTCTGAGATCTTGTCATTCAATAAATTAAATCTCCATATTAACTGCAATTATATTATAAGAACTTTTCACAGATCACAGAATCTCAGAGATGAAAGTGATGTCAGAGGTCATCCAGTAGCCATACCTAACACATACCTAAAGAACCTCCTCTATGTTATTCCCAACAAATGCTTATCTATCATTCACTTGAAGACCTCATACATGGGAGAACCCATTTCCTCTTGAGGAAGCTCATTCCACTTTTAGATAATAAATTTTTTTTCTAATATTAGGTCTAATCTGCCACTTCATGTTTTCTACCAAACTTACTATTTTTTTTTTTGAGATGATACATGAGAAGTTGTGCCATAAAGGTGGCACACTACCTTCCCTGAATTCTCATCCAACATTTCAATTGTTTAAGGTTTATAAGGGGTGAAACTCACAAAATTGGGATCTGGGAATCCACCTAATACAATGAAGTCATATTGCCTTGATTGATATGAGGTACTGAAAGTAGAGCTGAAGGTATTGAATGAAAGATATGTTAGGGATAGGTCCACTGGGAAACAGAGAAAACCCTGCACTTAGTTTCACTCTGATGGCCTGCAGTCAGGAGTCAAGCCCAATTTTGGCTGAAATACTATGCACTGACAACATGTTTATGAATCATTAAGTGGACAAAGTGAGATTTCCTCCTAACCAGGTCCCAAATTTTGAGTTTGGTCCACTAAGTCTGTGATTAGCAGTTAAACACAACAAGGGTTCAGAGCTACATGGGTCACCTTCTTTTTGTGAAAGCTAAGATTTCATATCCTATTTACTTATTTAACTTTTAACATTCATTTTCACAACATTTTGGGTTCCAAATTTTCTCCCCATTTGTCCCCTCCCCCCAAGCCAAAACACCAAGCATTCTAATTGTCCCTGTCACCAATATGATCTCTCTTCTATCATCCCTCCCTTCCCTTGTCCCCATCTTCTCTTTTGTCCTGTAGGCCCAGATAACTTTCTATGCCCCATTACCTGTATTTCTTATTTCCTAGTAGCAAGAACAGTACTCGACAGCTGTTCCTAAAACTTTAAGTTCCAACTTCTCTTCATCCTTCCCTCCCCACCCATTCCCTTTGGGAAGGCAAACAATTCAATATAGGCCATATCTGTGTAGTTTTGCAAACGATTTCCATAACAGTCATGTTGTATAAGACTAGCTATATTTCCCTCCATCCTATCCTGCCCCCCATTGGTTCTGTTCTCTCTTTTGATCCTGTCCCTCCCCAAGAGTGTTGACTTCAGATTGCTCTCTCCTCCCATTGCCCTCCCTTCCATCAACCCCCACCATGCTTATCCCCTTCTCCCACACTTTCCTGTATTGTAAGATAGGTTTTCATACCAAAATGAGTGTGCATTTTATTCCTTACTTTAGTCGAATGTGATGAGAGTAAACTTCATGTTTTTATCTCACCTCCCCTCTTTTTCCCTCCACTAAAAAGTCTTTTGCTTGCCTCTTTTATGAGAGATAATTTCCCCATTCCATTTCTCCCTTTCTCCTCCCAATATATTTCTCTCCCACCACTTAATTTCATTTTTTTAAGATATGATCCCATCCTCTTCAATTCACTCTGTGCTCTGTGTGCGTGTGTGCACGCGCGCGCGTGTGTGTGTGTCTGTGTGTGTGTGTGTAATCCCTCCAACTACCCAGGTACTGAAAAGTTTCAAGACTTACAAACATTGTCTTTCCAAGTAGGAATGTAAACAGTTCAACTTTAGTAAGTCCCTTATGACTTCTCTTTGCTGTTCACCTTTTCATGCTTCTCTTCATTCTTGTGTTTGAAAGTCAAATTTTCTTTTCAGCTCTGGTCTTTTCATCAAGAATGCTTGAAAGTCCTCTATTTCGTTGAAAGACCATTTTTTCCCCTGAAGTATTATATTCAGTTTTTCTGGGTAGGTGATTCTTGGTTTTAGTCCTAGTTCCTTTGACTTCTGGAATATCGTATTCCATGCCCTTCGATCCCTTAATGTAGAAGTTGCTAGATCTTGTGTTATCCTGATTGTATTTCCACAATATTTGAATTGCTGCTTTCTAGCTGCTTGCAATATTTTCTCCTTGACCAGGGAACTCTGGAATTTGGCCTCAATGTTCCTAGGAGTTCCTCTTTTTGGATCTCTTTCTGGTGGTGATCGGTGGATTCCTTGGATATTTATTTTGCCCTCTGGTTCTAAAATCTCAGGGCAGTTTTCCTTGATAATTTCATGAAAGATGATGTTTAGGCTCTTTTTTTGATCATGGCTTTCAGGTAGGCCCGTAATTTTTAAATTGTCTCCCCTGGATCTATTTTCCAGGTCAGTTGTTTTTCCAATGAGATATTTCACATTATCTTCCATTTTTTCATTCTTTTGGTTTTGTTTTGTGATTTCTTGGTTTCTTATCAAGTCGTTAGCCTCCATCTGTTCCATTCTAATTTTGAAAGAACTCTTTTCTTCAGTGAGCTTTTGAACCTCCTTTTCCATTTGGCTAATTCTGCTTTTTAAAGCATTCTTCTCCTCATTGGCTTTTTGGACCTCTTTTGCCAGTTGAGTTAGCCTATTTTTCAAGGTGTTATTTTCTTCAGCGTTTTTTTGGGTCTCCTTTAGCAAGGTGTTGACCTGTTTTTCATGCTTTTCTTGCATTTCTCTCATTTCTCTTCCCAGTTTTTCCTCTACCTCTCTAACTTGATTTTCAAAATCCTTTTTGAGCTCTTTCATGGCCTGAGCCCATGGAATATTTATTCTGGATGTTTGGGATACAGAAGCCTTGACTTCTGTGTCTTTCCCTGATGGTAAGCATTGTTCTTCCTCATCTGAAAGGAAGGGAGGAGATATCTGTTCACCAAGAAAGTAGCCTTCTGTAGTCTTATTTTTTTGCCCTTTTCTAGGCATTTTCCCAGCCAGTGACTTGACTTCTGAGTGTCCTCTCCACATCCACCACACCTCCAGTTCTTCCCAGCCAGTGCTTGGGGTCTGAGATTCAAATGCTGCTCCCCAACCTCAGGGTCTTGGGCAGGGACAGGGCTGCTATTCAACGTGAGATTAAGTTCAGGTGCTCTGGTGGGGGCAGGGCCACCACAGAGGGCTCAGTTCCCTCAGGGGTTTTATGTGGAGACCTTCAACAGTGGATCCAAGCTCCTCCCTGCTTTGGGAGCCCCTGTCTGCTGCTGCCTCCCAAGGGGGCCCGAGTTATGGGGATACCCCACTCCCCTCTCGGCCAGCCAAAGAGACTCTCTCACTGACCTTTGTCACCTGTGGCTGGAGGGATGTCCAGGGCCTCTGGATATTCTTTCCCTGAAGGCTGCTGGGATCTGCTCCTCTTGGTGTGGGTGGCTGAGGCAGGACTGGGCTTTGCTCTGGGTCCGGTGCCTGATTGACCTTTTGTGTCAGTTTTTCAGGCCTGTCTGGAACAGAAATCTCCTCCACTCTGTTGTTCTGTGGCTTCTGCTGCTCCAGAATTTGTTGGGAGTTCTTCTTTGCAGGTATTTTATGGGCTGTGGATTTTGGAGGTAGCATATGTGTGTCTTTCTACTCCACCATCTTGGCTCCTCCCCCCCAGAAAGGTTTTGTATAAATAAAACAAATATAGCCAAGATTAGAAGGAAAACAGAAAATTGGGAAAAAAATCTTTGTAGACAGTTTCTCAGGTCTCATATCTCAAATGTGTAGAGAACTGAGTTAAATCTGTATGAATATGAGTCATTCCCCAAATGATAAATGGTCAAAGGATATGAACAGGCACTTTTTGATGATGAAATCAAAACTACAGGCATATGAAAAATGTTGTAAGTCACTATAGATTAAAGAAATACATATTAAAACAACACTGATTCGCTAAAATAATAGAAAAGGGAAATGACAAATGTTGGAGGGAATGTGTAAAGATTGAGACACTAAAACACTGTTGGTGGAACTGTGAACTTCTGCAGTCATTTTGGAGAGCAATCTGGAATTACGCTTAAAGAGTTACAAAACCGTGTATACTCTTATGCCCTACAATACCACTATTAGGTCTGTTTCCAAAGGTGATCAGAGAAAAGGAAAAGAACCTATATATTCTAAAATATTTATAGCAGCTCTTTGTGGTGGCAAAGAACTGGAAATTGAGGGGATGCCCATCAATTGGGGAATGGCTAAAGAAGTTGCGGTATATAGTTGTGATGGAATACTACTGTGCTGTAAGAAGTGATGGGCTGGTTGATTTTTAGAAAAACATGGAAAGACTTACATGAAATAATGAAGAGTAAAATGATTAGAAGCAAGAGGATATAAGAGCAATATTGTTCAAAGAACAACTGTGAATGACCAAGTTATTCAAATCAACTACAAAGGACTTATAAAGGAAGATTTACTATCTACCTCCAGAGAAAGAACTGATGAATAGGAGTATACATAGTACAGTTTTACATACATTTATAAATCCAAGATAAATGCTGTCTTTCTCTAGTGTGGGGTGGGGAGGGAGGGAAACAGGTCAGAACTTAAAATTTAATAAAAAATAAATTAAACTTAAAAAAGAAAATAAAATGACAGTAGACTGCATAAAAAAAAAAGAAAATTGACCTCTAGTGCTTCTTGCATCTACCTTTTTCCTGTTGCTCTTACTTCTGAAACTTTTTATTGCCATGTTGTTTCCTCACTGTCTCAAAGACCTGGTCCAGTAATGTTTTGGTTAAGATAGGACAACATGTGTGATATGAGATACAAATTTTAAAGCAAGACCATAAAAACAGAATAGAATTCTTGTTAACTTTATGAATGACCTTGACACAGCTTTTTATTATTTTTTCTTGTCATCTATTGTTATGAGTATTAAATTAGACCTGTTAACCTTTTTCTGAGGAACCTATTGATGAAATGTCAGCTGGGATTGTGACCTTTGCTATTGCTATAGATCAATTTATTATGCCTCTAGCTGTCTGGAGACATGAATACCTGTTACCATTTGAGCCTATCTGAATTACATGAGCTCTCTTTAATAGGCAGGGATGTCTGATAGCTTTTTCTGTGTCATAAAAACTAGTTCTGGAGCATAGAACACTTGAAGAGAAGAGGGAATTGGCTACTCTCAGGAAAAGAGAAAGAGGAGTGGACAATGGAACTCTCTTGTGGGCATAGTGGTGATTTCACCATGTACTTTGTGTCTTTCTATAGCAGTGTTTCTCTATGCTCCATCTGATGAGCAATGGGTCTTAGGTTTTGTGTCATTCTGGTCCTTAAAATTAAGATGAAAATAATAAAAAAGAGCCAAAGGGGTTGAAAATGGAAATGATATGATGGTATAACATCCCAATTCTATCATTATCAACCAGGGAATTAATGGGAAGTGTAGTTTTTTTTCCAGTTGGAAAAAAGAGATTGAAGGATTATGAGAGGTATAAAACTTGTAGGATGGAGATATTTTGCAAATTTGGGAGCCCTGACTGAGGTCAGTAGTGGCATGAAATGGAAGAGCTCTTGCTACCCAGAGTGAATATAATCATGAGCACTTGAAGCTTTCTCTAGTTCACTGACCTGCTTAGGTAGGGACCTGCCTGGACAGGATTTGCTGCAGTACTAGGGCCAGGTGAATTTATCTCCCTTGCATTTCATCTTTTCTTGCTTTGTCAATATCTACTGAACTGGCACCACTTGTTCTTAAATCTTGTCTATTAGCTGCATATACTTTCATAATGAATTTTTTCTTCAAGAAATGAAAAGTTTATTTTCATTGCTTTCTGCATATTTGTTATAAACTA
Source organism: Notamacropus eugenii (assembly GCF_028372415.1). Taxonomy (NCBI): domain Eukaryota; kingdom Metazoa; phylum Chordata; class Mammalia; order Diprotodontia; family Macropodidae; genus Notamacropus; species Notamacropus eugenii. The sequence continues at coordinate 391,125,452 of NC_092875.1, forward strand.
GTGGACTATATTATGGAGGGGAGGGCAAAGGGGAACCTCTGGAAAACAGCACTAAACTTAAGCAATAGCCTATTTTGAAGTGCTCTCTCTTTCTTTCTGTGTCTGTCTGTGTCTCTCTGTGCCTCTTCACAGAGAGGGGCTTTAAGGAACAAACACTAAACAATTCTACTAAAACACTAAACTACATTGCCCATTATATGAACAGCCATGTGAGGCAGCAGGCAAAAAGCAGGATCAGAGGTGGTTGTATGTAACAAAACTCGATTTGCTAAGTATAATATTTGAGATGCTTCTTGCTTCTGTCTGGAGTGAAAGAATCTGGATGTCTGAAATGTATCTAGGGGCTCCTGAGTTTAGGAAATGCCTATTGACTAGTTGGAAGGCCTGGGTCTACAGGAAAAGATGTTTAGCTTTTAGTACTCTTTCTAATATTTACTGATTTTATTCCTTTCTTTTTATTTTTTTGGTCACAAGTAAAGAAACTGCCCCCAACGTCTTGTTTCTCCCCTTGACAGAAATAAATTCTCACTTGAAGAAGGGAGTTGGAGAAAAGAATCTATTTCACCTCCTTTTGAGCCATACAATGACACCCTCATGCTACATGTGGGGCAGTAATCTTTCTCACATTTATAACATTTCAAAAATGTATGTCATGTTAGGCAGGTAACTATGCATATTTGTTTGGTGGTGCCATTTTTATGTGATTACTTGCTTTGGATGTTACTTTGTTAAGAATTTATTTCAACATGAATGTGTTTAATGTACTGACCTACTCCTGTTCCCTCAACATAACACTCCCGTTTCTAAGCTTTTGTACAGGCTGTTTACCATATCTGGAATACTTTCTCCTTTATTTCAACCTCCCTTAGATCCTCTCAAAGCTCACTTCTGACAGGCAGCCTTCCCTGACATTCCACAGTTTTTAGCGTTCTCTCCTTAAAATTCCTTGGCAAGTACTTTGTATTTACTTATTTGTGTGTAAGCTGCATATATGCTCATATGAGATATGAATATCCATGTGGGTTTAGGAGGAGGCATGGGTAAATTGTTTTAGAATTTTGCTCACCCTTCTCCAAGAGAGATTTTGATTCCTGCCTTGAGGGTATTAATGGAAGGGACCATAAAGCCAGCTGCTCTGATCTCCTCTAGAGAGGAGTACTAGACTAGAATTATATTTTCTGATCCCTTAAGTATTGCTGGTTGAGGAGTATGGTTTTTAGGATTAAGAAAAAATGCCACAAGCTTTTCTGCTTGTTCTTTGAAAAGAGGTGGGAAGTTAGTCTCTTAGCTAGTATGTGCCAGTTTTATTTTTTCCCACTAAATGCTAGTTACATGAAAGGCCAATTCAAACAGTAAATAGTGAGTGAAGCCATTTAGCTAAGCAAATAGCAAGAAGAAATAAGAGAATTTATACAGGTTACAATATAACAGAAAATTGTTGGAGTAAATAAGCTGTCCCTCAGGGAGCAAAATATCTCAGCTCAAACTAAGTGAGAAGTTTTGCTATCACTCAACGGAAAATCCTCTGAAGTCTTTAGGAAGACGAGGGTGGTAATCAGGGACATGCTGAGGAGCCAGCTCTCTTTGTGTTGCTTCCAAAATCTTTCTTTCTTCTCTCTCCATTTTACTTGTCCAGAGTTAGTCTCCAAGGCTTCACTGGAAACTTGGATAACATGTGTATGCTTTTACTCAAATCCAGTGGAATATAATCTCAAAGGAAGGAGCTGCTTTGTTTTTGTCTTTGCACTCTTAGCACAGTGTCTGGCACATTGAATTAGGAGTAAACAGAAGCTTTAAAAATGATAAGTAAAGTTTGCTATATTCTGTTTTTAAAAAATTGTGTTGCTTTTGTATTGTATCTTTTGTTTTTATATTTTCATTTATGAATACTTCTCTCTCCTATATAGCAAGCCTTCTCTTATAACAAAGCTGCTTTATTTTAGAAATCTGAAGCTGGAGAGAAATAGCCATCTCTGGGTATGTCTTATGCTTGTATTTCATATTCAAGATGTCAGATTAAAAGCAAGGGCTTTCTTTAGCTGGTGTCTTGTGAAGATAGGGCACACATAAGCACAGAGAAATAGGTGACAAACAGGCTTTGGCTAAACTTGGAATTTGTGATACTGTCTGTTCTAATCAGTCTCCATTGCTATAGGGAAGGGAGGAAAGGAGTTTAGAAGATAAAAGAACTAATGATATGAATACATAAATAGAGATTTTGTTCCCTCAATGCCCAAGAAAATACATACTTATCCATTAAATGTGGGGAATGGAGCTGTTATAGCCCTACATCAAAATTTTACCTCAGAAAAAAAGACAAACTTTTTTTGAACCTGAAAAATTAGAATCAGAACATTGGAATTAAAGATTATGTTCAAAACAATAATTCAAAGTGGAATGATTTTGAACAAATTATGGTCCAAATTCCATTTTACATAAGTACATGCTGCAATTTTTTCTCCCTTTTTTCTAAAGTATAATTTGATTGTGATTGCCATCAGTCGCACCTTCCTTAAATCTACAGAAAAAGAAAATGTCACAGGAATAAAAATGTGGAGATAATGGCCCTTCTTTCTATTCTTTTAATCTAATAATGATAAATCCAGTACTGCTTGTGAAGGCCAAATGTGAAAAGGTGCTTTTCTCATCCAGAAGTTACAACTAAAGCTTTTTTTAAGCTTGTTTTTTTTTTTTTTGGTTTTAAATTTATTTATTTATTTTAAGTTTTCAACATTTATTTCTATAAAAATTTGAGTTCCAAATTTTCTCAATATCTCTCCCCTCCCTCCACCTGCAAATGCCAAGCCTTCTAATTACCCCTACCACAAATCTGCCCTCCTTTCTAACAACCCTCACTTCCCTTATCCCGATCTTCTCTTTTGTCCTGTAGGGCAAGATAAATTTCTATACCCCATTACCTGTATTTTTTATTTCCCACTTGTATGCAAGCACAATACTCAGTAGTTGTTCCTAAAACTTTGAGTTCCAACTTCTCTTTCTCCCTCCCTCCCCACCCATCCCCACTGAGAAGGCAAGAAATTCAGTATAGGCTATATATGTGTAGTTTTGTAAAAGACTTCCATCATAGTCATGTTGTGTAAAACTGACCATATTTCCCTCTATCCTATCCTGTCCCCATTTCTTCTATTGTCTCTTTTGACCTTCTCCCTCCCCAAGAGTGTTGACTTCTAATTGCTCCCTCCTCCCATTGCCCTCCCTTCCATCATCCTCCCACCCTGCTTATCCCCTTCTCCCCCACTTTCCTGTATTGTAAGATAGGTTTTCATACCAAAATGAGTGTGCATTTTATTCCTACCTTGAGCCAAATGTGATGAGAGTAAGCTTCACTTTTTCCCTTTTACCTGCCTCCTTTTTCCCACCACTGAAAGAATGGCCTCTATTATGAGAGATAATTTGCCCCATTCTATTTCTCCTTTTCTCCTCCCAATATATTCCTCTCTCACCCCTTAATTTTATTTTTTGAGATATGATCCCTTCCTATTCAACTCACCCTGTGCTCTCTGTCTCTGTCTCTCTCTGTTTCTCTCTGTCTCGTTCTGTGTGTGTGTGTGTGTGTGTGTGTGTGTGTGTGTGTGTATAATCCTACCAACTACCTAGATATTGAAAAAAGTTTCAAGAGTTACAAATATTGTCTTTCCATATGGGAATGTAAACAGTTCAACTTTAGAAAGTCCCTTATGATTTCTCTTTGCTGTTTACCTTTTCATGCTTCTCTTGATTCTTGTGTTTGAAAGTCAAATTTTCTTTTCAGTTCTGGTCTTTTCATCAAGAATTCTTGAAAGTCCTCTATTTCACTGAATGACCATTTTTCCCCCTGGAGTATTATATTCAGTTTTTCTGGGTAGGTGATTCTTGGTTTTAGTCCTAGTTCCTTTGACTTTTGGAATATCCTATTCCATGCCCTTCGATCCCTTAATGTAGAAGCTACTAGATCTTGAGTTATCCTGATTGTATTTCCACAATATTTGAATTGCTGCTTTCTAGCTGCTTGCAATATTTTCTCCTTGACCTGGGAACTCTGGAATTTGGCCACAACATTCCTAGGAGTTTCTTTTTTTGGATCTCTCTCAGGAGGTGATCAATGGATTCTTTCAATATTTATTTTGCCCCCCTGGTTCTAGAATCTCAGGGCAGTTTTCCTTGATAATTTCATGAAAGATGATGTCTAAGCTCTTTTTTGATCATGGCTTTCAGGTAGTCCCATAATTTTTAAATTGTCTCTCCTGATTCTATTTTCCAGGTCAGTTGTTTTTCCAATGAGATATTTTACATTATCTTCCATTTTTTCATTCTTTGGGTTTTGTTTTGTGATTTCTTGGTTTCTCATCAAGTCATTAGCCTCTATCTGTTCAATTCTAATTTTGAAAGAACTCTTTTCTTCAGTGAGCTTTTGAAGCTCCTTTTCCATTTGGTTAATCCTGCTTTTGAAAGCATTCTTCCCCTCATCGGCTTTTTGAACCTTTTTTTGCCAATTAAGTTAGCCTATTTTTCAAGGTGTTATTTTCTTCAGCATTTTTTTGGGTCTCCTTTAGCAAGTTGTTGACTCGCTTTTCATGATTTTCTTTCATCTCTCTCATTTCTCTTCCCAGTTTTTCCTCTTCCTCTCTTACTTGATTTTCAAAATCCTTTTTGAGCTCTTCCATGGCTTGAGGCCATTGACTATTTATTTTGGATGTTTGGGATACAGAAGCCTTGACTTTTATGCCTTTCCATGATGGTATGTTTTTCCTCATCTGAAAGGATGGGAGAAGATAACTTCACCGAGAAAGTGTTCTTCTATAGTCTTATTTTTTTCCCCTTTTTTCGGCATTTTCTTGGCCAGTTACTTGACTTTTGTGTCCTCTGTCAAGAGTAAGGTATACTCTGGGGGTCTATAAGATCTCAGTTCCTCCAAAATGGCCCAATCAAGCCTATACACTGGTCTGGGAGCAGCAAGAAACTTTTGTGCCCAGAATCTGTGAGTAGTAGAGTTTCCTCTTCACAACCATCTTGCCTCCAGTTCTGCCAAGTCAGCACTGGGGGCTGAGATTCAGATGAGCTGCTCAATTTCCCCAGGGGCTTTAGGTGGGGACAGGGCTGCCATCTAGTGTGAGATTAAGATCAGTTGCTCAGATTCCCCCAGGAGCTTTAAGTGGGGGCAGGCCTGCGACACAGGACTCAATTCCCCCAGGGACTTAAGATGAGGTCTTCAACAAGGAATTCAGGCTGCTGCCTGCGTTAAGAGCCCTGCCCATAGCTGCCTGAGGCAGGAGCTATGGGGACATCTTGCTCCATTTCTGGCCAGCTGAAAAAACCCTCTCACTGACTGTTAGTGTCTGTGGATTGAGGGATCTGCACTGCCACTCGAGATTCTGTCCCTGAAGCCTGCTCAGTGCTGCTCCTCCCCATGCCACACGTCGAAGGCTGGGCTGGGCTCTGCTCCACGTGACACACCTTTCCTGCTGGCCTTTCAGGTCACCCAGGACTAGAAGTCTCTTCCACTCTGTTGTTCTATGGCTTCTGCTGCTCTAGAATTTTTTGAGAGTCTTTCTTTACAAGTATTTTATGGGCTGTGGGGGAAGAGCTATTGTATGTGTGTCTTTCTACTCTGCCATCTTGGCTCTGTGCCCGTAAGCTTGTTTTTCTTTTTGTGTATGGCAAGGGAAGTATTGAGACATAATATCTTCAAAGGAATGGGGGATAGGGAGATTTCTAGTAGACAGATCCCAGCTTAGGACTGCAAAATCATGAGTAGAGAATAATTCTGAGGGTTCAAAACTTCCTTACATGGGCAATATTCTGTCCTGGGCAAAGGGCTGAATGTCATATATCAATATAGGTCAGGGATGAGTTGGAATTGGTGACCTAAACAATCCAATTTTTTCTTTTTTTTTTAGAATATAAATTTTATTTATGCTGTTTGCATTTAACACCATAGTCATTAATATTTATCATTAATATTTATAGGTTTCCCCCTTCTCCAATCCCATATTCCTTCTCTTAAAATAAAAATGAGTAAGAACAGCCCACACAGTTACAATATCTTATACTGTATACAATATTCTTCATCCATAGTCCTCCCTTTCCTCTCCTGAGAGAAGGTGTCTGAGGAAAACAAGAAATAGGTTTTCTCTTATCTGGAGACAAGATTGCTTGGTTTTAGTGTTTCATTCATTTACTTTATTGCAGTCATTGTGTATACTTTCCTGTGAACTGAGCTATTTTTGGAAGCCAAAGATATAAGACTATGAGAAGATTAGAGGGATGTAAGTCCAAGTTAGTAGAGTAGCATCAAAACACAAAGTGAAGAGGAGGGAAAATTCTAAAATTAAAAGTGGTTAAAGGCAACTGAGATGAAAAGCATTATTGCAGTACTGGTCATCTTTTAAGGTACCTTGGCAGTTCTGTGCCAGGCAATTTGCTGAATCCTGAAATAATGAGGCAGACTGAAATACTGAAAAAAAAGATGAAGCTTTTCCTTTCTAATGCCAAGTTCTGTTTAAATAAAAATACCCAGGGCAGGGAGGAGTTTTGTGAACTTTTTAGCATCTGTCTGTTGTGTACCTTCCTGGGTCTTGTCTGTCTGTCTGTCTCAGTTCTACAGAGATACAACTGTACAGTAACCTAGTGTAATAGTTTGCATCAGGTGAAGACTTATCAAGTTAGGAAAATCACTGCTGTCTTCCTATAAGCATATTTTACTAATCCTCAAGCCAAATCTGGCTTCCTGAATTGAGACTGGCTGCATAATTTTCAGATAAGGGCCATTTTAGTGAGCTTTCTGAAATATTTAAAGCAAGAAGAGTGGGGCAGATAGTGGAATGATTACTTATCACTTATTATATTGTTTAAAAACTTGTTAATTATTATAGCATTTAAATCCAATTTTATGTGATTAGAGATTTTTTTGAACCCAGAATATCACCTAATGTCAGTAATTCTTCAGGAATGTCTTTGCAGATGATATGATGATTTACTTAGAGAATCCCAGAGATTCAAGTAAAAAACTACTTGAAGTAATAAACAACTTTGGCAAAGTTGCAGGTTACAAAATAAGCCCACACAAATCTTCTGCATTCCTATATATAAGCAACGAAGTCCAACAGCAAGAGATAGAGAGAGAAATCCCATTTAAAGCTAAGGTAGACACTATAAAATACTTAGGAGTTCACCTGCCATGTCAGGGATGACTGCAAGGAAGTTTGGGTTCCTCAGGTTCTGGAACTATTCAAAATATTCCCCCCATGATTGTGTTTGACTTTACCTAAATTTTAATGAATGTTTATATTTAGTTTTATATACGTATATATTTATATATGTACACACACACATATATATACACACATATATATGCACATATACATATATACATATATGTGTATATGTGTATATGTATATATATGTGTGTGTGTGTGTGTATCTATATCTATATATATCTATAGATAGATAGATATCAATCCACCTTGCTTACAAGTTGCTCTCTTGGAAAAATTGCTTAACTTCATGTCCATAGTTTGTGTATGAGTTCCTTTGTCTAAATCCTATCTGATTCAGACTCTATCTGGAATATGAATGGGTGGAAGCCACATCTTCTTTCCTACTTGCTCTCCTCTACCAAATGACCTAGGAAATTTCTTTCTAAAAATATTTCAGATTTGTGGTTCTCACAAGAAATAAGAATTACTCAGTGGACCTTTCATAAAGGTCCCATTCCCTTCATATTTGCTCCCTTCAAGATTCTTGGACCTAGGGACATAAAGAGTTTTGATCCAAGAAGTTCCTGATACTTAGTTGTATCCATATCCACATTCAGATTTGAGGTGTCTTGGGTTGTAAGGGATTCCAAAGGACGTACAATCCAACCCAATAGTTAAGCAAGAGGCCACTGTGCAACATAATCGACAAGTGGCCATGTATCCAATGCTTGAAGCCTTCTAGGAGGGAGAACCCACTACTTCTTGAGGCAATCTGTTCTATTTTCACAAAGTTCTAATGGTTAAGTTTTTTCTTTCAACTCCATGGAGCAAAGATACCCTCTATTGTCTCCCTATTCCCACTTTTCAGCCTCCTTTTTTGTGTTATCTTCCCCCATTAAATTGTAAACTCTTCAGGGAAAGGGACTGTCTTTCTGTTTCTTATCTCCCCAGCATGTGGCATAATGCCCAACACATAGTAGGTGTTTAATACATATTTATTGAACTGAATGTTGGCTGAAATATAAAATGCCCAAATAATAGAAATTATATGTAGATAATTTAAATAACACAATTACAGAAAAAGATTTGAACAAGTCACAAATGAGCTTCCATAGGGGAAGAAAAACCTAGGATCAGATAGATTTAAAAAAAATTCTAATGAACATTCAAGAAACAATTAATTACACATCTCACTATTTGAGAAATTAGTAAAAACATTCCTTCTATGATACAAATATGATCCTGATCCCTAAACCAGGAAGAGTAAAAACAGAGAAAGAAAATTATATACCACTATCCCCCAAGGACATTGATTCAAAATTTTTGAATAAATATTATCAAGAAGAGTCTAGCAATATGTGACAAAGAATATACCATGACCAGATTAGATTTATACTAAAAATGCAGGGTTGGTTCACTCTTAGACAAATTATTAATTTCACAGGCCACATTAATACAAGAGCAACGCGAAGTATATGACTACGTTGAGACAAATCAAAAGCTTTTGCCAAAATACAATATGTATTCCTGTTAAAAACACCAGAAAACATGGGAATTAATACATCTTTCTTTAACATGGAAAAGACTATTTCAAAGCAAGAGATATCTTATATGCAATGGGAATAAATGAAAGGCCTTCCTAATAAGGTCTGTAGTTAATCAAAGATACCTATGGGTAAAACATTTCAAGACTGTTTTAATCTGCATTTCTCTAATTTATAATGATTTAGAACATTTTTATATATCTATAAATTGTTTTGATTTCTTAATTGTTAAATTGTCTGTTCATATCCTATGATCATTTATCAACTGGGGAATGACTTGTCTACTTTTGGATTTGATAAAGTTCTTTATATACTTTAGATATGAGACTTTTATCTGATAAACTGTCTATAAATTTTTTCCCCAGTATCATTTGGGGAATGACTGAGCAATATGTGGTGTATGATTGTGAAGGAATACTACTGTACTATAGGAAATTATAAGGTCAATGATTTTAGAAAAACATGGAAAGACTTGCATGAGATAGTGAGTGAAATGAGCAGAAAAAAGAGAATATTGTATACCATAACAACAATATTGTTTTAAGAATGAGTTTGAGTGAATAAGTTATTTTGTCTATTATAAATACCCAAATTAACTATAAAGGATGTATGAAGAAAGATACTATCTGTGTCCAGAGAAAGAATGGATAAATAGAAGTATGTATGCAATAATTTAATACACACATATTCACACACACACATAAACATATATATGTGTACATACATATATATGCCTATTTATGTTTAATGGTAACCATTTCTAGGGTAGAGAGAAGAAAAAAAATATGACAATTTTGTTGTTTATTTGAAAAGAATAGCAATAGTAGATTGGCAGCTTCATGTACAATCATCTTTTTTTATTGTACTATGTTATAGAAATGCTCATTTTATTCCACAAATCAGAAAAAAAAACTTACTATTTGATACAGCACTAGAAATGCTAGCTATTATAATAAGATAGCAAGCAAATGAATTAAAATCACAGGCAATGAGGAAACAAAATGACAACTTTTGGTAGAAGATATAATTGTATTCTGAGTGAATCCGAGAGAGTCAATTAAAATTAAATGAAACAATAATTTCAGCAAAGTAGCAGGACATGAAATAAATCCATATAAATATTCAACATTTTATGTGTTACCAAGAAAATTCAACAGGAACACATAGAAAGTAAAATTACATTTAAAAAACAAGATGCAAAATACCTGGGAATTTATTTGTAAAGAAATGCACAAGAACTACATTAGTATACTACAAAACACTCTACCCAAATCTAAACCTAAACAATTGGAGAAATATTAATTGCTCATGGGTAGGCAATGCCATTATAATAAAAATGGCAATACTACCTAAATTGAATTTACTTACTCTAATAGTAATTTAAATGGAAAGATCTTTCCCATTTATTAATAGGCCCATGTGACCTGTCTGGGTCATGTGGAAGCCTGAGTCAAATGAGTCTGAGTCACATGGAGCCTGTGGTGGGAGGAATTTGCTGACTGGGTGAAACAGGAAGAGGTGGAGCTAGAGCAGATCTGAAAGGAAATTGGTCAGAATCTAATCAGAGCTAGGAAAGATTCAGGCAGCTTGCTGGTGTGAGCAAAAGTGATTGTTTGTGATTTCGTTTAAGAAAGCCTGCTTGTGATTTGTTTAATGGAAATGGTTTGTGGGAAGCCTAGCAGGAAGGCTTGGGGATGGGCTTGTTCTCTGCATTGTTATTTTGCCCAGATTTTTGTTGCTATGATGGATTTGGCTTTCTGGTGTCTGAATAAATGTTTTGGTTCTGTCTTCCATGTGTAGAGTCTATTTGTATTTCGCAATTCAGACAGGATATTCATGGCTGCTGTAGGTACTGTGAATATCGCATTGGTGCTGCACTTATTCAGTGACATATCAATCAAATTATCAAAGAATTACATAATAAAGCCAGAAAAATAATAAAATTAATCTGGACTAACAAATATTAAAGAATCTTAAGGGAAATAAGGGAAAAAAAGTAGAAAAAAGGGGCCTGGTAGTACCGTGTCTCAAACTATGTTACAAAATAATAATTATTAAAATGATTTGATGCTTGCAAAAAATAAAGAGGCCAGCAATGCACAGAAGCATACTAGCACAGTAGTCTTGTGCTAGATAAAACCAAAGACCCTAGATGTTGGAAAAAGACCTCAAAACTGTTGGAAAGTCTAGAAAGCAGGTTGGCAAGAAACAAAGTAAAGATTAAGAATTAACACTACATACCAAGATAAATTTGATTTACAGATAGGAGAAGAGTTCATGACCAAAAAATAGATTGAGAGGATCACAGAAGACAAAATTGAAAATTTTGATTACATAAATTAAAAAGCTTTTGCACAAACAGAACCATTTCAGCTAAAATTAGAAGGGAAACTGAAGAAAACTATAACTGAAGAAAAATTTCTTGCCCCAGGTTTCTGTGATCAGGATCTGATTTCCAAGATTTATACGAATTGATTCACAATTGGTAAGAATAAGATCCGATTCTTCAATTGTGATGGTCAAAGGATATGAACAGACAGTTGTGAAAAGAAAAAATCTAATCTATTCATAGTCATATAAAAATGCTCAAGATCACCAACAATTAGAAAAATAAAAAATTAAAAAATCTCTACCTTTTGCTCTTCAGATTGGAATAGTTGTGAAAAAGGGAAAGTGACAAATGTTGGAGGGGGCACATGGAAAATAGTCATTAATCTACTAGTGGTTAAACTATCAATTGCTCTAGCCATTCTGGAAAGCAATTTGGAGTTATGTTTGCAAGATTACAAAATCTACCCTTTGACCCAGAAATATTATTACTTGGCCTATGCCCTAAAGAAATCAAAGAAAGAGGACAAGAACACATACATACAATATCTATAGCAGCTCTTTTTGTAATAGCAAAGAATTGGAAACTATAGGATGTCCCCTGCCAAATGGGAAATAGCTGGACAAATTATGGTATGTTAATGTAATGGAATATTATTGTAATTTAAGAAATTATAAAAGGAACAATTTCAGAGATATCTACAAGACATAGTAATTATTGAAGAGTGAAGTGAGAAAAAAATTATACAATAACAACATTGTAAAGATAAGCAACTTTCAAAGACTCAATAATGCTGATCAATATAATGATAAGCCGTGACTCCAGATCACTAATGATGAAATATGTTACCCCTCCTGACACAGAAATGATAAAGTTAGTGTAGATTAAGGCATATTCCTGGAAATTTATTTTGCTTCAAAATGCCTATTTCTTAGAAGAGCTTTTTTTGTTTGAGGGGGAGGTGGGAGGTAGGAGAAAGAGAAAATGGATGTTTGGTTAATTTAAAAAGACAATATTAAACTTAAAAAGGCTATGGCTCAGTATCCTACCTCATTACTCTCTTTTTGATACTGAATTTATTGGTGTGCTGTCTACACTTTCTTAATGATTTTCATGAGTTGAAATTTATCTGTCCTTATGTAGGCTGGTGCAAAATGTGTCAAATTGGTTTTGATGAAGTTTGAAATTAAGAAATCTTTTTAAAAAAAGACCCTAACATTGCAGGTGCCCTAGCAGTCCCACTCTTCCCAGTCATTTGCATTCACAGACCTTCCTCTCATGACCTAGTCTGCCTATCATCACATTTTGACCAGTCTTGTCTAATAAATACCAATCCATTTCTACTCTCTGGCTTCCTGAAAACCTTTGTAGAAAATGCCAGTATAGGAGCATCACAGTGCAATATCCCATATCCTATAGGAAGTTCCTGTTAGCAGCACTCTGATCCTCGCATCAAAAATTTTCAGAAGGAGCTTTAGTTAGCCATGGATATTCAAAGGAATGAAGGGGTGTTCCTCCAGGAGACAGCCTAGATTCAGTTAAGCATAGTTCTCGTCAGTGTTGGTTCTCTTGCTAATCTGTGTGAAACCTGAGAGAGGAGCTTCAGATACTTTTATCCTGGCTGATCTGTACCCAAGTAACCTTGCAAATTATGTAATAACCTGAGCCTCAGTTTCCTGAGCCAATTAAAACTCAAGGTGAGTTTTCTGTTTCTACTACACATGCTCAGGATTTATTCAAGGGAAACTGGTGAGAGATAGAAAGGAGCCAGGGCTTGCTAGTGAGAGAATACAGAAGCTGTAGGTTAAGTATGGGGAAGCATAGTATATACCTGGGTCATAAGCTGACCCCAGCTTAAGGATCAAAATTAAAATATTTGTTTGATTATCATGCTTCAAAGTAAATATATTTGCTAGATAGCGTATGGCCATCTTTCTCCAACTTTGACCTTATATCTCTTTCATTAAAGGGTAGGACTTTGTCCCTTGAAGTTTGGTTCCTAGGAATGTCAAAACCTGAACCCAGCTCATTTTTCTCAGGCCACAAGCACATGAACGTGGGAAATAGAATGCTATTTTCAGGCAAACTAAATTTGATGAATTTGATCAAGTTCATGCTTGATTCTGTTGGGACTTCCACTTTTTTTTTGCCAGAATCTCAATCTTATCTTTACTGCTATTTCTTTGCTTCCCTGGGAACTTTCTCTAGGATTTAAATCCTAAAAGAATGATGTCTATTGTTAATTATTTGAACATTTTATTTCCTATGAGCTTGACAAATGATTAGTCTAGGTAACAAAACTTAAGTTGCGTAATAAACTACAACTTCTGAAAGCTTTATTTAATTTCTTATGCTTACAAATTCAATTTGTTTCTTGGCATCAGTCCTTTCCTTTGAGGCCAGTGGTTTTACTTTTTTAAAAAAATGTTTAATGTTTTTTGTTCTTTATCTTCTATGCCATTTAAAGAATGTGGCATATTCTTCAAAAAGAGCCCTTTTATATCAAAATTACTTTTTATACTTAATGCTTCCTAAGAGAAGTTTCATGTTTTGGATTTTTTTTGTGCCTGCTTGCTGAAGAATTCCATTCCAGCTCCTGTAGTCTTTTTGTTCTATCTAAATTAAAGTAATTGTATGTGACAATTACCGCATCTGAGCATTGAGCCAGTTATTAGTGTAACACAAGTAATACAACCAATGTAAGAGATCCAAGACTTACCTCAATCTTACCTATTTTACAACTCATCTAGAATATACTTTCTTAACTGACAAAATAAAGATTCATCTCTGAGATTTAAAAGCTAGCTTTCCACATACATGACACAAATATTGGGATGATTATTTATGAGGTGTAGTGAGAATTTAAATAATAGACAACATCTGCAAAATATAAAACAATTGAGAAAACAGCATTAGAAACAATAGTGATATTTACCAACTGAGAGAGACTATATTTCATTGTTTTATTATAGTGCTATTGAAGCATTTTGGATGCCTTGAGGATCTTGGTGGAGGAAAGAATTGTTTGATGTAGGAAGGGGGAAGAGAGTGGCTAGTTTTGGAGGCAATAAGGACATCAAATCAAATCAGATGATGAAGAGAATCTCTCTTTCTTTACCTTCTCTTTTTCTCCTTCATTCCCTTTTTGTGTGTTAACCCAGTGTGATACAATATAATAAAAAAAGGCACTGACCTTGGAATTTGGAGAAACCTAGGTTCATAATTGACCACTAACACTGTGTGACTATTGTTGAGTCACAAACACTTGGAATCTCAGTTTCTTCCAATTATTATTGTCCTTGGCTAAGTAAAAGAAATGGAATTGGTTGGAATGGTTGATAAATATGTATTGTAGAGGTAGATAAATGTGAATTGGGAATTAGGAAGGTCCTCTGCTGTTCTCCTCAGGATCATTTGTTATCAGTTTTGAGTGTTATGCCACCCACCCACAAGGTGTGAGAAGCTTAAGTGGTAGACAAGCATGTGGTGATAAAAACATATTTTGGAGAATGAGGAATTAGATGTAGAGAAATTTTCGTTTAACATTACTTTTATAATTCATATATTTAACCAAGTGGGATTCATGAATTTTAAAAATTCTGGAATTGAATTTTATTATTAATTTAATTAATTTCCATTCAGTGTTACTTTTCTTTTCAAAACTAATAGCATATATTCAAGATTCATATTAAAAAGGCTTCAAATCCTTAATGTTCTTTTCTCTCGACAAAATCCAACAGCTTCTCTCCTTTCCACTCTCTCTGCCCCCTTCCCATTATGAAGGAACTTTGCAAAAGAAAGAATGATTTAACAAAAAGAACACTAAATTTGGAATTGGAGGACCAGAGTTTGAATTCTGACTTTGCTACTTACTACCTGTGTGACCTTGAGTAAGCCACTTAACCTCTCTTTGGCTTGAGATGCCTCATCTGTAACGTTAGAGTTGGACTAGATGGCCTCTAAAGCTCTCCATAAATGATTCCATGACAATATTCAAATTTCTTCTTAAGTTTTATAAACAATGAGGGATGAAGCAATATGGCAAATTATAATATAGTATGCTATTAAAGAACATTTTGATCATTTTGTTTTGGTTCCTAAGAAATATCTTAAGGAAGGTTTTAAAAGAGAGGAAACATCAGGCTTCCTTCACAATACAAATGAATCATTTTCTTCTTTAATGTGAGTTGGTATGTAGTATATAAGGTTATCATAAGATTGGGGATAGTTTGGTGAAGTAGAGTATTAAATTAGTAATAAAAACACAGGGAAGGAGGAGATAGTAATAGAGAAGGAAAGGAGCAGACAGTATATGGGGTCTGTGGCCCATAAATGGTAACCAACTAAAATTGGATAAATATTCATTTTAACATTTCAATATAACAGAGTTATTCCAATAAAGTTGTATAAATTATCTAGCGATTTAGTGTTTTAATTATTTTGTCAGTTCTGATAGCATTAGGGGATTCTGGTCTATGAGAAGTGTTTTTTTATCTGTGTGAGGGTGGATACAGCTATCACTAAAATGAGTCATGGATGTGGGTAAAGTTTTGTATCTTTCAGAGGAAACTGTCTACTTAAATTTATTATTTGTGTACTGTTTGTGTAGTAAATAAACTACTCTGATTATTGTGTAATTTGTCCAAGCCAATCACCTGCTGAATCATTGCGGTTGGTGTAAACCGGTGGGGAGAGGTCTTTTTAAAAACTGGAATGAAATTCTGCATATCACTTATTACATTCATTTCCCCTTTTGCCCCTTTTCTTCCCCTTATTCACTCCATTCAGATTGGAATCTGTCCTGATTTCTGTGACCTCCCAAATTAAGGATCCCATATTCTCTTTTCAGCATACTGTTCTTTTGAAAATTTCTCCATTTACACTGGTGTTAATGAAACACATTTCAGTCTTTTGGAGAAAAGTCTTTAAGCTTTATAATTCCTGATAAACCTCAGCCAAACTGGCATTTCACATTTATGGTCACAAAACACCTAAGCTTGTTGAGCTCATGCTGGTAGATTATCCAGATATAATTCTAAATTTCTTAAAACTCAATATAGATTTACTCAGAGATAATATCCTCTATACCCTCTTCTCAACTCCTGCAGTGACTCCCTTTGCTCATGTCTGTCATTTCTTTTCACCTGATATTTCTCTACTATCAATCAATTCTTTTTCTAATGTGCATCTCACAAATGCCTGAATAATATTATTAATCTTCCTCCACTCTTTTAATAGTATTACTTATTGACTCAAATGCATTCTTTAGTGTCTCTTCTTTACTTGCTGAATAAACTACCAACTTTTGATCCTGGCATTCAAAGTCTGGTACAGTCTGGTTCTAACTTACCTTTACATTCTTACCTCCTGTTACTGCCCCTTATGCATTCTGTGTTTTAGTCAAACTGGACTATTTTCTCATTTAAGTAGTGCTATTGAACATAGACCTGGAATTGGGAAGATCAGAGTTCAAATCTTGCCTCAGACACTTGCTAATTTTCTTATTTTCTCATCTCCAAAAGAAGGATAATAATATATTTTATCTTCTGGTGTTATTGAGAATAATATTTAGTGAGATGATATTTATAAAATGTTTGCAAATCTTAAAGTGCTACAGAAATGTTAGCTATAATCATCATTTATTATCATCATTGTTATTAATTGGTACTTTTGTGTTGCCTTCTCCCAGTTCTAAATCTGTGCTACCATTTCCCCCCATCCCTGGAATGGACTCTTTTCCAGACCCATCACCATTTATTTATTCCTGTTTTTGAAGTTTGACTGAGGTATCATTTATTCATTGGAGCCCGAAACTATTTGAAATAGAGCTCTTGAAAATTAGATTTTGATAAAACCCATTGGGATTCAAATGGATCTACTTTACCATGCCTTAAATCCAAATCACTCTGACTTTTATTGATTGGGCAATAGTAGATCTCAGTCCAAGCCTCATTTGGTCATTGTTTGGGTTTTGATGGCTCAGAGTGAGTGTAAATAGCAATTTTTCCTGTTCCAGTGAGAAACCCTTAGAATCTTCCCCTCTCAGCCTGATTTTTTTTTTTTTTGGAGCAGGCAAACTAATGCCATCTTTTGCCTCTTTTCTTACCTAGCCTTAAATCACTGAATGGGTGTTGCCTCAGACAAACTAAGACCTGGGTAAGACCTTAGCTTAAAAAGACCAAAGTCTCCCACTGCATCTGGGGCCAACTGGAATTGTCCTGACCTATTTCTTGCCATTGGATTTATTTGAAGAGAGAGTGAGGCTGATGAGTTTGCATAGCCTGCACTTTAAGACATCAACTTCTTGGAGAACAAAGGATGAACAACAACAAAAAGCCTTCTCTAAAATCATTCTCCTGTCAGTTGAAAATAATCTCTCAATCCTCAAACTTTCCGTATTGATATTTGAAACTCCCCTTTGCACTTATCTCAACCTCATTCCTATCGTAGTTGTTTGTGTGCATTTCTTTTCTTCTCTATTAAACTGTAAGCTCTGACCACAGTCATGGATGCAGGACATTTTTTCTATGGGAACAGAAAGGTAGGAACTATTATTAACCACTCTGATATGGGGGTCAGTCTATCTCCCTCTTTAAGACTGCCTATAGCCAGATTACAAAACCATTGCTAGTCTAGGATGCTAGGCTGATGTTTCTATGTTAGCTCTCAACTCCGCTGAGCCCAACTAAATGTTATTAGGAAGGGGAAAGCAAAAGATAGCCAGACAAGATTTCTTTGTAACAAAACAGTACAACTGGGAGGCAGCTGTTTTCTCCCTCAAGACTCAACTCAAGTTTTTCTATAGGAGGTTTTTCCTGATTCCTTCCCTTGATTAATGCTTTTTCTGTTAAATCAATTTATATCTATTTTGTTTGTATACACACACACACCAACACAGGCACACATTTACATATATATGTATGTGTATGTTTATACACATATATGCATAGATAAATATGTATATACATATATAAATACAATATACACATACAATTCAATATATAATATGTATATATATGTATATATATATATATATATATACACACACACATATGTTATACATATACACTCAGACCCACACCCACAGCTATCTGTCTTTCTATCTATTTTTTTTTCTTTGGCTAGACCTAGACTATAACTCTTCAAAGTCAAGAAGTCCTTTTATATTTTTCAGAAATTAAGCACTTAGCACAATTTATATAGTTGCCACAGCAGAACTTTACCAATGTTTGTTGAACAGAATAAATAGATGATATTTACATTTTGTTGAAAGTTTATCAAATATTTTATGTATAAAATATCATTTAAGTCTCACAAAAACCTTGTGAGTTTGGCATGATAGGTATTATCATTCCCAATTTAAAGATGAAGAAATAGAAGTTTAGAGAGGTTAAGTCAATTGCCCAGAGTAACATAGCTAGTGAAAGTTGGAGACAGGATTTAAATTCACATCTGCTTCATAGCTAGTCAAGCAGATGTGGGTTGAAAGCAATTAATAGATAGTGTAGTTATACTCTATCTACCCTACCAGACTTTCATTCACATCTGAATAAATAAAAGATTTTGAAATTTGGTTGGGGAAATGGGACGCCTACATAATAAATAATTTTAATGTGAGATAAGTGATGACTTCCATAAAAGTAGTACAAATTAATAAAAAATAAGTAAATAGTGCATTTATTTTGTTAAATTCAGTTCAGTGTTGTAGGATGCCAAAGTCATTTTTAATCCTGGCTCTGTTACCTAATGTATTAGCTGTCCCTAGTAGATATGTGACATCTGAAAAGTTACTAACCATTCCATTTATGCCTTTTTCCAATTCAAGTTCACGGAAAGCAAAAAAATGCTTTTATGATAAAGAAACACCTCATGGAGGAAGCAGAATCTCAGTTGGCTCTTTGAGGATGTTTAATATTTCAATGGATAGAGATAAGAGGGGAGCACATTCAAATGGAGATAGAAAGTAGTAGGAACAAAAGGGCAGAGCTGGAAAAGGAAAGGCACATTCAAGTAAAAGTAAACATTATAGTGCAGATAGAGTACAGTATTTGTTTACGGCACTAGCAGACAATAATCTTGGAAGGAAAGAATGAATGCAAATTGTAAAGGATCTTTCAAAGAAAAGTAAGTAATAAATTATTTAACCTCTTCCTTGTGCCATTTCTTACTCCATCCCAAGGAAATGGCATTGTTTAGAGATAAATGACAGTGAGTAAAAAAAATGCAATTTTAAATCTGTTCTAGGATCCCACAAGTAAGTACCTGGGCTGGTTTGCAAACAATGTTTTGAACTAATTTTAAGACTTGTTAAGTCATAGTCTTAATTACTTGAAGGAAATCAGCCTAATCTCTTAGTAAACTACACTAGTTTCAAGGTAACAGAAGATTTGAGATCAGGAGAATGGAAAAATTATATGGAAGAATACATAACATGTTTCCTTGTAATGTTTCTCTTAATTCTTGAGGACTCAGATGACTGAATTAGTGAAATGTGCTTCTGTATGATAACAACTATGTTCATCCAGAAGAAACACATTTTAAATTACTTAGTTTTTTGTAAATTGATCAAATGGTGGTTTCACAAATATTGATGATTCTAACTCTAAAAATTCCCATGATTTTTTAAAATTAAAAATATCCTAGCAGTGCTTCTTAAACTGTGGGTTGTGACCCAAATAGGGTCCTGACCCACAGTTTAAGAAGCACTGAATGGGTCATAAATAGAAATAGTTGAAGAAGCCCTGTTCTAGAAAAGGACCAGAATAAATGAATCGAGTTAGAAAGAATATGTGATTAGGAGAATAGATCCAGAGAAAAATGATGACTGCATGGGGGAACTTTAATTGAGGGGAAAAAGCCAAGGTGTCCTTGTCTTTAATGTTTAATGTTTAATGGCTAAAGATAGTATACCTTGAACTATCATTGTTGAACCTAGATATGAAATTGAGGAAAGACCAAAGAGATGACATGACATAACCATGGCATAACTGACCTCAAACAAAAGGCTAATATTGCTGCTGGCTTGGATTAAGCTTGCAGTCTACTAAAACTTCTATAACTTTTCCAAACTAATTTCTATCACCTCATTATTTCTGTCTGTCTGTCTCTGTCTCTTTCTGTATCCGTCTCTTTCATCTTGGATTTGCGAAGTTGATTTTTTGAGCTACCATGCAAAACTGTACATTTATCCCTCTGAAATTTCATTTTGTTAAATTCAGTTCACTGTTTGTAGGCTGTCAATATCTTTTTCAATTCAGGCTCTGTTATTTAATATATTAGCTATTCTTTCTATTACAGCAAGGGGAGAAATTCTGAATGCTATGCATAAATCCACTTACTTTGGCAGTATATATTCCAGGGATGTACAACTAGATAATGTGGTTTATACACATATTGCCAGAGCTAGCTCAGTGTTTGGAAGACTCTGAAGAAAAGTGTGGGAGAGAAGAGGTATTAGACTACCAAATTGAAGGTCTATAGAACTATTGTACTGGTCTCATTGTTGTATGCCTATGAAACCTGGATCATCTACTAGTGCCATGCCAGGAAACTGAATCTCTTCCATTTGAATTGTCTTAGGAAGATTCTGAAGATCTTCTGGCAGAATAAAGTACCAGACACTGAGGTCCCTTCTCAAGCTGAACTGCCAAGTATTCAGTTGCAGAGTGCAACTACCTCCAATAGGCTGTCCATGTTATTCAAATGCCAAATGTATGTTTGCCTAAAATACTTTTTTACAGATAATTCACACAAGACATAAAAGTCAGAAGAAGTGGTACAAGGATAGTCTCAAGGTTTCTCTAAAGAACTTTGGAATCAATTGTGAGACATGGGAGACACTGGCACAGGACCACTCAGCATGGTGTGTTTTCATGAAAGGAGGTGCTATGTTCTAGAAGCAAATCAGAATTCCAGTAACTCAAAAGAAGCATGAGATGCACAAATTTAGAGAGAAATCCACTCCAAATGATGACTTGTGTCTGACCTGTGGTAGAGCCTTCTGAGCTTGTATTGGCCTGATCTGCCACAGTTGCATACACTATACCTTGACCTCAAAATAGTGATATCATTTTGGTTCTCTTTGAGAATGAAGGCAACAGTCACTGTCCCTTCTATGTATGTAACATTTACAAAATTGCTAAAGATGCCATTTATGGGCTTTTCCAAGGTATTGATAAAATGTTAAGAAAGCAAAGGAACAAGGATTTTGGAGGTACTCTGTGAGATACCTATTTCCAAGATAATAATGAATTAATGATTACTCTTTGTGTTTATCTATTAAACCTAATTCTGAATTCATCTGTCATCTATTCTTCAACTTTCCATTTTTCCATGTGTATATCTTAGGATATTGGCTAAATACTTCATTAACATCTAGGCTAGAGGTGTCAAGCATGTACAACTAAGTACAACTGCCTGAAGCAGCATTAAAATGCAACTGGGAAATATTTTTTTTTAATGTTTATTTATTTATTTTTAATCTTCAATTCCCCCAGGGGCTTTAGGCAGGGGGCTCCAGAAATGGATGCTGCTGCTTCAGTGGCTGCTGCTGGCGGTCCAGACCTTGTTCCTTTCTCCTTGGTGAAGGAGCTTTCTCACTGACCTTTAAAGTTGGCTTTGGCGTTTGTGGGTTGAGCAATCTGGGAACTGCTGCTGCCAGTGGCTCCCTGACATCTGCTCTGAGTCCTGTCCCTGCCATGCCACACGGTCCACTTTAGGCTGTGCTCCACTCTGCACCCAGTGCAATAGACCTTTCCTGTCAGCCTTTCAGGCTGTCTTGGGCTAGAAATCTCTTTCACTCTGTCATTTTGTGACTTCTGCTGCTCTAGAATTTGTTTAGAGTCATTCTTTATAGGTATTTTATGGGCTATGTGGGGGAGCTTCTACAGGGCCATCTTTCTACTCCTCCATCTTGGTTCCACCACCCAAAATTGGGAAATATTAAAAAAAAACAAATAAAAAATACAATAAAACATAAATAATTTTATTTTTTAGAAAACCAAGTCAATATGTAGCCCGCAGGGATCCTTATGTATAGTTTAGTGGCTTTCCTCTCTATTTGAGTTTGGCAAAGCCTTGGTATTCTCTTTACTTTCTTGAAAGCTTCCTGTTACTTTTATTATAGGATTATGCCCTACTTTTGTATTTATACATTGAATTTCTTAGGATTCATTTCCCCCAGATCAAGAATGCTTATTGGGAAACCAGACTTCAATTACTATGAGGCTAAGAGAGTTCATGGCTGGGATTGATTTTTTTCTGAAGGGATAAAGAAAAAATAGACATGTGATACATAGCAAGTGTTGAACATAGTATTTTTAAAAGTTATTAAGTTAAATTTTATCTATGCCTTGGAAGAAAAGTAGCATTTTAATAGGAATAGAAGAGATCTCTCCTATTGGAGGAAATGGAATTGAACAAAGGCAGGAAGACAGGAAGGTATGTCATGTTTAGTGAATATTGGATAGACCAGAGTGAACAGTGTAAGTTGACAAAATCATGTATAGGGATTTGGGACCAAGAGGAAGCAAATAGAGATGAAGAGTTGTTTCAGAAGCCAGAAATGGGACTTTTGGAGATGGAGCAAAGGTGGTGGAGTAGAGGAAGCACTCATCTGACTCTTCCAACATAGCCCTCAAAATAAATTTAAAATAATGCCTAAAATCAAATTTTTTAGTGATAGAGCTAACAGAAGGTCAGATTGAGATAGTCTTCTAGCCCAAGCCAACTTAGGAGATAAGGAAGAGAAATCTGTGACATATGGGTGGATGCTGACCTGGAGTCCATATGGGTAAAATACCAGTGATGGGACTAAGTGGTAGTTGCAAAATCAGCAGCAGCTTTGGGAGCTCTCACACCAGAGACAGTAAGGGTATCTGACAACTGGTCAGAAAGAAATTACAGAGGTCCCCTGTGCTAGCATTAGATGCAGGACCATTTGACAACTCCATTGCCTATACTTACTTCTAGATCATAGTTCAAGGGTGGAGAGGAGTATTTTAGTCAAGAGGGACTGGGAGCCCTGAGGAGAAGTATCACTTTTGTCTCAAGAGATCAGGGACCCTGAGAAGCGGTATCACTTCCAGTCCTAGGGGTCCCGAGGAGCAGTATAGATTATAATTTCAAGGGATCCTGGGACTGTCCTGTGTAAGGACCAGAGTACAGATCAGAAGAGCAGTGACCATGCCTCTTCTTATATCATGCCATCTTGGAAGCACTAAAAACTCCCAACTCTAAGAACTGACTCTGAAAACAACAGTGTGAGAAAAACCTGAAGCTTGTGACAGGACCCTCTCTCACCTGCCCCACCATTTTGGGAATAGAGCTTAATGTTAATACAAAGTCCAAAATCAAGAAATAGAGTGGAAAAATGAATAAACAATAACAGAAAGAATCTGACCACAAAAATCTACTATGGTGACAAGGAATTCAAGACATAAACTCAGAAGAAGACAAGAAAGTCAAAATAGCTACTAGCAAAGCCTCAAAAAAAAAATTGTTAATTGAAGACAAGACCAACAAGGATTCCTAGAAGAGCTAAAAATAATTTTCAGAGACCAGAAATGTCTTGGCTTAATGATGATCATTGCCTGAAATAAGCCAATTCAACCCAGAAGATGCATTAGAGATTGGTGAGTGATAAGTAGCCAACAGCAGAAATTGTTAGGAACCTAGCTTTAGAAAAGAAGGGACCTTCAAAATCACCTAGCTCAACCTCAACCCCTCCCCACCCTCCCCCAAGGTATGAAAAAGACAAGTAATTTACCTAAGGTCACATGAGTGGTAAGGTAATGTCTACCTTTCTTTTAATTTGGTGTTAATTTTGACCTGTGATCTAACTAGCCAATGGTCTTGTTATACAGTACACTGATGATTTGGAAATATCTCCTGTGTCAGTAAGCATAGTGCTTTGTATGAAATAACTAAATTATTATTGTAGTTTCTCAAGAATATCTATATTTCCAAAGAGAACGTAGATAGAAGAATTTAAGTAGAAGCTATTTTCCAATAACAATGCCAAGGCTGGCCTTAGTGAAAAGTTAGATCTCTTACTCCTCTGGGCAGAGCTGAACCTTGCCTTTTCGGAGCTATCAGTTTTTAGAGAAGCTAGTTTCATAAAATGTTCTGGAAAAGGGAATGAAATTATTCTTGTACAGAAATGTGACTGAGACTATCTTTTGTTGTTCTAACATTCATTTCTACTACTATTTAAATGTTTTGCTGCCTCAGTATTGTTGTTAGCATGGTGAACAACTTCATGCTTAAAGGTGACTAAGCTCAGATCTTATTTTCATAACTAATTGGGGGCAATCAATACAATAGGTAAATGTGATTAGAGTATGAGTCTGACAGAATCCAGAGTAGGTGAGTGACACAGAGATCAAAGGCCAAATGACCTAAATTGGAGAGAAGTTGAAGCAAATGGATTGCAAACTTAGTGGAAATTTGGACCTTTAAATTAATCTGACACCACAACAAAACTGGATTTAGGGTAATACCATTTGGAAGAAGTAGTATTTAAGATGTAGAATGCTCATTGAAATGCATAGGTTAGCTTTGCTTAAAATGTTTTCATCTTATTTCCTTTATTCTAGTCCAGTTATATTAATTTCTTCAATAAATATTTCATGAGTTGCACAGTCCTCTGCATTAATAAAGCTTTTTTTAAAATAACTCATGGATTTTAGTTCTGATTACCATAAATCCCATTCATCTGAAGTGAACAGGCTGTCACTGTGTTAACTAATTTTAAAAAGTGTCATATACTAGTGGTTCCTTCAAATCATGACCAGATTACCCAGAAGAATACTCCAGATGCTCAGAGTTTTAATTTAATTTTTTATATCAGTAATAACTATAGCATCACAGGAGGGAGCAGATTTATTTTTGTTTTTGAGAGAGCAGAAAATTTCTCCTTTCTCTTTAGAAAAACCCCCATAACCCAGCATGTGCGTGTCACGCTGTTGCCATTGAAAAGAATTTTTGTGGTAGCACTCTCCCTTTCTACTTTGATCATATGAAAAGAAAGAATGATGAGCAGTGAATATGGGTGGCAGTACTTTCTAAGTCATAAAGTGACTCAGTGGACAAATTAATATTCTTCATGTAATTAACTATAATAGCTAAGTAGGATAATACTCAAATGTCACTGAGGCAGAGAAAAATTATGAGCAATCAAAAAGCTGTAAAAAAAATTAGTGGGTTGTTTTTATGATTAAGTGTCTTGAAGATCTAGAACTAAAACCAGAGAGGGGATCTCACTCCAAAACAAGCATTCAGGGCAAGTTAGAAAGAAGTGTGATTTCCATGGCTCTTTTCCACTTCTGTCTGTAACACAGGTATGATTCTGGTTCTGATCTCTTAGAGCCAAGTGGGTCACTTAATCTTCCCTGTTCCCCCCGGCCCCCCAAAAAGATTTTCAGTATCTTGAGAGGTTTGGGGGTTCAGCCCCTAGTGATTGCATACCCTCCCAATTTTAGGGACCCAGGGACTAGCATCCCATTTCAATTTAACTTAGTAACATTGTGTTAGAGTTTATGAAATGATGTTTTACTTCAAGAGCAAATCTAATAATACTTTCCCCAATACTTGGGGGAGCATAATTCCCCCCTGCACCATCTCAGTCTCTGAATGTTGGGGGATGGCTTGTACTTTGCAGTATAACCCAGTTCCTATATAGCATCACCAAGTTCAAGTGCCAGGCCCTAGTGGGCTCATTTCCTAGATCTCTGATCCTCAGGACTTCACTATTCTGACTTCTTTACTGGTCCAAGAACAATGCTAGATCTGGATTCTTTCTCTCCTGGAAGCCTGTGGCTTGGCTACTTGATTAGAGACTTCACTCCCTGCACTAGTATTGCTGTCTCTCAGAATCAAGTTCCCCAGAATTTTCCATGAGGGTGATGCCATCTTTTGTGGTTTAGACATGAGCCAACCCCTCATTATATATCTACAAATGCTTTCTTTCTAATGCATTTCATCTACTCTAAGATAACTATAATATAGTTATATATATATATTATACAATATATTTATTTTTATAATAATATTGTATATAACCTCTATATTTACTTTTGCAAAATATTTATGTATAACCCCGATCTTTCTGATTTAAATTTTAACTTCTTGCTCTGTATTTCCTGTTGGTACCTCACTCAAACTCAATATATTGAAACTAGTCATTTGTCTTCTCTTGCCAAACAAGTTCCTCCCTTTCACTTTTCTACTAATGAGGTAATGAGAGTCCTGTTTTCTCATTTACCAAAGTTCAAAATAAATGAGTTCTATCCATCTCTCTCTGCCTCTCTCTCTCTCTCCCTCTTCTGAGAGAAATTAATATTATACCATTATATGAACAACAAATTATTAAATTGTGATCCATTCTTTTCTTTCTATTTCAGTTAAGGCCCAACTCATGAAAAGGTCAGTTAATCTCTAAAGAACATGGCTGATTGATGAGATTGCTCATAATCCTCAAGGCCTGTCAATTTTGGCCATGTGGGACCCCACACAATTAGGAGACCTAATTTCTATTTAGAGTAAAAGTGGAATCCAGTTCCTTATCCTGAGGGAAGGAAGCCCTGTACTTGATCTCCTCTATTAGAGTTTAGGGTGACCCAGCTGGTGAAGAAATCTAGCCAGAGAAGTCCATATGGAGGTAGCTTCCTTTGTTCAAATGCCTTGAGGCTGCTGAGTTTCATGATCGAACCATTTCCTCAGAAGTAGAAGTTAAAGACTTTTTAGCCTACCTCATTTAATGTCCACCAATTATAGTTGATCTTCCTTTGCCCATGGAATTCTATTTTGGAAGGGAGGCACTTTATGGTCTCCCTTGGAATCTTTGATTATTGAGAAAAATCAGTGACCATCAATTTGTTGATTGCTAGATAGCCTAATTAATAAATTGATTAATAATTACCTAGAAACTCTGTTTCTCAGGGTTTTCATTCATCTTCCTTCCTTTTTTATTTTTTTCCCACCCAGACTCTATTTTTCCTTGCTCTGCCCTTCCCCCCTGCACACATTTGAAAAAATTGGACTTTCTGTTCAGTGATAGCTGGACTGTTGTCCAGTTTTATAAAGCAACTGCTATTTTTTGATAGCTAAATTAAAACATTAACATGTAATCTCATCTCTTGTAGATTCACTGAAAGCATCCTTAGTATAACTTTACTAGCTCTCAGGATGAGAGGGATAATAGGCTCCCCCATGATTCTGATTTTTTTTTTGGTCATGTAATACTTTGAAAACTTTTTGTTCCATTTTGCTTGGAGATTATGTGTTTTGGGAAGGAAACCATCTATTAAAATGTATTAAAGTAGCATGCCCTTAATTAAGCTTTTATGGACACTATGTCTAGGACAATACATTTTCATTCTGTAATAGTCCTAGCATAGTTTATTGATTGAGTTCTCTAGGATATTTTTAGGTCTGTCTGGATTTGCAGTATGGGTGTTGTCTTTCAGTCTATGAAAAATAGTGAATTTCTGATGAATAATTGTAGTTATCAGGTCATACCTTGCTAGGCATTTGGTAGGTGCTGAGTTTTAATACTCTATATAAAGATATGTTGAATATTTTCTACCATTCCTTGTTTAATCTATGATGCTCACTAAAATCAAACTTCTAAAGGATAATCTTTCTGTAAATTCCAAAGGCAATGACCTGGTCCTGAATTGTCACCATAAACCCTGTGTTTCCACCAGCAAATCTACATGCAACAGTCATTTGTTTGAAGCTGAATCCATGTGGATATCTGTGAGGGTGGGCTTTGTAAGGGCTCCATCTAGAGCTGAGCTACTTTTGGTTACATTCAAGAAGCCCAATGATAGGTACCTGACATTGACTTATTGAATGTGTTTGAGTAGCCTTTAGTATTGTCATTTAGTGAAATGATGTCTGCTTATTCCAAAACAATTTTTTTCCCCTAGGACTTTGACCTGTCATCATATACTCTGAGAAAATCTATCAGTTTTCTTCTTCCTTTTTTGTCATGGAAGTGTTCATCTTTCTATAGCTGCCTTACGGTGTTGGGTCCCATGTTTTATTAATATTGTACATATTTTTCTTTGTTTATTTTTAGTTTTCAACATTCATTTCCACAAGATTTTGAGTTCTTTATTTCCTCCCTATCTTTCCTCTCCTCTCCACCCCAGATGGCATGCATTCTGATTACTGGGGAAGACCCCCAGTCTGTCCTTTCTTTTGTCATCCCCCCATCCCCTTCCCTTTTACTTACTTGAAGGACAAGATAGATTTCTATATCCCATTGCCTGTATATCTTATTTCCCAGGTGAATGTAAAAACAATTTTTTTAACATCTATTTTTAAAAATGAATTCCAAATTATCCCCCTTCTTCCCTCCCCACCCACTCTCATTGAGAAGGCAAGCAATTCAGTATAGGTTATACATATGTAGTTATGCAAAACACTTGCATAATAGTCATGTTGTGAAAGACTATATTTCCCTCCATCTTATCCCACTCCTTATTATATTTTCTCCTTTGACCCTGTTCCTTTTCAAAAGTGTTTGCTTCTGACTCCACCCTCTTCCAATCTGCCCTCCCTTCTATCATCCCCACATATTATCCCCTTCCCCCCTACTTTTCTGTAGGGTAAGATACCCAGTTTAGTGTGTACATTATTCCATCCTTAAACCAAATCCAATGAGAGTAAGGTTCACTCATTCTTTCTCACTTCCACCCTCTTCCCCTCCATTGTGAAACCTTTTTATGTGATAATTTGCTCCATTCTATCTCTCCCTTTCTCCTCTCAATATATTCCTCTCACCCCTTAATTTTATTTTTAGATATCATCCCTTCATATTCAACCCACTCTGTACCCTCTGTCTGTCTGTCTGTCTATCTATCTATCTATCTATCTATCTATCTATCTATCTATCTATCTATCCTCTGGCTACCCTAATACTGAGAAAGGTCTCATGAGATACAAATATCTTTCCATGTAGAAATGTAAACAGTTCAACTTTAATAAGTCTCTTGTGATTTCTCTTTCCTGTTTACCTTTTCATGCTCTTGATTCTTGTATTTGAAAGTCAGATTTTCTATTCCGCTCTGGTCTTTTCATGAAGAATGCTTGAAAGTCCTCTATTTCACTGAATGTCCATTTTTCCCCCTGAAGGATTATACTGACTTTTGCTGGGTAAGTGATTCTTGGTTTTAATCCTAGCTCCTCTGATCACTGGAATGTCATACTTCAAACCATTTGATCCCTTAATGTAGAAGCTGCTAGATCTTGTATTATCCTCATTGTATTTCCACAGTACTGGAATTGTTTCTTTTTAGCTGCTTGTAATATTTTCACCTTGACCTGGGAACTCTGGAATTTGACAACAATATTCCTAGGATTTTTTTTTTTTTTAGGATCTCTTTCCAAAGGTGATTGGTGAGTTCTTTCAATTTCTATTTTACCCTTTGGTTCTAGAACATTACAGCAGTTTTCCTTGATAGCTTATTTTTTAAAAAATATTTTTTTCTTTTAGTTTTCAACTTTCTCTCCATCTCTCCTCTCCACTCACCCCAAGACAGCATGTATTCTGATTACCCCTTCCCCCAATCCACTCTCCCTTCTATCACACCTGTGCTTTTTCTTATCGCCTTCCCCTATATTTTCTTGTAGGGCAAGAAAGATTTCTATACCCCATTGCCTGTATGTCTTATTTCCCATTTGCATGTAAAAATAATTTTTAACATTCATTTTCAAAACTTTGAGTTCTAATTTTTCAATTTGGCAGAGGGCCTAGAGTTTCAGTTGCTTCTTTATGTAACTGTTTCATTCATTGTAGTAATGTTGTACAATCTTTTTATTTATCATTTCTTCCAATTTTCACTTTTGTTGTGTGATTTTTTTCTCAAATAATATGATCAACAAGAAATCTTCCACCTTTTTTGTCCTTTGGGGGTTCAATCTTGCCCTTGAGTTTTTAAATTTTCAAACTTCTGTAATATTATTTTTGATGTTGAATTGTTTATTTTGTTCCATGTGATACTTTGACTCAGAGGTGTTACGAGGAATTTCAGTAGGTGGTATATTTGTTTTCTTAATTTGTTCTGATTTATCTAATCCTTAAATTTTTTATTGTCACAAATTTGATAAACATCAGCAAACACATCCAAAGATTGCATTTAACACTAGAACTATGTTATATGTAGCTTGTTTTAAAAATGCATATGTTAAATTAAATACAATAGTTTTAATACTACCCTGTTTATCTGTGTCACCTTTAGAGTTCTATGTATGTTTAAATATTTCACTGACATTTAAAAATTTTTTTTGACACTTCTTTTCTCTTCCCTACCCTTTTATTCCTTTTTCTTTTTCCCTTTCCACCCCCGTAACAGCACTCATCCATCCCTCCCACAAATTCCCTCCTCTAAAAGAAATTTTGTTTTTGTTTCTTTTAAATATCCCTTAAGTAACTGTACTAAAGCAAAACAAATCTGCACTTTGCCTGAGAGTGAGAACGTTTATTTAGTTTTTTTGCATCTGCCAAGAAGTAAACATTATGGTTCATTCTCAAATCTTTTGGAGCTATAATTAATTATTGCATTGGTCATAGTTCTTAAGTCTTTTATGGTTATTATTTTACTTTACAATGTTATAGTCATTGTAAAAATTCTTTTCCTAGTTCTGATAATCTCACTTTGTATCAGTTCACACAAGTGTTTCAGTTTTCACTGAATCTATTTCTTTCATCATTTCTTATAGCAAAATAATGTTTCATTGCATTCTTATACAAAATTTATTCTGTCATTCCCAAAAGTACTTTGCTCACTTGGGACACTAGAACATTAAGAAGTGGAATTCACTCCATCAAGACAACAAAAGCTAAGATTTAACCCTTTATCTCTTAATTCTTTTTTTTTTTTTTGATTCGTGGGAGCAATTTTATCACACTAGGTATGATGCTCACCCAATTACTGGTATCTCCAAAACCTAATTGGCCAAGCTTTCAGGGCTGCTGCTAGGTTTTCTCCATTACTTTGGTAATTTCAGAACTCATAAAATCTCTGCTGTGCATCATATTGGTTGGCATTCAATGCATAAAGTCCAGAGTGAAGATATATGCTATTGAGACATGGCATTTATTTCATTTCATTCCATATATTTATTTATTCATTTGGTTACTTACTTGCTTATTTGTTTATTTGTTTATTTTTATTTATTTATTTTTACCTCTCCTCATTCTGAAAAAACTCTTTCATCTGAACAGGTGTTAACAGACAAGGCTGCAATAAACAGACTTGGAGAGGCCTATATTCTTTAGCAAGCCAAACTACTTTCTTGTGGTGTATGTAAAGCCATCTTTAGTAACAGATTCGTCATAACCAGGGAACAATTCAGTTGCAGCTTCTAATTCATCCAGAATACTTTAAATTTGTTGGCAATGATTCTGATATTTTCCCTGCCAATGTTTAATTTCAGCAGTTTTCCTACTGTAGCCAGTGTTTTACAAGCCTTCTGTTTAAATTGCTGGTCACTGCCAATACTCATTCAGCCCAGAAGCAGGCAAAAGGAAGTTACTTTCTCCTGCCCCAGTTTTGAATCAAAGTGGTGTTGATACTCAAACACATCATTAATATGCATTTCTTGACCAGATCTATGGTTTGCTCAATATAAGGAACTGCTGAAGAGAAACTCCCTCTACCCATGTGAGTCAGATAATTGCTTGAAGGAAATGAGAAATTAAAAATAGGTTCATACAATCAGCATGTGTCAGACATATGACTTGAACTCAGATCTTCCTGACTTTGAAGCCATAATGCCTCTCTTATAAAAAGATATTATGATGGAAATGATGTCAGAAACCAGAGATCTTTGTATATTGATTAAATTGATACAATTTTCCTCATACTGTATTCAAACAGTTTAGTTCGGTCATTTTTCAGTCCTGTCCAACTTTTCATGGCTACATTTGGGTTTTCTGGGCAAAGATACTAGAGTGGTTTGCCATTTCCTTTTGTAGCTCATTTTACAGATGAGAAAAGTAAAGGAAACCAAAATGAGTAACTTGCTTAGGGTAATACAGCTAGTAAGTGTCTGAGGCTAGATTTGAACTCAGGAACATGAGTCTTCCTGACTCCAGGTCAAGTTGCCCAACCGTTTGAATATATTTCATATATCGATATAAAATGTATCTATGTATATGTATATATTTCCTTTATTTATGTAAAATATGTTTTATAATTTGAAACATATCTCAAGTATATCTCAATAATTTGAATTCCGCATATTTTATGCCTTTTGTGCTTACTTTGAATGGGATTTTTTGGGTTGCTTTCCCCTGGCTTTTATTACTCAATACAAAAATGGTAATGATTCAGAGCTTTGTCCTGGTTGACAGGTTGCCTTCTTTTCCTTGCTGCACTTAATTTGTTCATACACAAGCAATTGATTTTCCTGTAATCAAAATCATTCGCTACGACTAAGTTGAAAATAGTTGTAGATTGTTTTGTTAGTTGGCATTAGAGATACAAGGATGATTCAACATTAAAAAAAAGTTATATTTGTCTTTTGAAACATCCTGGAATTTCTTGCTGATGTTCCATTAGTTATGGTGTTTTGCTATGTTCTCTCTCTCTCTCTTTTGGTTAGGACATTTTTAGTTACCTTTCCTTTAAAATACAATGCTTAGTCATTGTGTTGTGGCCATTTAAAATATCTTATTTTTCTTCTGCCTGTATGAATGTTACTCTTGGTTTACTTGTTTGAGACCTAGGCTTTTAACCAGCCTTTCCTTTTCATATTTTTTGACTTTTAGTCTATTTCTTTATATTCCCATTAGCCAGTCTCTCTGGTTTCCCTCATTGTTGTCTATCCTAACCCAACCCTCTCTGCTATATGTTTTTCTCATATACATTTGATGTTAAAAGATCTAGAGGAAAGTCCCATTCCCTTTAATGGGTCCCCTTTGGAATATCTATAGGAAGGCATGTACTGAAGTTGTACAGCATGAGAGGATAAGTTGTTATCTGCAACCCTGGGGGGAGTGCCCACACCAATCTAAAATGTACTTTATTTATTTAAATTAAATTTTATTTTTCTTCAATCAACATTCACTCTCTCTCCCTCCCACTCTTCCTTCAACTAAGAATGAAAGAAAAACAAAATCCCTATAATAAAAATATAGAATCAAGAAAAAAAATTTCCTCATTGACCATATTTAAAAGAAAAAAAGAACAATCTATAGACATTTATACCTATAGATGATATCTATATATAATACAATAGATATACATCTATAATATATATCTACAATCACAGATCTATCTATCATTCTGCACTATTTTTCATCAGTAAATGAGTAGCATGTACTATCATTAGTCCTTTGACATTGTGGTTGGTCATTTTGCTGATCAGAGTTCCTAAGTTTTTCAAAGTTGTTTGTCTTTATAGTATTATTGTTGTATAAATTGCTCTCTTTGTTCTGTTCACTTCACTCTGTTTCATTTTATGCAAGTCTCCCTTGGTTTCTCTAAAAATCATTTCCTTCATAATTTCTTATGGCACAATAGTATTCTATCACATTTATATATTATAACTTTTTTTTCAGACATCCCTCAATTTATAGGCACCCCACCCTGGGTTCCCATTCTTTGACACCAAAAAGAGCTATCAATATTTTTGTTCATTCATAGTTAGAATTTGTTTTGCTTAGGACTAATCTCTCCCTTGATCAATTTTCCCTCTAATTTCCCCTTCTCCCTTAATCTTCTTTCCCACCTATTTTCCTGTTGAATAAAATGTATTTTTGTACTCAACTATGTGTTTGTATTCTTTCCTTTGACCAGTTTAGATGAGAGTGAAGTTCAAATATCAGCTGCTCCCGCACCTCTTCTTCCTTGTTTGTATAGACTTCTAGTAGCACAGCCTTGTATGTGAGGTAATTCCTTCAGTCTTCCTTACCTTTCCCCTCCCTAGAGTCCTGCTTTCCTTCTCTTTCCATTTTTCTTTTATGATCATCATGAAATAACAGAATCAATCTCAAGCCTTCTGTCTAATTGGACTGACTCTATGACCCTTGTTGATGATAAAGTTCAGGGCAGAGGGCAGAGGGCAGGGTGGTAGTGGTGAGGACATGTATTATCTCCCCATATTTGAATATAAGCACTTTATCTTGTTTAGTTCTTTATCATTTTTCATTTGCAGGTATTCATTCTCTTCATCCTTCCTTCCCCACCTATTCCTTTTCAGCTTTTCTTTCTATGTTGTTTTTCCCCATTAGATTGAGAACTTCTTGAGGGTAGAGACTGTCTTTTGGTTATCTTTGTATCCCTAGTACTTAGGACAGAGTCTGGCACATAGTACTAACTCTTACTGAGTCACTCATTTCTATGGTAATTTTCAGGGAATTTGTTGTGTGGGCCAAATTTTGTACTTCTTATGCTAAGCTATTAATTCCTTCTCCATTTCTTGTTTCATAGTTCTCACTTGTTTTTTGTATTGTTTCCTCTAGAGCTCTCAAAGCATTTATAACATTAAAAAACTTACAAAAACCTTGCTGTATTGTTCCCTGAGCCTTTGCTCTTCTGGTTGTATGTCCTGAGGTTCCAGTATGGTTTTTATGGTGGAATTGTTGTATGTTCATTTTTCCAGCCTACTTTCTGACTTTGGACATTATGTTAGTCAGGTTCTGTGTGCTTCAATATGAAAGGTCTGGGTTGGTCCTGTTATTACTATCTTGGAGTATTGAGGGTTATGTTGCTCCAAATTCTTAGAGAGAACTCAGGCTGGGGCCTTGCAGTATTTTAAATGTGATTTGATCCAGGGCAAAGTCTGATCACTGTGCCCTCTTCTCTCCCATCATTCTGAGTTTTTGAGTTTCTAACAAGGTTCAGAACAACAGTGGACTAGTGCTGTACTCAGTCCCTATCAGTCAGATGGAAAGCTCTAGTGGTTCAGAGTGATAGAACTGCAGTCCCACTTTGGTCTGGGTTTTGTGCCCTGGTTATTCCTCTGTAGGCTACAGAGTGGGCTAGAAGCTGCAACTAACAACCCATTCCCCTTCCGGGATCCAAGTATATGATCTATTGTCTACTAGTGCTATCCCCAGTACAGACCACCTTCTCCTGGATATAGTATTATTCCTCAGTTCACTCTGAATACATGTCCTGGAACTGGCAATGAATGACAAAACTGTCTGTTCATGCATGGTCTCACAGCCTGCATAAGCTCCCAGGGTCCCAATATGTGTCTGGGACTTAACTCTTTCTCTGGGACATAGCCATGGCTGTTCTGGAGTCTCCTGCTCCTGCTCAGACCTCTCTCTTCATATCTGAAGACCTCTCAATCTGTCTCCCTATGCTGTCCTGAGCTGGCAAAGTAAATCACTCTGATTTTTTCTTAGATTTCTCCATCAGGACTCAGGAAACGGTCAGGTTTACTTTCTCGATATTTGGAGGAGTTGTTTCTGTTTTTTAGGGACAGAGCTCTCTGTACTGCTTCCTGCTATTTCAAAACTTGTCTCCACCTCCCCAAATATACTTTCACATGAGCCTTTCTGACTTTTCATAAGGTACAAGGAATTTTTTTCTCCCTTTTTAAAGTTCAAGTAGCTAATAAAGACCTCAGAGAAATGTAATTTAGAGCCTGTAGCCTAAATAGTTTATATATTATAAAGAATTATTTAGAGGTTGACTTTCAATCTATAATAATATCCTTTTCTGTGGATCCCAGTTCACAATGGAATATAGGTTTCTTGTTATGTAGTTCTAGGGTCTGGTTAATATCTAGTTAGCAAAATTGAGGTCACTGACTAAACTTTAGTATCACAATGACTAGAGCAATCCAAGGAAAAATAAAAGTGGAGATTAAAGGTAAAGGAGAGGGGCATTATATCTTTCTTTTTTAAGATTTATTTTTAATTTGCATTTGTACTGTTTGGTTAGAACTATCTTCTTTGACAAATTATTGTAATTAAAAATTTGCCTGTAGACTGAGAACAAGCTTTGTACTTGAGCATGGTCTCCTAAGAGAATAGATGTGCTTTGGAAAGTTCTCAACAAACACTTAATGCCAAAAGGTCATGAGTCTTGGCAATTGTCAGTAATGTTCCATAATGTTAAGAATTTTTTTTTAATCTTTTGAAATTGAGACAACCTATAGAGAACTGTATTTTCAAGTCATCCTCAAAAATCCTTTTTATTTTTTCATGAGACACAGTTGGGAAAACAATCACTTTGGCTATTTATTTTTTAGTTTGGAAAAAGTTTGAAAGGTGAGAATTAAAGAAAATAACAGGAATGAGGAAATGACTATAAGGCATGAAATAAATATCTTGATTTCATATGTTGTAATACAGTCTTAATTGTTTAATCTGCCACTTACATTAAATCCTCTTCTGATGCTTCATCCTAGTGGTGTGGAAATCTTGAAGGCTATGCTAGTGTCTTGCCAGTTTTAGGTATGCCCTACCAAACTGGAAGCTAGGTGGCACAGTGGATAGAATGCTAAGTCTGGAGTCAGGAAGATTCAGTTTCCTGAATTCAAATTTGGCCTCAGACACTTGCAAGCTATGTGACCCTGGTCAAGTCACTTCACACTGTTTGTCTCAGTTCCCTCATCTGTAAAATAAACTGGAAAAGTATATGGCAAACTACTACAGTATCTCTCCTAAGAAAATCCCAAATTGAGTCACAATGAGTTAGGCACCATTGAAGATGACTGAGCAACAAGAACAACCAAACTGGAAACAGTATAGACTTTAATGATGGACCACATACACACCATTCAACTGAGGACTAGCCTTACTGTATTCAAAGCAGTTCATTACTAAAAGGTTGGTCACTAGGGGATTAATATTTTTGGTCACAGAAATTCATGGAAATGTTTAACTAAGGTATAGATGGTTTCCATTCTGCATTAGTAGGGGTGGGGAAGATAAATTGGTGAAATCACATGGATTCATGAAGTATTGTGGTAAATGGTCAGTTATGATTAATTCTCTTAATAAATTTCTTAACTATAATAAAATCAGCTTATAGTCTGGCATAGAAGATTGGTTTTGGAAAAAAAAGACCTGAATTCAAATCTCATCTTAGGTACTCACTATCTGTGAGACTGGATGAATCTTAAATTCTCTCAGTCCCACTTTCATCATCCACAATGTGGTAGCAGCTGCCGGGTATATATGCCCGTGGTAAGGATCAAATGAGGCATTGTAGCATATTTAAAGTGCTTTGCAAATCTTCAAACACTAAATAAACATTAAATCTTTGTTATCTTTATGTATAATTGAGACATATCTATAAACAGTTTCTTTAAAGTATATTTGAACTTACTCAGTTCTGTTTAATTTACTCACCTTTTATCTATTTTGTATGTGTGTGTTTATATATATATGCATATATATTTGTGTATATGTGTGTATGCATATGTGCACACATGCATGTATATGTATGTGTGTATGCATATATACAT
Organism: Notamacropus eugenii; assembly: GCF_028372415.1. Taxonomy (NCBI): domain Eukaryota; kingdom Metazoa; phylum Chordata; class Mammalia; order Diprotodontia; family Macropodidae; genus Notamacropus; species Notamacropus eugenii. The sequence continues at coordinate 391,162,960 of NC_092875.1, forward strand.
GTGTGCATGTGTGTGTTTTCTTCCCTAGAGTGTAATCTTGAAAACAAGGACTATTTTCAATTTGGTATTTGTATTCCCAGAAGCTAGCATATTACTTGGTAATATGCAATGAAATAATAATTAATATTAATAATAATAAAAAGTTGGTAATAAAAATAGGTGTTTAATGTTGTGAGTTCATCCTTCATTGTCAACGAAGACCATGCCATCAGAGAAATAATGACATGACTTGCATTTGACTTTGTTTTGAGTGAGGGAGGGCTGTGAAGATCACCAGCCTCATTTCTCCTCCAGAACCATCTGAATCCAGTGACCAGATAGATATTCATCAGGATGATTGGAAATGACCCAGAATGAGGCAACTGGGGTTAAGTGACTTGCCCAAAGTCACACAGCTAGTGAGTTTCAAGTGTCTGAGGTAAGATTTTAAACTCATGTCCTCCTGACTCCTGTACTGATGCTCTATCCACTGCACCATCTAGCTTCCCAGGTGTTTAATAAATACTTGTTGATTGATTCAAAATAGACTCCTGAAGAGGCCCTTATTTCCAATGAAATTGCCATTGTGTAAGATATTATTGAAATTCCAGTTTTGGAATCACCTTTAGAAGCATCAATTTCATTAATTTATGTTATATGTTGTGCCTTTTTTTCTTTCCTTTCAATCATAAAATGAACTACCCACCTTGCTTCACTACTCATTTCACTTAATTTGGCTTTGAATGACTTCTGGTCATTTAAAAACATCAAATATTCCCTTGAAAGGTGAAAATTTGTATCACTGAGCATATACAAAAGAATATGATGCTTTTTCTAAAGGCAGTTCTTATAAAGGAGTTACAGTCAACCTTGTTATAATAAGTTTATATAGACTCTAGGAGAAATCATTTTGAAAGAGATTATATTTACTTAGATGCATAAATTTGAGTACAGTTGTTAAAAATTGTTACAATAAATGTTGTATATGATATATTAAAGTATGCATAGAGTGCATGTCTGACAATAAGGGAAAGGAGAGACAACAGAGTACAGATAGACTGAGGCATCATTTATATTCTACCTAAAGGACTGATAGAAAGAAATCCAGAGGCAATCATCTGCTGGCCTCTCTGAGAGAGACAGCAAGAAAATACGAAGCAGAGTGGCCTGAGGTTCAAGCAGATTATCAAAGAAAGCAAGAGATGTGGTTAGAGGCCTGGCCAGAAGCCAGAGAAAAGTTTGTCAGATATACATCTTCATTGTGATCTACCCACTGCTTCCAGTGCAGTCAGGGCACAGGTAAGAATCCAACAAAATTTCCCTTTTCCTTCAAGCGGTCTCTCTAGCCTACTACCCAGCTCACCCTGACAGCTGAAGGCATAATTACAGGGTTATCATGGAAAGCAAATGTAATGATGCATATAATTACTTTGTGACATATTATATACCCATCAGTCATCATTAGGCTATGCTTCTCTAATGATAGGGACTGATTATAGTTACATATATATAATGTACGTAATAAATACAAAATAAAAATATATAACTATATATAACACATAATGCAGCTACCACTGCATTATAATTATCATTGCACATGTCACTCTTGTTGTTTAGTCGTTTTTTCCATCATGTCTCACTCTTCTTGGCAAAGATGGTTTGCCATATCCTTCTCCAGCTCGTTAGAAACTGAGGCAAGTGATTTGCCTAGGGTCACACAGCTAGTAAGTATCTGAGGCAAGATCTGAACTCAGGAAGCAGAGTTTTTCTGAATCTAAGCCTGGTATTTCATTATCCACTGTACCACCCAGCTGTTCTAAGTATCACTGTGCCTATAATCTACTAAGAAAATGTATGCGTATATAGAGTGTTCGGGGAAGACTATTACCTTTGGTGGGATGGCTTGATGAGCTCTTTTCAGGGGCTACTCATCCATCTTTGGTGTCTACCTGGCACTCAGCTCTCACCTGTGGCACCAAGAAGTTGTAGCATGCATAATTGCCATACCCTGATAAAATCTTCTCAAGCACATGAGCTAAACCAGATTGAGGGTAGCTGTCAGGCCTCAGACCTGTCAATGACTTAAGAGTATTTCTATCCCAAGCGTGCAAAAACTGCCTCCGAAGAATGGGCAGATGAGAACAATTTGTTTCCCTGGCTGAATGTGACTGAAGCAGGACCTATGGAGTACTTAGAGCTTGGTCAGACATTGAAGATGTCAAGGTCCTCTGCTGAAACTTTGGCCTGGCACATAGTAGGAATATAATTATTTTCTCAGTTAGCAAATATCTCTTAAGTGCCTACTGCTGAAGATACAAAGAAAAAGAATGAAACAGCTCCTGCCTTTAAAATGCCTATTTTCTAAAGAGAAAGACAACAAGGATATAAATGAGCATAAACAGAAAAAATGGAAATAAATTAAAATTAGCTAAATATGACATAGTTTAAGAAGGAGAACATTAGCACCTATATTGATGGAGGGAATCAAAAAAGATTACACACAGAAGGTGGTACTTCACTTACTCCTTGAAGCAAGAGAAGGATTTTAGGAAGCAGACATGGGGAGTGCATTCCAGGCATGAGGGGTGACCAACATACAGGCAAAGGGATGATAGGTGGAGGATCTTCTATACAGATTCAATTCACTAAACATTTATTGAGCACCTACTGTATTCCAGGTAATGTGCTGAGTGCTGGGGATACAAAAAGAGGCAAAAGCCAGTCCCCATCCTCAAGAAACTTATAACCAATTGGAGGAGCTAACAATCTAATAGAGGAGCTTATAATCTTATGTAGCTCCTGATACACAAGACATTGTGAGGTACCAAGAGATGACCAGTTTGGCTGGAGAAGAGAAAGATTATAAATATCTGGTTCAGCTATGCAAAAGTAAGACTAACTACAGTGATTAAGTAGGATTCCATATCATTTATGCACAATTAGTGCAATAACTGATACTTTATTATTGATACCTTATTGAATTGATGCATATATTGAATATAACATGTTTCAAAACTATTTTATTGAGTTTTAAAAAAAATTTACTGTTCCTTCTCATTAGTCTCCCCCTTTCCTGAAAGCCTCCCTTCTACTAAAGAATAAGAGTCAAGTAAATCCAACCTACAAAGACTGCATCTAACATTGAATATACCATTTCTCCTTCGTGGTCAAACACTACTCTTCTTCTACCAAGCATTACATTTAATCTGGGGGCAGGTGGGTGGTGCAGTGGATACAGCACCAGTGCAGTAGTCAGGAGGACCTGACTTCAAATCTCATCTCAGACACTTGACTCTCACTAGCTATGTGATCTTGGGCAAGTCACTTAACCTCAATTGCCTCATCTTGGGTCATCTCCAGTCATCCTGATGACTCTCTGGTCACTGGATTCAGATGGCTCTGGAGGAGAAGTGAGGCTGGTGAGCTGCACAAAGTCAAGTGCAAGTCATGTCATTATTTCTCTGATGGCATGGTCTTCTTCAGCAACGAAGGACAAACAACAACATTTAATCTGAATCAGTTGTCTTTTAATATAGTTTTTATTTATGTTATTGTAGTCCTTTACAATGTATATATTACAATGTTAGATTACTTAATACATTTTATTTTATTACATTACATACAAGATTAGATCTTGAAGATATTTTAAAGATTATAATTTTAATTTGTTTATGTAGGCTCAGCCATCCTAGTCTTTTACTATCTTAGCATGGTGATCTTTTTACAATTTCCAAAAATTGAAAAGAACATTACTCCTTTTATACTTGTTTCACATTAAATAAAGAAGGACTTAAGCAATCTTAGGTAGTACCAGCAGTGCATGAGAGATGTTTTCCTAGGAATGTCTGAATGAGGAGCTTATGAAACTATAGTAGCTAGTTGAGCATGGAGACCAACTAGTTTATCTAAAGAATATTTCCTTTAGTAGGTAACAATTTGATGGGGAAATTTGAGAGAAAATGGAGAGATAATTCACTAATATTTCCATTTCATTGTTAGATAGTCTTTAATCAAAAGATATCATAGGTGAATATCCATAGATTGTCATTCGTTTAGAAATTTCAAATATTGTAGAGGCTTTAAAAATGAACACAAAATGATCAACATTACTGTAGTATTAGAGATTGGTGATAATTAACATTTTATTATAATACTTGTCCAACCCTTTATACTTATTCTTAAAACAAATTAATATCAGCCCTTTCTAGAATAATAAAAATTAGGGGAGAAATGTTCATATGTAAAATTTGGATAATATCAACTCTATTAATAGCTATGGAATTTACTAATAAAAGCTATAATCATATGCTATTTTCCAATTTCTTATCCCCAGCAGGAAAATTCTCTTTATGACACAAAGGTAGGCTTGTTCAGTTTCTTTTCCTGGGATTTAAAAAAATTTCTACTTATTGTTCTGTTAATTTGGGCATTTTATATTTTTGTAATGATTTATCTAATTTACAAGCAAAATCTAACAAATACTCAAAGAATATTCAATTCCCATGTTACACAAATTAAAAAATAGAAAATAAGTATCCTACCAAATTTTTTTTCTATGATAAAAATGCTATCTTGATATATACATCCAGGAGAGTCAAAGCAAAGAACGATACAATGGTATGTGTGGCTAGCTTGTGCCAATACTATATCACAATGGTATGGACTTCTGACCCTGTGAATATTTGTTTTCACTTCAAGTAACCGTACTTCATTTACTTAAGACTACTTCCTATTTCCTGACTTCTGTCTTTCCATTCTAATTGCTCCATCATCTTCTCCAAGTGACATTTGGCAGCTCTTGTTGACATTTTGTTCAACTTCAATCTGGTTCACTTTCTCATTATTATTCCTACCTACTTTCCTGGCTATCTCTGACAGAGTTTAGGCTAGCTTCCAGCTACCATTCCTGCTCCACCCTGCTGGCTGTTCTGCTTTGATTTCTGACCATTTCAATAAGTGTCACATAAATCAATTTAAATTTGTATATCAGCAAAGAACTTTCATGCTGTGGAACTATATTTCTTTCATGATACTGTCTTGACCTTTTATGTGTAACCAATACTAATATAATTTGTATTCATTTCAGGTACTCCAGGAACTACTATCATCTGCAGCTTCTTTCATTCTCAAAAATGTGTTAGATTGACTTTTTCTTTTGTTATATTATTTCTCTTTTAGATTAGCAATCAAGGCCCAATATTCAGGTCACTTTTTACCATTAAAAAAGAAAATAAAATAGGGGGAAAATGGAAAAACATGACCAAGATAGTGTGTAATGAGGTTTCCCTATCATTCACATATGAGCAAGTAATTCTGAGTTAAAAGCAATGTTGTCTTTTGCCAGGCTTATATTTAATATCCCAGGATCAAAAAAGTGTCATTACTAAATCAATGGTGCTCAAACTTGATAAATATATATTGTTCAAAAGATGCTTTGAACACGACTTGCCATCAATCCATCTTATTCACCAAGCCACCTCTGGTTCAGTGGATAGTCTAACTTCAAAGACATGAGAGAACAGTGAAAATTACCTTTGGGCCCCAAATCAGTCATTGGGAGCCAGATGACCCTTTGGTCTTTGCTAGAAAATTGCTTTTCTGCAGCTGGGAGCAGTCTTCCTTGCCAAAACATGAGTAGAATTAATTTTTTATTATCCTCCTGAATCCTGCTGGATTCTGATCCACAGGATCTTGTCTTTAACACGGTTCTACCATCTCAACAGTGGGAGAATTGCCTTCTCTAATTTACTACATGTAGGGACTACAGTCTCATTAAGTGGCAGTAGAGTTCAGTGACGACAGAATTAGGTAGTAAAGAAAACACCAGACTTGGAGTCCTGAGAGATGACATAATGCCCTGGCTCTGACACTTACTGGCTAATCAGGCATAAATCTCTTTAAGCATCAGTTTCTTTATCCATAAAATGGGAACACTTTTATTACCAGCTTCATAGAGTGGTTGTGATGAAAGTCCTTTCCAAGTCTTGTAGAATTCTATTTATTAAAGGTATAATAAATTGTTAAACTTGAAAGATGCCCTAGATACAATATAGCACACTTTACCCCATCCCATTTTACATATGAGAAAATGATGGATGAAGTGACATGCTGGAAGAAGTGACATGCTGAACATTACTAGTGTAGTACCAGAGTTTGGACTCAGACTCTGATTTCCTGACTCTCAGATCAGTCCTTTTTTCACAATCCCACATTATCTTCTATTTGTTGATTTAGGTTCTAGTTCTGATTCTCTTGTTTACTAGCCATGTAACCTTAGGAAAACCTGGGTTCTCATTTCTTTACCTGCAAAATGATGGTGCTATACTAGTTGATAATTAAAGGTTCTAAGGGCATCCTTAGCTCTAATGACCTATAATTCCAAACTACAGCACCAAGACTGGTTTGTTTTATTCTAACCAGTTATCCCTTTAATATGAATGACTGCAAGAAGTAACCTGACTATTATCAGTTTCAGTCCTTTAAGAAAATATCCCATTCACATTTTTTTGATAGGAAAGTATACTAGAAAGTTTAATTATCATCATAATAAACATTTATGTAATACTTGGAGGTTTGCAGAGTATTTTATAATATCTCACTTTATCTTGACCCTGGGAGATAGGAAATACAATTATACCCATTTTATAGATGTGGAAACTGAGGTTAAATGATTTGTCCAAGATCCCATCCCTAGTAATCATCTGAGTCAGGAGTTCAACTAAGTTCTTCCTAATTAGATCCTGTATTTACATTTCTACTCTATTCCTCTGTTCCACCTTTATGTTTCTAAGTAAAGCTTCTTTTTGTGTGTAGGAAAAAACACGGGTGTGAGTCCTAATTATTCCAGTTACCAATTGTGTCACACTGAGCAAATCACAAATTCTCTGAATCTCAATTTCTACTTCTATAGTCCAGATTTTCTATCTTTTGAATCTCATTATCCTCATTGGGGAAAAGGGGATAATAAAAATCCTTGCACTACTTACCTAACAGGTTTTTTTTTTTTTGAGGATGGTATTTTTAAAATAATAAATACTATTTTGTAAATATGAGTTACTATTCTTCTAAGTGTCACTATAAATCAAGTATTATAAAAATAAGAGGAGGGGGAGATCACATACATTCTATTCATATCTACATTAAAGGATAATAATTCTGGATATATGTACATTTAACAGAATCTGAACTAGGGGAAAATTTAGGGATCAACTGTCTTATTCCCCTTATTTCATTTTATTAACTTTTAAAAAAGGAATATTTACTGAGATTTATTTACTTTTTATAGCAAGAACAGAATTATAAACATATCTTTTGAAACCAACAGCACACTCTCACCTATATGTCCTCAGTCCCTGGGGAGAGTGGGTTCAAATTTAAGAGGAGGAAGGGTTACAACAAAACAATCACCATACAAAGCTTACTTTCAGATGTGGTGTAATCAATGGATGAAGCCAAAATAGTCTTGGCTGTTGAGTTCAATTCATTGCTAGTCTAGATCTCTCAATGAAGGACAAACACATCAACAAGTCCATATCCCAAATATCTCCCCCAGGGCTTGGTAGGGACAAACTCTTGTGTATTCAGCAATTTTTGGACTTTTTGAGGTATCACAAGATTGTAGTAGAGTTTATTCTATCTCCAGTAGCCATTCCTCTAAAACGAAGGAAGAACCAATCCATACAGGCAAAGAAATCAGAAGTTCCATGTTCACAGTGATCTCAGTTGGGGAAATAAGCAGCTGGTACTGCCACTGCTGCTACTTTCTTTCCTCTCAGAGGCTCACAGCAGTTATTAACTGTTTCATCATCAAGAAGGATAGAGTCCCATATTTCACAAGAGAGGAAATGGAAGCCAAGACAGAATCCAAGGTCATATGATTAGTTAATAGCAGAGCGGAGATTAGAACTCACCTCCTTAATGCCCAATGGTTTTTTTCCATAGGCTGTGCTACTTCTGGTTCAGGAGGGTAACAGAGGAAGGGAAGAAGATATATGTAACAGAGGATTGAAGGAAAAAGTTTGATCATCATCATAATAAGCATTTATGTATATAAATTCACATCAAGGTGAGAATGATATGTGAATGAGGATGCATGAAGTGAGGAACCAAACAGGGCATTGTAATCCAAGCATCTTTAGCACTTGTTGTGAAAGATAATGTCTGAAGTATTAGCATCAAAGTAACTCAGAGGAATGGTTTAAAAACATAATTAGCATAAAAATAACTTGACTCTTTAATAAACATGTACTTACACAAGGATCAAAATAGAATTCTGCTCACATTATCTCTCTTACTTGCGACTTCAATAAGAAGAGAAAAGAGAAGAATTTTTTTGCCATGGTCATCAAGAATATTTCACATTCTGCATTTTTCCAAACTCACTCTCTTTCCTATGATATCCCTTGTGTTCCTTTCTCTAGCTACACAGCTAACAAAACTGTCATTCAACATAGTGATTATTCTGCAAAATAAAAGTGTTAGAGAAAGCATGAACATCAATTAATATGCACATATTTTCTACTGCTGCAACATTTTCATTGAGAAAGAAAAGGAAGACTTCTTCATTCTATTTTTTAAATAAGGTCAGTCTTCCTAAATATAATAGCTCAGCTATTATGAACCAAACATCATCCTTATTGAAGTGATAGATGAGCCTTTAGTTATGCCCTTTCATGTACTCTGGAGACATCTTGCAATAGTTCATACCCATCAATAACGTTGAAAGCCATTATTTAAATACAATTAAATTCATCAGATCTTTATTAAGTACACATCATGCACAGGAACCTTACTAAATACGGGGGGTATGACAACAAGCTTCAATTTTATTGGGAGGCTATAAATGAACTACAGATATATCAATGCAGGGAGTTTAATGGAGGAAAGGGGGATTATCAATTGACCAGGTCAGGGTAAGATTTCATTGACCAGGTAGCATCTGAGCAGATTTCAAGGAAATCCATGAAACAATAAAAATGTAACGCTACTTTTAGCCCTGTGTAGCTTAAACTTCCTTAGGGATGGATGTGAAGTTGTGCAAAAAAGGGGCTAAAGCTAAGAATCAAATAGTTCTTAGTTCTTAGACCCTAAAAGAGCATTTTAATAATAGTGAGCCTTTACATGACACTTTGTTTTCAAAGTACTTTACAAATATCTGATTTGATCCTCCCAGGAACCCTATGAAGTTGGTGCTACTAACTGAGGTTGGAAGAAGTTTAGTGGCTTGTCCAAGGTCACACAAGTAGCTGGTGTTTGAGGAAAGATACAAATTTACTTCTTCCTAACCCCAAGCCCAGAACTCAATCTATACATACTTATCTGCCTCTAGTTTAGTATTCAAAATATAGATTCTTTGTCCAATGACCAATTAACACGTACACACATATGTGTATATGTATGAACATACATATAAATTCATATATAGAGAGCAACTCAATCTTATTCATATTTAACATCCTCATTTTTAGATGACATTAAAAAACAACATAAAGATATTTCAGCTAAATGGGATGATAATGTACAGATTCTCCTTTGAATGGTAGGTACAGAAATTGATAGACTTTGCTGTATCCAGGACCCCCAAACAAACACAAACTTAATGGGATATTTGTTTCTTTGCCTTCATAAATTCATGATAAGCATCACCAAAAAGTAAGAAATGCTATGAATATAATTGCAGCTGATGTACTATTTTATGTTGCAGAGAATAAAAAAATGGAGAAATTCTACGAAAAGTTTGAAATAATCCTACTAAGTCAGCAAGTATCTTGCTTCTTTGGTGCCTTTGATATAACGATGGGCAGGAGTAGAATGGAAAAAAATGTCAGAAAATATAGTTAGGGAATCAAAGATAAAAGAAGACAAAGGGTTATAGATAGTTCAGCACTTTGTTGCTTCTTTGTAAAGAAAAATTTTTAAAAACAACTTCTAAACTCAGTAAATGCAACTCAACATTCAAATAAAATAGAAATGTATGTGAAACCTCAACTCTACTGTTTACAATTTGCTCAAGACCATGCATATTAATATCTTGACAGGAATGGAAATGCTGTTTTCTTTCATGTCTTTCTCTGAACTCTTTCTTAAGTGAATTTGGCAAGATTTAGTTGCTATTTTTATTACTTTTTTTTAAAAGCAAAGTTGCACTCTATATATTTTCCCCTAAGTGGATCTATTTATTACAAGTATCTCAGCAGTAAATATGATAGATGTGTCCCTCATGTTCTGTAACTGGGCTTAACTGCCAAAATCTGTGGAACTCAGGTTTGCCCCATCTGCTGTTTTATACTCACTGTTTTAGTTAAACTTCCCAAGCTGTTCAGGGTATAAGGCAGGAAGTTTGAGAGAATTCAGGTGAGGAAGAAGCAGGGAGGACCGTGGACAGGGGGATCCCTCACAGGACTAAACACAGCAGGTTTTCTGGTGGGAGAAGGGTCCTACAGTGAGTATGGGGGAATGTCATTTGAAAAAATAGGTAGGTGGGGCAGGAGTTCTAGAACCTCAGAAATACTGCAAGGGAGCCTCATGGAATATCACCTTAATGAATGGAACAGAGACATTTCACTTGACACTATGGGTAATGGGAGTATCATGGTGAATATTAATAGGTTGTATATTTGCTATGTATCATTCAAGAGACATACGATTGAAAAAGGAATAGGGTCTAGTCATGTGGAGAAAGCAATGGATAGACAGCCTGAGTTCTATGTCCACAGAGTTTTAACAAAATTAGAATAAGTCCTCCATCCTATTAAATGGATCTTTGCAATTCAATTCAATTCAGATTCTAGAATACTTGGCCCAGCTAAGTGTCGAGGATGAAAAGAAAGGTAAAAAACATGATCCCTATTCTCAAGGAGGTCACAGTATAATGAGAGAGACAATATGCAAATAACTATGTACACATAAGATATATCCTGTGTAAATGGAAAATAATCTTAGAAGGAAAAGATTAGAGGCAGAGTTGACTGGGAAAAGTTTCTTGTAGAGAGCGGGATTTGTGCTGAATCTGGAGGAAGTCAGAGGTGGGGAGGAAGAACTTTCTAAGCATAGGGATAGCCAATGTAGAGGCATGGTTGGGGGAGATGAAGTGATGGGCGGCAATCAGGCTTATATAATAGAATCAAAGAAGCCATGGAAAGGGAGTAAAACATGAAAAGTCTGGAAAGGTCTACAAGGTCCAAGATGTTATAAGTTCAAATGCCATAAAGATGTCTTAATATTTGATCCTGGAGGTAATGAGGAGCATGGAGCTTATTGAACAGAGATGATAACATGGTCAGACCTGCACTTTGGGAAGGTCACTTCAGCAGATGAGTAGAGGGTAGATTGGAGTGGAGAATCACTTGAGGCAGGGAGACTAATTAGAAAGCTACTGAAGTAGTTTAGGTGAGAGATGATAAGGGTCTAACAGAGGTAGCAGCTTTGTGAAGAGTAAAATACCATATACAAGATATGGTACAGAAGCAAAAATGAGAAGGATTTGAAAACAGATTTCTTATGTCACAATACATTCTTATGCCACAAATTCTTTTAGTGATTCCTTGCTCGTTGGATATTGTTCTCAGTTATTTGCTACTATAAATAATTCTGCCAGAATTTTTTTTGGTACATAGTCCTTCTCTCCTCATCCTCCCTCCTTCAATTGAATCCTTTGTGTGATTCCTAGTAGTGGGGATCATTGAGTCAAAGGATATTACAACTCTTACCTTACCTTGTCATGTTGCTTTCAAAAAAGATGGTACCAATTTACAATTCTACCAGCAAGATAATAGCTTCTTTTGCTACAACTCACTGACATTGAACTTTTATCATTTTAATCTAATGCTGCTAATTTAGTAGTATCTTAGTGTTGTTTAATTTATTTTTCTGATTATTAGAAAATCTGAACAGTTTCCTAGGTGATTGTTGATAATTTGTCTTTCTTCTTTTAAGAATTGTCTTAGATCCCAAAAAAAGACACTCCTAGGAACATTGTGGCCAAATTCCAGAGTTCCCAGGTCAAGGAGAAAATATTGCAAGCAGCTAGAAAGAAACAATTCAAGTATTGTGGAAATACAATCATGATAACACAAGATCTAGCAGCTTCTACATTAAGAGATAGAAGGACTTGGAATATGATATTCCAGAAGTCAAAGGAACTAGGATTAAAACCAAGAATGACCTACCCAGCAAAACTGAGTATAATGCTTCAGGGGGAAAAAATTGTCTTTCAGTGAAATAGAGGACTTTGAAGCATTCTTGATGAAAAGGCCAGAGCTGAAAGGAAAATTTGACTTTCAAACACAAGAATCAAGAGAAACATGAAAAGGTAAACACCAAAGAGAAGTCATAAGGGACTTAACTAAAGTTGAACTGCTTACATTCCTACATGGAAAGGCAATTTTTGTAACTCTTGAAACTTTTTTCAGTATCTGGGTAGTTGGTGGGATTACACATATACACACACACACATACACACACAGAGCACAGGGTGAGTCGAATAGGATAGGATCATATCTTAAAAAAATGAAATTAAGGGGTGAGAGAGAAATATATTTTGGGAGGAGAAAGGGAGAAATGGAATGGGTTAAATTATCTCTCATAAAAGAGTCAAGTAAAAGACTTTTCAGTGGAGGGAAAAAGCGGGGAGGTAAGAGAAAAAAACATGAAGCTCACTCTCATCACATCTGATGAAAGGAAGGAATAAAATGCACACTCATTTTGGCATGAAAACCTATCTTACAATACAGGAAAGTGGGAGAGAAGGAGATAAGCAGGGTCGGGGGGATGATGGAAGAGAGGGCAATGGGAGGAGAGAGCAATTAGAAGTCAACACTCTTGGGGAGGGACAGGGTCAAAAGAGAAAATAGAAGAAATGGGGGGCAGGATAGGATGGAGGGAAATAAAGTTAGCCTTACACAACACAACTATTATGGAAGTTATTTGCAAAACTACACAGATATGGCCTGTATTGAATTGCTTGCCTTCCCAATGGGGATGGGTGGGGAGGAGGGGAGGAGGAGAAGTTGGAACTCAAAGTTTTAGGAACAACTACTGAGTATTGTTCTTGCATACAACTGGGAAATAAGAAATACAGGTAATGGGGTACAGAAATTTATCTTGCTCTGCAGGACAAAAGGGAAGATGGGGATAAGGGAAGGGATGGATGTTGGAAGGGAGGGCAGATTGTTTAGGGGTAATTAGGATACTCGACATTTTAGGGTGGGGGAGGGGAGAAATGGGGAGAAAATTTGGAACTCAAAATTTTGTGGAAATGAATGTTGAAAACTTAAATAAATAAATTAAATCAAGAAAGAAAACAAAAGAGAAAAAAAAAAAGAATTGTCTGTTCAGGTTCTTTGACCGTGTATCTATTGGAGAATGGATCTTATGCATTTGGGTTATTTATCTAGGACTTTAGGTTGTCATATTTTTAATCAGAAATATTTTCATTAAAATTTTTCTTAATCTGTTTCTTTTCTTTTTATTCTGGATACATTGTTTCAGATGTTAAAAAAATCTTTTAAAATTTTGACAGTGGTAAAGTCTGTCACATGTACTTGATATCCCAGTGATATTTGAAATCCTGTACTAATTTCTCACAATTGTCTCATGTCCTTTTTCCCTGTAGAGGCTGTCACTGTTAATTAATCAGTGATGGAGACATTCATAGGCTGGAGAATAATGTATACCTAGGGGCATAAAAATGTAGTATTATTCTAAACTATTGGAAAATTATAAAGCAATCTTTGTAAATTCATCCTGTCAGCACTAAATCAACAAGTACTTACTATGTGCCAACTTAATTTATTAAGTTCCAAACATTGTGCTAAGTGATGAATGTACAAAGGTAAAAGCGATTCCTTGTCCTTAGGTGCCCACAGTATAATGGGAAAGACTACATGGAAACAATTTTGTACAAACAGGCCATATACAGAAAAAGTGGAGATAATCAAGAGAGGGAAGGCACTAGAATTCAGAGGAATCAGGAAAGGTTTATTGTAGAAGACAGAATTTTGGCTAGGAGTTGAAGGAAGCCAAAGAGACCAGAAGATGGAGATGAGGAGGGATAGCATTCCAGACCTGGGGGACTGCCCATGAAAATGCATGGAGCTGGGAGATAGATTATCCAGTGCAGAGAACAACAAGGAGACTGGTATTACTGAATCATAGAATATGTTGGGGAAGTAAGGTATAAGGAGGTCAGTTTATGAAGGGCTTTGAATGTCAGATAGAGGCATGTATTTGATTATGGAGGTGATAGGGAACCATGGGAGTTTATTAAATATGTGGGTGACATGCTCTGACCTGCACTTTGGGAAGATGAAATTAGTAACAGAGTGGAGAGACTTCAATGGAGAGAGCTTTGTGGTGGATGGTTACCCCTCACTCTACTGAACTTGTTTCGTCCAAAGTTATCAACAATATTTTACTGTTAAACCAAAAGTTAAATCCAAACTTTTCCTCAGTTTTGTTTTACTTGACCACTGCAGGTTTTGAAAGTGTAGACACTTGCCACCTCTACCCACCCCCATACTCCTTCAGCATATTAAATAACATTTCCAAAACACATCCATTCTCTCTCTGTCTCTCTCTGTCTCTGTCTAGCATTCACTCTGAGGGTACTCTTGTCAGTTCACACAAGATCATTTACAATCACTACACAAAAAGCTTAAAACATACAAACACATCAAATCCTTGGCTTATTTCCTAATTTTCAGGCCCTAAACATCTGTGGACAATCTCAATTATATATTTTACAGGCATTGCTAACTAAATACAAAATGTAATTAATTATTTTCCCAACAAACTCACCTCTTCTCTGAATTTTCCTCCTTCTGGACACCACCATTCTTCTAAGCACCCAGGTTTTTAATCTAATCTGTCCTTTACTCTTACCTCTCCCTCTCCCTTCCCCATATCCAATCGGTTTCCAAGTTTTATTGTATATACCCTTCCCACCCTCCTTTTATCCATCTCTTTATCTCCATTCATACATCTACTACTATACACAGTTGCTCAGACTTCTTGTACTTCTCTCCTGGGCTATTTCTGTGATTTCCTGATTGGTCTCTCTGCTTTAGATATATGTATAGATATAGATATAGACATAGACAGGGGTGTGTTGAGCTCCTTGCATCACTCTTTTCACCACCTGACTTCTGAAAGCAATTGTTAAATGTTTAGTGGAGTATTTACACCTTGAAAATTAGCAACCACTACAAATTGGGATTTGATGTGTTGTTTCGTTGATTATCTAGCCTCAAGAAAGTGATGCTGATAATTCAGATTCAACTTAAAAGTGTATACATACATTCATGTTTTCCCAGAAAGCTGGTTGTTAAGCATATACCTAAGTACAGGTATAGGTATAGATAGAAAAAACCCCCCACAAAAAACTCTTTCCAAACCACCATCTATATAACTGTCAAATTTTTACTGTATATCTAAGCAATAGGTCTTAACACAAGACTCCTCTTACCAAAAGTATTCAGAAAGTTCCCTATTAACTCTCCAATAAAATAAAACTCTTCAGCTTTGTGTTAAAGCTTTCTATGGTCTTGCTCCATGACAACAAACCCCAGAATCTGAATAATGTTAGAAAGAAATTTATTTATTTAAAGAGAGAGAGAGACAGAGACAGAGAGACGCAGAGACAGAGAGAGACAGAGACAGAGAGAGACAGAGATAGAGACAGAGACAGAGAGACACAGAGACAGAGAGACACAGAGAGAGAGTCGGGAAAAATAGGTGGCTCCTTCTCTCAGATTCTGAAGGTTTATACTATGTAATATTCTTTTTTGTACATATTTTGTTTATCTTTATTTTCTCAACTACATGTAAACATTTTAAAACATTCATTTTTAAAAAATTTTGAATTCCCAAATCTTTCCTCCCCTCCATGCAAAACATTTTCACATTATCCATGTCACAAAACAAATACAGACAAGAAAACCACCCCACAAACCCCAAGAACAATAAAGAAAGTAAAAAAAGTATGCTTCAATCTACAGTCAGAGTTCATCAATTCTTTCTTTGGAGGTGGATAGTATTTTTCATCCTAAGTCCTTCAGATCATTTTATTGCTGAGAATAGCCAAGTCATTCACATTGTAAGGTATTGCTGTTATTGTGTAAAATATTCTCCTGGTTCTGTTTACTTTGCTTCACATCAGTTCATGTAAGTCCTTCCAGGTTTTTCTGAAAGCATTCTGCTCATCATTTCTTATGGAACAATAATATTCATCACAACCTTATACCACAGTTTGTTCAACTAATCCCCCAAAGAAGGGCATACCCTCAATTTCCAATTCCTTGCCACCATAAAAAGAATTACTATATATATTTTTGTACATATACATCTCTTTCCCATTTTATCTTTTTGGAGATATAGACCTAATACTGGTATTACTGGGTCAAAGGATATGCACAGTTTTATAGCCTTTTAGGCATAGTTCCAGATTGCTCTTCAGAATGGTTAGATCATTTTACAACTCCACCAATAGTGCATCAGAGTCCCAACTTTTCCACAGCTCTCCAACATTTGTCATTTTGCTTTTCTGTCATATTTACCAGTCTGATAGGTGTGAGTTGGTACCTTGGAGTTGCATAAATTTGCATTTGTCTAATCAATAGTGATTTCAAGCATTTTTTCATGACTATAGATAGCTTTGATTTCTTCTTTTGAAAACTACGTTTCTCTCCTTTGACCATTCATCAATTGATGAATGGCTTGTGTTTTTATAAATTTGACTCAGTTCTGTACATATTTGAGAATGAGGCCTTTATCAGAGAAATTTGCTGTAAATTTTGTAAATCTTCCCTCTGCCCCCACTTACCTGCCCTGGTTTTGTTTGTGGAAAATTTTTTTAATTTGGTGTGATCAGAATTATTCGTTTTAAGTCCTGTGATGCTCTCTATCTCTTGTTTGGTCATGAATTCTTCCCCTATGCATAAATATGACAGGTAAAATTTTCAAAACTCCCCTAATATATTTATGGTATCATCTTCTATGTCTAAATCATATACCCATTTTGAACTTATTTCAGTATGTGGTGTGAGATGTTGGTCTATGCTTAGTTTTACCAACTGCTTTCCAGCTTTCCCAGCAAATTTTGTCAGATAGTGATATCTTGTCCCCAAATCTTGGATCTTTGGGTTTGTCAAACACTAGATGACAGTGGTCATTTACATTTTTTTTTTGCATTTTTTACATTCACATTTTTTTTTGTACCTAATGTATTCCACTGATCCATCACTTCCTCTTTCTTTTTAAATAATATTTTATTTTTCCCCAATTACATGTTAAAACAAATCTTTATATTTTTTAAAAAGTTTTGAGTTCCAAATTTTATCCTTTCCTTCTTCCTTCTGCCCCCTCCTCCTTAACACATCAAACAATCCAATACAGGTGATACAAGCATAATATAGTAGAACATTTCCACATTAGTCATTGTGTACAAGAAAACTCAAACAAAAAAAAATGAATGAAAGAAAGGAAGGAAGGAAGTGAAAAATAGTATGATTCAGTCTGTATTCAGACAACTTCAGTTCTTTTTCAGGAAGCATATAGCATTTTTCATCATGAATCCTTTGGGATTGTCTTGGATCATTGTGTTGCTGAGAATAGTTAAGTCATCTACAATTTTTCATCTTACAATATTGCTGTTACTGTATATGACATCATCCTGGCTCTGCTCATTTAACTTTTCATCAGTTCATATAAGTCTTTCCAAGTTTTTCTGAAATCATCCTGTTTTTTTCTTTTCTTTTCTCCTGTCCTCTCTTCTCCTTTTCTTTTTCTCTTAAATTTGGAGGCTCTTGAGACAATTGATGTTAAATGATTTGCTCAGGGTCACGCAGGATGTAAATGTCTGAGATCAGATTTGAATTCAGGTCCTGATTTCAGAGCCAGTGCTTTATCCACTGTACCACTTAGCTGTCCCTCTTGTCATTTCTTACAGTACAATAATATTCCATCACAATCATATATCACATCTTGTTCAATCATTCCCCAGCTGATGGGCATTCCCTAGATTTCCAGTTTTTAACTACCACAAAGAAAGGTGCTATAAATATTTTTGCACAAATAGGTCTTTCCCCTCTACCCCCCTTAATCTCTTTGGGATCTCTATTTTTATTTCCATTTTTTCCTTAAATCTCTGGGATACAGACCTAACAGTGGTGTTGTTGGTTCAAAGGGTTTGCACAGTTTGATAGCCCTTTGAGTATAATTCTAAATTGCTCTCCAGAATGGTAGGATCAGTTCACAATTCTACCAATACTGCATTTGTGGTCCAGTTTTCCCATATCTCCTCTGACATTTATTATTCTCCTTTTTGGTCATGTTAACCAGTCTGAGAGGTGTGAGGTGATACCTCAGAGTTGTTTTAGTGTACATTTCTCTAATTAATAGTGATTTAGTACATTTTTTACATGATTATAGATAGCTTTGATTTCCTTGTCTGAAAACTGCCTATTTCTATCCTTTGACCATTTATCAATTGGGGAATGATTTGTATTCTTATAATTTGACTCACTTCTTTACATATTTGAGTAACGAGGCCTTTATCAGAGATACTTGTTGCAACTCTCCCCCTCCCCTAGGTTTCTGCTTTCCTTCTAATTTTGGTTGCATTGGTTTTGTTTGTGTAAAACCTTTTTAATCCGATACAATCAAAATGATCTCTTTCATATTTCTTGGTGCTTTCTCTTGTTTGGTCCTAGATTCTTCCTTGTCCATGGATATGACAGGTAAACTATTCCATGCTCTCCTAATTTATTTATCGTATCACTCTTTATATATGTCATGTACCCATCCCTCTATTTCTTAGCAAGTACCATGCTATTTTGATGCTTACTGTTTTATGATACAATCTGAGATCTGGTGAGGCTGTCACCTTTCTTTACATTTTTTCCCTGCTGATTTCCTTGACAATCTTGACCTTTTGTTCTTCCATATGAATTTTGTCATTATTTTTTTTGGATCTATAAAATATTTTTTGGGGTAATTTGATTGGCACAATGTTGAATAAATAAATTAATTTAATAAATACATTTTTAAAAATTTCATTTTTTTTGTATTGGCTTGTTTACCCATGAGCAATTAATAGTTTTAGATAGATGATACTCATTGTTTTGAGGAAAGCTCCCACTCATTTCCATGCTTTCTAGTGTTTTTAATAAGTATTATGCTTTGTCAAAAGCTTTTCCTGCATGTATTGAGTTAGTTACATGATTTCTTTTGATTTTGTTATTGATATGGCCAATTATGTGGATAGTTTTCCTAATATCAAACCAATCTTGTGTTCCTGGTATAAATTCCAACCTGATCATAGTATGTGATCTTTGTCTTCTATTGCTGTAATCTCCTTGCTAATATTTTGTTTAATTTTTTTTTGCATTAATATTCATTAGGGAAATTGAGTTATAGTTTTCATTCTTGGTTTTTGTTCTTCCTGGTTTAGGTATCAGCACCATGTTTTTTGTTACAAAAAGAATTCAGTAGAGCTTCTTTTTCCTTACAGTTTATAAAGTATTAGAATTAATTTTCCTTAAATGTTTGGTAGAATTAATTTGTGAATCCATCTGGTCCTAGGGATTTTTTCTTAGAAAGTTAAATTATGGCTTGTTCAATTTCTTTTTCTAAGATAGGGTTATTTCTATTTCCTCTTCTGTTAATCTGGGCAATTAATATATTTGTAAGTATTCGTCTTTTTCACTTAGATTGTCAGATTTGTTGGCATATGATTGTGCAAAATGGCTCCTAATGATTGCTTTAATTTCCTCTTCATTGATGGTATAAGTTTTTAGAGACATAAATTTCCCCTAAGTATTACTTTGGCTGTATCCCATAAATTTTGATATGTTGTCTCATTGTTGTCATTATCTTTAATGAAATTATTTATTGTTTACATAACTTGTTCTTTGACCCACTCATTCTTTAAGATTAGATGATTTAGTTTCTAATTAATTTTTAATCTATGTTTCTATGACCCTTTATTGAATATAATTTTTATTGCATTATGATTTGCAAAAGATGCAATTAGTATTTCTGCTTTTCTGCATTTTGTTGTGAGGTTTTTATGCCCTATTACATTGTCAGCATTTGTGAAGATGCCATGTACAACTGAGAAGTAAAAAAGGTGTACTTCTTTCTTTTCCCATTTACTTTTCTCCAAAGGGCAATCATATCTAACTTTTCAAAAATTTTATTCATTTCCTTAACTTCTTTCTTGATTATTTTATAGTTAGATTTATCTAGCTCTACGGGGGAAAGTTGAGTTCCTTCATTATTATAGTTTTATGTCTATTTCCTCCTGTAACTCAGTTAAGTTTTCCTTTAGGAATTTGGTGCATATATTTTTAGTATTGATATTACTTCATTGTCTATGGTACCTTTCAAGAAAATGTAGCTTTCCTTCTTATTTACATTTCTATTTATTTATTTTTTTTAAAAATTTATTTTTCTTTTACTTTTTCTGAGATCCTGATGTCTGCCATTCTTATTATACAGGATTTTGAAAAGTATTCCTCACATGAGTTATACTTGAATCCTCTGACAAAGGTAGCTTATGCCAGTCACACAAAAATTACATGAAGGGAACCCAAAACACAAGCTTGGGTGGAACAAAACAAGAACTGGCTGAGGGAACCCAAAATAAGAATGCTTTGGGTGGATCCAAGACCTGTTGAAACCCAAGATTCCCAGGTGAATAATTTTCTTGTTTCATTTTTGTACTTCTCTTCCTCCAGACATTCTATTCCTCAATAATATAATTTTGTTTTTCATCAAATCTAATTGTCAGTGTTTCCCATTTAGTAGTTTAGTGGCTAGTTATGATATAAACATTTACTTTTCTATTGACTAATGACAAGCACTCTAGCGAACGATAAATGTAAAGTTCAGTCGAATATGTTGTATCATTTTAGAGAATGTTCACATATAATCTAACGTGTGTAAGCAAAGATTCTCTTCCAACTTGGATTTCTTCTTTTCTATCACAAGCACTTTGACTAGTCTTTCACAGAAATCCTAGTGAATGACTGACTAGTCTTGCTTACCAGTTCAGTTGATAATGCTCCAGAAAGAAGAATAGTGACATAAGTAGAACATAGATTTAAATCAGAAAATAGCTTTAGTATTTCAGTAAGAGGCAATATAAGGTTGGTGTCTGGAAAATGTTTGTTCATATCTGTGATAGCTTTAAGATGGCATAGCTTTCAAATAGTCTGAAATTTTTGTTGATAGCTTAGGTGCTTAAAGAAAAATGAATCTCCATCTCTCACCAAGAGACCTATGTTTTTCCCACTGTTTTCTACAATATATTTGTGTGAATGAACATTTATACTTTTTTTCTCATTTTAAATCAAAATATGGAAATAAACGCAATACAGAACCAGATTCAAGACTGTGTTTGTCTGGTGTTGAGACAAATATTGTGAATGTCTGTTCAACCAAAAAAAAATTCAATATTGAAAATGAGTTTATACGTTATTATATATTAAATATATATTATATGTAACATATGATGATGTATAATATATTATTATATTATGTTAAAAATCTTTCATGCTTTAGTTTATTTCACTAAAATGATATTTGTATTCAACATTTGTTAAATATTTTTAATATGAAGTCTGATAGATAATAGTAAGTATATGAGGTCTTAATGGATAATGCTTAACTTTTTACAAAATATACCTCACAAATTATTCATTAACAGTCTCTATTATAATTTTCTATTAGAGTTTTCATGATTACAAGTAGAATAAGCTTGAAATTTGATAATTATATAATATTAATTTAAATTTGGAGCTTTTGGGAGCAATAGCTATCATTGCAAGTATTATAAGTTCTTAACAAATACATCTAAAAGAATATTATAAGTAGAATATTAAATAACCTTTGGAGTTCACAACATATTTTGTTGTTGTTGTCATTGGAATGGGATTATGGAAAAAAAGTTTTTGCAAACCACTAAATTTCCAATACTTTAACTTTTGTACACTCTATGCACACATACATATCTATATTATTTATATCTATGTGTATACATATTTATGTGTGTATATATACACACACACATACATCCACCTTCTCCACCAGAATAGTATGGGTTGCTTTATCAAAGATTTCGTTGAAATCTAGGTAATCTGCATTCACAATGTTCCCCCCATCTACTAGTCATTTTTCATTAATTTCTGACTCTTCATGACCCCATTTGGGATTTTCTTGGCAAGATACTGTGGTGGTTTACTATTTCCTTCTCTAACTCATTTTACAAATGAGAAAACTGAGGTAAACAGGGTAAGTGACTTGCCTAGCAACATATAGCTAGTAAGTGTTTGAGATCAGATTTCAATTTAGGAAGATGAGTCTTAATGTTAATGAAAGATCTTCCCCACACATTAATAGGGCTCAGGTGAAGCCCATTAGGAGAAGCTTGATTAGGGGAGGCTTGTTTTGTAGGAAGGCTCACATCTTTTGTTCATTGCTAATGAGGCACTGGGTCAAGAGGTTCATACCCTCAGGCTCTTAAAAGTGTTTATATATACTCTGAGGTGAGGTTTTGCTTTGGGGGCTTGGAAAAAGGTTCATGTGCCAGATAAGACTCTGGATAGCTATTAAGACCTTCTTCTCCCTGCACCCTGCCCCTCCCCCCCCCATTGAAAACCTATATGTTGGTACTTCTGTCTCTGGTAATTATGTATGTATATAATGGCCAGACAAGTCTGTCTGTTGATCTGTGATATCTGTATTGCTTATGGTCAGGCAGTTAGAAGCTCTGTCTGTTGGTCTTTATTTCTCTGTTTGCATTTTCTCTGTTGGTATATGTGATTAAAGAAGATTGTTGACCTCTCTTTAAAGTCGCTTTCCTTTTGGAAAAGCAGATCAAAGAACCTGTACTAGCAGACAATCCTGGATGTGTCAGGGTGCTTGCTGCTACAGAAATCCTGAGTGGATGTGTCAGGGTGCTTGCTGCTACAGAAATCCTGACTCCAGGACAGACACTGTTTTCACTGGGCCACCAGAAGCCGTGTGTGTGTGTGTGTGTGTGTGTGTGTGTGTGTGTGTGTGTGTGTGTGTGTGTGTGTGTGTGTGTAGATTAAGACATATGTTAGGATTAAGAGAGATTTTATACAAATCCCCAAGAGAAATAAAAAAACCCCACTTAAATGAGAAATATGAAAAGAGTTCTAATTTGATGAAAAAGATATGAATTAAAGGAAGCAAAGACCATAAGAAGTCCAGGAATCGTAGTTGGAACAGAAAATATTTAAGTGAAAATGAGAGGAAAGAGTGACACAAATTACTTTTCATCACATTTAAATATATTTTGTTGTTTTTATTGTTCATTCTTCATTCTTGGAAAAGACCAATGATATCAGGAGTGTGATATCTTGACTTGCAAGTGAATTGGATTTAAATGAGAAAGGACTGTGTGCAAAGTCATTAACCTCACCCTCTCTTCCATAGTCATTCCGAGTCCAGTGGCAAGACATAGGTCTTGGTGATGGCTCAAGACAGCAGGAATACCTGGGCCTTTTTAAGCTAGGGTCATTCCCAGGTCTCAATTTGTCTGAGGCAACATCCATTCAGAAATTAAGACTAGATAAGACTCAAGGCAAAAGATGGTCTAGTTTGCCTTCTCAAGAATCAGTCTTGGAAGGGAAGACCCTTAAGGTTTCTGGTCAGAACAAAAACAATTTCTATTTACACTCATTCTGAGGCAACAAAACCCAAACAATGAGCTAAAGAGGATTGGGCTGGGACCTATTTTGGACCAATTAGTGAAAGCCAAAGTGATTTGGGCTTAAGGGCGTACTCAAGTAGCTGCATCTGAATTCCAATGAACTTTATTAAAGCTCGTTTTTTCAGAGCTATATTTCAAAAAATCATAAATGAAAACTACATGAGACAAAAGGTCTAATTGTCCCAGTTTTTCAGAAAAAATGATAGGATAAATAAATATGGAAGAAAAAAAATCTAGCCATCAAACTCCAAGATATCTTGTGAAGATTAAGGAATCAAAATTCATATTCCTTTGGACAGAATCCCCACATGTATGATTTCCTTTGTGGACAGAGGGAAAGGAGGATGAAAGAATGGAGGGAGGAAGGAAAGAAAGAGGGAAAGAAGGAAGGAAGGAAGGAAATAGTATCATTCCTTAACTGGAATTGGCCAGTTGGGTCCTTAGTGGGCCAACTACTATCATAGATCGTCCATTCTTCATTCTCATAGAAGGCCAATGACATGAGAAAGGTGATGTCTTGACTTGTAAATGAATTGTATTTAAGTGAGGCCCATATGTGCAGAGTTATCAGCCTCACTCTCTACTCCTCTTACTTCCTTGCTTAATAAAAATCTTTAATTAACAGATTAATTAAATCTTTAATTAATTATCATCTGCCTCTAGTTTTTCTCCCTTTAGGGAAAAGGGGGATTTGAAGGTTGAAAACAGACCTTTGCATTCTCTGGGTTTCTTCTCTCTTTAGGGATAAGGGAGATCCAAATTCCCTAGAGAGAGTGTCTGGCTCAATTTACAACTGTCTCCTGAAGAAATTGTGAGATGGTCCATGTGCTCGGGAAAAGAGACAAAAGTTGAAAGCAACTGTCATGGGCTGGTGGTAGTAAGAAATACAAATGTTGTAAAGGGAGAGTTTTGAAGAATATTATTCCGGTGGGAAGGATAAAGGGATTATAAAAGACCTTGCCACACTTCTATTCAGGGCAGTTGTCTGCAGTGTTGTGAAACCTGCTTTCCTCAGCTTTCTTTGCCAGGATAATGCAAGCAATGATGTTTCTTGATAAAAATAATTAAAGACCCAATCTCTTTGTTACCTTGTGGCCCCATTCCACTATGAGAAGTAATCAAAGGAGGGAATGGCTGAAAATGTAATAGAAAACCAATGAAATTAACCTAAAAATGCATCTTTCCTGTGTTTTATTCCCTCAGGATCCTGTTTTCAGAAAGATAATCAAATGAGCTAATCAATCCATGATGCATTTTTAGGAGCTGCTTGTAAGTCAGTATGTTGACTCTCTGAGGTAATATTTGCATTTCAATAGTATTCTGTAAGCAATGTTTTAATTAAAAGGAACTGATCTAATGGAAGGAATAGTAGGCATCATAGCAAAATAATGTGGAGAAATCTATCAGGGCAAAGAAATGTTTCAGTGATTCACAAATTATGTCATGAAGGCTACCCTCTATACGATCTGCTAGTAAGACAATGTATGAACTCGGGTGAAGTCAATATATGTGATAAAATATCTTTGTTCAGCTATTGAGCGACAGTATGGAAATGAGAACATGTTGACTGTTCATTATGCTCATGAATTCTTCTGTAATTATTAGTAACAAATACTTTACAGGATCTATCTCCTATCCTGGGGCACAGACAAGTAGAGTCAATGACTTATAAATGTGAGATCAACAAGCAATTTGACCCTTGAGAAATAGGAAAAGGTACCTATGAATCAGCTAGGAGGGAAAGTTTGAAATGAGAGAATAAGATAGACCTGGAAAAGGAGATAATAAAATTAAGGGTATAGAGAAATAGGACCTACAAATCCAGTTAGTATGGCTTTTGTAGCCTTGGACTTTACTAATGTATATGGAAGAAATTTTATTATTATAAATTAGTCCAAAGATCTATTCAAGTTACCAATTAGTGTAGGAGGTGAGTCAAGAGGGTGAGATACTTCTAATAGGGTCTGTTCTTTAGAGAAGTATATGACTAATCTATCATGACAGCAGACTGAAACCCAAGAGAAAGTAACATTAGGTCCCTGATAGATGAGAGTTATTCTTGCTTACAGAAATCATAATAACAGTAATAATGTGTGTTCGTAGCAACAACAGTAATAGTGTTTATATAGTATCTTAAGTTGTGCCAAGTGCTATATAAATATTATCTCATTTTATTCTTATAGCCACCTTGAGTGGTAAGTGCTATTATGATCCTCATTTTATAGATAAGGAAACAGAAGCAGATAAGTGACTTGCTGAGGGTTATACATAAACTAGTAAGTGTCTGAGACCAGATTTGGATTCAGGATCTTCTGACTCCAGGCTAGCCTTGACTAGTACAGTGAACAGTTACACCAGTTATGTGACTCCTTGTCAAGTTGTTTAATTTTACTAAGTCTACGTCTTTAAAATGAGGGGGTTGGACTTTGTGCCCTCTAAGGTCCAACTCTAAATCTATGATCTTAAGGGTATTATAAGATGAAGTGACCCAATATGGCCTGGTTGAGGAAAAATTCTGAAGGACTGCAAAAGGCAACCTTAGCCAACTAATTCTATGGTGGATAAGAAGTGAATTCTTATCAAAACCTGATCAGAGAAGTATTTTAGGCAGGAAGGAGCTAGGATGTATAGAAAGAAGGCTAGGCCTACAGACTAGAGTTTCTAGAGGACTAAGACTAAACTATTTAATTTTTATAAATAGAGAACTGTTAGCTGTTTTATTGGTTACTTCATTCCCATTCCTGGGCCTCATTGAATCTTCTTCTGTAGTCATAGTTTATAAAACCTTAAAATGCTAGATAAATATCAGTTACCCTTATTAGTATTTTTCATAAACACCTTTTCTTCCTTCAAATTTTTCCTCTTGATACAGACAGATAAGACTTTTACAGGCACATCATAATCTTTTATTCACTCTAATCTTTGGCTCAGAATTACCATTATATTTGTTTGCATGGTAGGAGGTGGAATAAAGCTAAAATGAGGAGATGTTATTAGGACCAGGGAGGTATTCTCAGACCTTGACCTTCTGTTATTTTAATTCTTGGGATATTTGGCAGGAAATATTTTCCTCTGTGACTCTAGGAGATGGTGATAATGAGATTGAAAATTCCTAGTGATCTTTAGAACACTTTTGTATGACCTCTCATTGTATAAAATGAGTTATGAAGACTCTAAATTGCATGGAGACAGGAACTGCCTCACTTTTCATCTCTGGAAACCTGTGTCATTATGCATAATGCCTTGTACATCATAGACACTTAAACATATGTTGACTTCTAAAGATGATCCTGCTATAGCTGTGTCAGGGGTCTAGCACCACAGAAATCATCGCAGATTGTGGTTGTTCTTAGGTACCAAAGAGAGCCAGATATATGTGTGTGAGTATTTATATGTGTCTGTATAAGCAAATCTCAAATGTATGATAATGTGTAATCATAAAAAGATTCTTTATAATATAAAATAGTTTTAGTATTATGTTTCTAGAAATAAATATATGCTCATATATATACGTATATATGGTGTGTATGAATATATGCACTCATGCATGCTCATGTACATACACAAATGTATATGTATATACATACATACTTTTTTGGAGAAACTTTCATTTTTTAGTGTTCCTAACATTATGGGCAATATGGCTAGTTATCTTGATCAATCTCCATGTCATTAATAAGTACCTATTCCACTAATATGTGTTCAACTCCCAATATTGCTCCCATTATCTTGACCTCAACTCTCCTTCAATGAGCTCCAAACTCTTCTATCTATAGGTAATTACTCACTTCTGGAACAGGGCAAATGGAGCAAACATCTGGTCTGGACAAAGAAAAGTCCACCACCACTATCTTAGTTTAGCATCTCTCTATCTTTGCTTGGGCTACCCTTTTTTTGCCAAGTCTCCTATATATGTTTGATTCATTCCTCTCCCATTTCCCCTCCTTGCAGTCAGCTGATCTTCATAGGAAGTAGAACAGAAGGCAGAGCATGAAGGATACTCAAATATTATGTTTCCTAGAACTTCTAGCTTCAGGTAATACATTACTTTATTCTTCTCAATATCTTCCCAACCTGTTTCAAAATATACACACATCTTTTATTTCATATACTCTGTTATGGCTTATTTTCCATTTCAAGGTTGTCCTTGATGCTCAGCTAAAACTCATTTTACATGTCTACAAATGTCAATGGTGGAGTAGAAGGAGGGGCTGGTGGGTATCCAGGAAGCATACAGTTCTATTTGCCCCATATCACCTTTTGGAAGGCCCTGCCTTCCATGATGTCAATGATACTAGTAGTTCTGTCACGAACTGAGTGAGAAGCAGGTATGCTCTTAGCAGCCTGATCTGATAGGCACGGAGAAACTATTGAGCCCAACAAATTCTGAATTTTTCACTTTTTAAATGACCTATTTTCAGCTAGAAATTGGTAATAAACATTTCTGAGAGGAAAAATATCTATTGCTACCATTTCAAATGGATTGTCTTTTTAGGTGATTACATATTCAGTTAAGATCCTCAGTTTAGGGAAATTTTATGAGAGTGTCTATATTAACATGTCAATGATGCCAGATTTCCTTCTTGTCATTTAATCTGCCTTATTGTTTCAAAGGAAGTGGCAGATGATCTCTGAAGGGATGCAAATTATGCTTGAGAATACTGAACTGAAGACATTTCTTCACAAATTTATTCTAGATTCTTCTCTATTTCTTGATGTAAAGTTCTGCTGAACTCTGAAGAGAATCACAAGACAGTTTATATTCTGGAGCAGGAGCTTTTAACCTTTTTTTGTGCCCTGGACCCTTTTGACACAGTCTAGTGGAAACTGTGGATCCCTTCTTAGAAAAATCACTTTAAATAAATAAAATATAAACGATTAAAAAGGAAACCTAGTATATTGAAATACTCTCTAAAGTTAAAAAAGGTGTAAGCATGAGTCTAGAAATGAGGATCCATCAGTCAACCAATCAATCAAAAAGTATTTCCTGAATGACTATCATGGGCCAGGCACTGTGCTAGTCACTGGGGGTACAAAGATTAAAAAAAATTGAATAATTCATGCTCTCAAAGAGATTACATTCTTGCAGTGAATAAAACATATGCTTATAAATGTATATAAGTATAAATTTATGCATAATAATGGAAAGATGTGGTTTTATTGGTATAGGCAACTCCCTATTGAGAAAACTCTTCCTATCAGTTTATGTTAGTACTTCTCTACAACTTAGCATCCTAGAGAGTTGACTAGAACTCTGGAGGGTCAAATGACTTACCAAACGTCACAGAGACAATGTCAGAAGCCAGATTTGCATTTGGGCTACATATCAGTACAAGACAGCTGAATTAGACTAATTTCAGAGAGGTGCATCACCAAAGTTTTGGTCATCAAGTGACTATTTTTTCAGCCACAGAACACATGAAGATGGTCTAATAAAGTATAAAGAGGATAGGAACTCAGATAGTAGAGGGAATGTCCAAATCAATGAGAGCACAAATTCTTGAAATATCTTATCAATAACAAATAGTACCAATAACTTATTAAATTTTGGAAATGATATTTTACTTCAAAATCAAGACCATAATCTACTGAAAAAAAGAATGTTCTTTTTATTCCTTCTCAGTCTCCTATACCTGCTAGCAAATCTGAAGTGATTGTCACAGTCCATTCCTTTAAAATACAAAATGCACAAATCTCTTCCTGTATAAATCAATGGGAAAAGGTCACTGGAAATAAAATGTCCAATACATTTTGCTGTGCTGCTTAATATTAGCTTCCCATTTTTTCACATATTTGCATTCTCCTAGGAAATATAAACCCCTAGAGAACAAGGGGCAGTGTCTTTTTCTTTGTATCTCCATTGTTTAGAGCAATACCCTGCACAGAATAGATGGTTAATGTTTGTAGAATTGAATTGAATTATAGAAGGTGAACCATGCCACCAATTCAGCAGCAGTAAAAGAAGCCAAAACCAGTATTAGAAGTCTTATGTCTACTCTTTTGAAGCCACATATTGAGGACTGAAAGGAAAAGAACTAGCAGGAGTCCTCTAAGGGAGGAGAAGAGGGAAAAAGGAGTGAAAGTGCTGTTATGAATATATAAGAACCCAAATAAAAATGTAGTCTCAAAAAATAATTCAGAAATATGCTCAAAAATAGGGGAATAAGATCAAAATAATTTCTCCCAAAGTGCCATGAAATTGAATAGGAGACAGAGTTAGAAGACAAAATAAGTTAGTATCATCTCAAAGAGGTAAAAATAAAACATTTAGTGCCTAATGACTTTCTACCTTGTCTCCATTATATTGTAGAACATTAGAAATTTAATAAAAATGTCAAGGATAACAATGACAACTAAAAATGAATGTTGGCAGGTTGTTGGTCAAGCTGTATAGGAAATAAACTTTTATTCCTTGAAGGATCAATGTAAGATTCAGATACAACCGCATGGAAAAAATTTAACATATATTGGAATATGAAATATGAATTTACTTGCCTGAAACTATAATGAATCCACTGAAGGATTCAAAGCCCCATTCAAAAACATTGGGCAGTGGGTTAAACTTTCAGTAGCTATAATTCACTTAGAAATAGTTAATTCTACTTCATAAAAGGCTTAAATGCCTTGTGTTCCTTTATATGTCAATGCACAAAAGCTGGAAGTAGAATAACAATTTTGGAGAACCAGTTCCAATTCAGCAGGGATAGAGTATCTGGAAGGATGCTATGTGAAATAAGATTAAACAAGTAAGCTAAATCCAGATTGTGGAAGGCATTCAATGACAGACTGAGAAGTATGTATTTTATCTAAGAGGCAATAGGAAACCATTAAAGGTTTTTGAATAGGATAGTAACATGGTCAGAGCTATGCCTTCAGAAGGTTATATTGTCAGCTGTGATTGGAGAGGGAGAAGGCAGAAGCACTAAGTTCAATTAGATAACTGTTTTAGTAGTTATGTTGACAGATGATGAGGGTCTGAACCGGAGTGGTAGTTCTATAAGTAAAGAAAAGGAAAGCTCTTAGGCAGATAGAATCAATGGGACTTGGAAGTTGATTGGACATGGCAGATGAGGGAAAGAAAAAAATCAAGGGATGCCTCTGAGGTTATGAACCTATATGATTGGGAAGATAGTGGCATCTTGGAAGGAGGGGGGTTACTGGAGCAGAAACTCTAGTTTTGTGATAACAGAATGTACAGTAGAGGAGACAAATACCATTCTATTGTTTTATTCTTGGTCATGCTGGGGACTTTAACTATGTGAGGGCAGTAGATGTCAGTATTTTGTGACCTTTTACCTTGTGTGAATAACACAGTTAAGGGTACCAGGACAGTTTGTATACTAGTCCCCTAGTGTGAATCAGCCTTAGTAGAATATGTACTGAAATTCATATTCCTGGTAACTCCAGTTCCTTGAGGAAATCTTGACAGTTTTTTTCCTGGAATTGTAGAATGTCAGTTTTTTTCAATTGTATCATTCTTACATCAAAGGCTTACCAGTAAACCTAGGAGGGAAGGAGGAAGTTAGAAGTGGGGTGAAGTACAGTGGATGATCCAATGATTATTAAGTCACTTTAGGGAAGGTGGAGGAGGGATGTATAATAGGAAATTCATACTGCTGTGAATAAAAAAGCTAAAGTTGTGAGGGGACAGATTAAGTCATCTTGCTGGATCTCTATATATCTGGCCTCCTCATCTAATTTTAGTTTCTTAGGTTTTAATGCATATAGTTTCACCACCTATTTCAGTCCCTTGGTTGTTGACATTTCAGAGAAACCTTGAATCCTTTTGATTTGTGCCTTGAATTCCAATTTAGATCTCTTCTCTTTTACTCCACAGAGCAATTGCTTTATTCCCCCTTAAGTCCCATTAATTGTCTGAATCACTCCAGTTGCAGCCTCCCCTCCAAAAAACTCCACAATTATGATACCTAAGGTCTGATAATAATCCTATTCTATTCCAGTTACAAGTAAGTGTCTGCCCAAATAAGGAACTAAATATTCTATGTTCGTGCTATATACTTCTTTTTAGAAACCATCTGCTACTATAATATGGTATGGGACTCTAAGGAGCTCCCATTGTTGGATTAAATGACAACTTTTCTTTTTGTCTCTTATGTAAATTTACATGGTAGTACCAGGAGAGTTGGGGAAGCTTCCTTGGTCTTTATGGGCCATGTTGACTACTTTTAGTACTGATCCAGTAATTCTTGTTAATTTCTTTAAGATTCACATAAAAGACATCCCTCATCATGACCTTTCACCAAAAATAGATATCTGAAATTTTGAAAAATATTATAGTTAAGCAGATTCTGTTCTTAAAAAAAAGTCTGTTAAAGCAGATATCACATAGAAGATCACATCCTTGACCTTTTGATGGAGATATCACTTAATGAGTAAGAATGAATTCTTGGACAGCTATGAGCAAAACTGACACCATCTGGAAAACTACTGACCTGTGGTGAACAAGGAGGTGACATGTTGGGAATGAAGGAATGATTATCTAGGTTGACTTTCATTTAGGGGCTGCAGCCTTTAGAGTATTTCTTTTATAACTTTCTACATGTGACCTATGATTTATTGTTTGTTGGCAAATTCAGAGTGAGGACACTCAATTTACTAATACATATCTACAACTGTTCTTCAATTTATGGTCTAGAAGAATATTGAGAGTTTAAGGAACTTTTCCAAGAACATAGTCAACATTTAGTAGAGATAGGACTTGTCTTCCTGACTCTTAGGCTGGTTCTCTACCCATTATATCACACTGCTTTTCTATACGTAAGTAAGACAGGGCCCTTATATTTCTCTTAGCTTCTTTGGTTTTCTTCTATTTTTTTTAAAAACCACTTTTTTTCATACCTTTTCTCATAACCTACAATCTTGTCTAAGATATTATGATTGATATGATTAGGGATGTGCTTTATATATGCCATATGTAATTCTTGTGAGTGAAGTTTATAAGAGAAAGTAATTTGAGGAAGAGTGATCAGTCCGTCCTTCCCTACTCCACGCTCATGTAAAAAAAATGAAGTACAAATGAAACAGTTTGTTCCAATGTCTTGTGGCTAAAAGATGAAAAAACCAACATAAATTTTTTATCTTATTTATCTTCTCTTTTGTTCTCCACTGTTGTTGTTTGTCCTTCACTTTTTTTGGGGGGGGGGAAAACTAAATCTTTATTTTCATTAACCTTTATTTTCCTTTATAATTCTATGTTATGTATTTTAAAAACATTATTCAGATAAGGCTTCCATAGGCATCACTGGACTGCCAAAAGTTTCTACACCATGAAAATGTTAAAGAAACCCTGCTCTAGAATAGGGTGACCATACCTACCCAACTGCATCATCTCCCAGTGGAAAACAGCATGATATGATAGAAAAGGTACGAGATTTGTAATCAGAACATCTGCCCTTTACTATCTGTGTGACCTTAAAGAAATCACTTAAAACCTCCTCAGGCCTTGGTTTCCTCACCTCTAGAATGAAGATGTTGGACTAGATGGCTCCTGAAGTCCCTTCCAGCTCTGAATTTATGACTATATTATCTCTGCTGTATCTTCAATAATCTCCCCTACATCTTTGAATTTTTCAACCAATACTCCTTCAAGTTCTTCAGCTTAACTACAACTTTACTTTTCCCCTGCAAATATGGCATTCTTCAGAATCCTTTTGATTAGATGGCCTTCATTCCCCTACCCCAGCTCACAGGATTAGGAGGAAGTATTGGCCTACTCATTTCCAGATCATTCTGCTACCTCTGTTCTCCCATAACCAACCAGCCTTAACAATCCACATAAACCATTTATTCTGCCTCAACCCCATCCTTTTTGCTTTCATCTACCAACTCCCAAGTTATTCTCAACATTCTTTTTTTTTAAATTTATTTATTTGACATTCATTTTAACAAAATTTTGGGTTCCATTGTCCTTCATTTTTGAAGAGGACTATGACATCAAGAAGATGATGCCATAACTTTCAAGGGAATTGGGTCTAAATGAGGGAGGGCTCCATTAACATTTTAAAAAATAAGTGCAAAGGCACTTTTTTTCCTAAATTAATTTTGGGAACCATTATAGTTTAATAGGAAGTAAAAATACCATCCATCAGCCATCCACTTAAGCATTTCTCTTCCATGTTGTCATTTCTTTAAGTAAGGGACAGGAAGCGGGTGGGAGGAAACCAGTTTTAGTGTACTTTGACCAAATAAGCAAAAAACCATAGTTAAGAGAAAATAGCTACAACTTCCACTGCTCTGTCTACTACTCCATGAACTGAAGAGCAGTTGGAGAGTTGCTCTGTCTGGATAATACCTTAAAGCCATCTAGAGTACTTACTGAGGCTGAACTGTTAGGTCATGGAATTATTTTGAAAGAAAAATTGCTCAGTGGAAATGGTAATTTCTTTTCCTTCAGTTTTCTCTATAAAAAAAGTCACCTTAGAATATCTTTGAAGAAGAATATGAAACTCTCATATTCAGAAAAAAGAACATGGTACATGTGGACAAATATATATATATATATATAAATCTCAATTTGCTGTAAGTGGTGAAAATATAATTTGTTCACCAGTAGCAAAAGTAGTAAGTGATCATTGGTAAAGGAGAACTGATGCTGTCCAAAATAATTTTATTCAATTATCTTTTTTTCTGTCACAGATGTTTTCTGCATTTAGACTCATCTTAGGTTATAAACTCCATGGAGACAGGGACCAAATCTTATCTAAACTTTTATATTTTTCTCAGTGCCTAACGCATTAGTAAGTAAAAAATATATGCTTAATAAATTAATAACAGTAATCATTAAAGAATATTTTTTAAAAAACCCTCTTCCCTCTTTTCTCTGATGATAAAATAACCTTTTTCTTTGCTTAGACTAATTCTTCCAGCTCATGCCTAAAACAATATCTTTGCACATATCTTTAGGGATTGTGCTAAATAATGTATCTTTTCTTTTTCATTTATATTTTAATCTCTTCCTTTCCACTGACTTTTTTCTTTCTGCTTCTAAACATGCCCAATTTTCACTTATCCTAAAAAACTTTCCTCAGTGGGGTTACAGCCTCAAACCACTGTCCTTCCCCCCTTCTCTTTGCTGACTAATTTGCTGAAAGGAATAGCCCACATTCAATATTTCCATTTTACTACTACTACTACTACTACTACTACTACTACTACTACTACTACTACTACTACTACTACTAGTACTACTACTACTACTACTACTATTACTACTGCTGCTGATACTACTGCTGCTATTACTACTACTGTAAGTTAGGAGGTAGGTGTAATCATTATCTCTATTTTGCAGATGAAGAAACTGAGATAAACAAAGATTAAGTGATTTGCCCAAGGTCACAGCTAATAAATTTCTAAGACAGGATTCAAACTAAGGTCTTCCTGACTCTAAGTCCCACATTGTATTTACTATATCAACTATCTACCTAGTTATTGCTCATTACCTTTCATTTTACCTTCACCCTTGTTACTGTAATTTTTCCACTTATTGATTGGAGGTTTTAAAGAAACTTCAATAAGCAAATCCAATGGGTTGTGCCCTCATTCTCCTTTAAAATCTTTTCCAAATGGCTTCCATAACTCTCTGGTTGCAGAATCTCAGGATATGAAATGTTCTCAGATGTGAGAATGAGTGAGACTCCTAGCATGGGGGAAAGAGGATTTGGAGTCAGAGGATGTGGGTTCAAATCTTAGCTTTGTCATTTATTACCTGTGTAATACTGAGGAAGTCATCTAACTTCTCTGAATCTCTTTTCCCTTCACTCTAAAAGAAGGAGGAGCAGGGGAGTTGGACTAGACAACCAATAATGTGCCTTACAACTGTAAATCAGGAATCCTATGATCTAGTCTGCTCTGTTATAAACAAGAATTCCCTCTACAATCTATTCATTGCTGTCCTTCTAGCTGATCATTAAAGACTACCAACAACAAAGAACATACTTTGCTAGGACTGCTAAGGCAGTTCATTTCACTTTTGGATAGTTCTAGTTATTAGGGGAGAAAGTTTTTTTTTTTTTTTTGATCAAGCTGAAATTTGCCTTACAGTAACTTCTATCCCTTGCTCCTCATTATGCCCATCTGGGTCAAGGAGAATTTGTCTAATGCCTTCAAAATGGAAGCTCTTCAGATATTGAAGACATCTATCAGCTCCCCTGCAAGTTTTCTGTTTTTATAATAACTCTTTGGTCCTTTAAACGATCCTCATATGTCATGGTTTCCTATACTCTTACCATCTTGACTGTCTTCTTCTGGATGCTCTCTAGTTTGTTAGTTTTTTCCCCATAAATGTGAATTGAAGGCACTACTCTAGATGTGATCTGACCAGGGTTAAGTTCAATGGGGCTATCAACTCATTTATTCTGAATACTATACTTCTTAATATATCTTGAGTTAGCATTAACTTTTTTGATTGCCATATCACTGTTGACTCACACTGAGTAAAGTCCATAAAATTACCTCTATTCCCACCCCCACACACAAACTATTATCCACCCATATTCCTCCTATAACTATGTAATTAGCTTTTTAGAATCCATGCATAGAACTTTACAAATATCACTACCAAATTTTATTTTGTTAGATTGGTCCCAACATTCTGCATCTTCTTTGTTCTTCTGCCTACAGATGATCTTTGAAGTTTTATCTTTGGTCCTCTCTTCTTTCTTCAGTCTTTTCCTCAGTGATCTTCTATACTCTTATGAATTCAGTGATCACCTTTATGAAGTTTATTCTCAAAGCTATATCTTTTCCCCATAATTCTGTTCTAAATTTTAAACTCACTTTTCTAACTGTCATGTTCACCTGCATTTAAACATCTCCAAAATCAGACTCATCAATTTTCCATCACCAAAACTTGTTCCCTCTTCTCCTCCTCCTTTAAATATTCCTGTTGATGAAACTACCATACCCATAGTCACTAAGCTTAAAATTGGAGTGATATTTGACTCCTCACTTTCCTTTGTATCCCACGTCCAGTCATTTGGCAAACAGTCAGATTTCTATCTCTTACGTTATTGTTATAATCTGCTAACTGGTTAAGACATTGTCTAATTCCTTCTCTCTCTAATACATCATACAGTGCTACTGCCAAATCAATATTTCTAAAGTATAATTGTGATCATGTCTCATTCCAAAAACCTTTATTTGATTCTCACTAGCTAATAGATAAAGGACAAAGATTTTGCTTAGTTATTCAGGGCCCTCTAAAATTAGATTTCAGATAATTTTTATACTTCTACATCATGACATGTTCCTGATATTCCTGATACTGAGATAAATCAGCAATTAATAAAAAATAATATGTTCACCATTTCTTGAATAGAATTCATGTTTATTTCTGATCACGTTTTCTTCTAATCATGCATTGTTCATGCATGTTCTCTATTCTTGGAAAGCTCTTATTTTCATCTAAGTCCATTAAAGTCTTATGTATCCTTAAATGTTCAGCTTAACTAGCATCTTCTTCATGATGCTTCCTTAATCCTCTTTTAGCACTTGGTCTATGAAGAATGGGGTTGAGCTATACAACTTGGAAAACTGTAGTATTATTAGTAAGATGTTTATTATGATCTCAAAATATGGTATTTTTTGCAAGATGTCTATCTTTTAGAGAGTACTCCCATAAAAGATATCACTTTCATCACTGATCCAAAAGACTTAGTATTTGTGCAGTGGAAAGAACAATGTATCACTGTTCCATGAGAAAGATCTTGTCCATAACTTACTAGGTGGGTAAATCTGTACAAATCACCCATCCTTTGTGCTCCAGTAATCTCCCCTACAAAATGGATCTGTAAAATAAGTGAAGCAATTGCTTGAACGTGGGAAGTTGAAGTATGACATCTCTTGAAGTCATATCTGCTTATAAGTATTCTAGAAAATTGTCTATGAAAGCTTCTCAACTAGAGATTCCTACAACAATAAAATCACAGGTGAATTCCATAACTGTTATGTTAACTAGAAAGCAATGAAATGGACTATTCCACTTGAATGTCTTTGTGTATGATTGTAACTAGTCAACAAGATATCAACAGGAGATAAACAAATAAAGCACGAAAAGGTTATCAGTGTGTTATAAAAAATGATAGTAAGGAAGATTCTGAGCAATTATAGTGCTAATTTTTGAATTTTATCCTACTTCATAAAATCCCTTACACAGCAGAGAAACTAGTCATTGTGACTTTGTTCCCCCTTTTTTGTATTTCACTAGGAAAATCTATTTTTTTCTGCTTTAATGAGAAAGAGACATGCACATTTTCTGGAAATAACATTTTATAAGACCACTATGTTTTTTCAACAATACATTTTTTCAATATGTCCAAAGGAAAAATTTTTCATACCATTGAAGAAAAAGTATTTATCTGTAAGAGAATTTTACACATCACCACATCTGGTTATTGTCAATTGTCTTATAGATTTAGTTATTAAAAGACATACTACTGCTACTAGGTCCAAAAAGATCAAAAAAGAAAAAAAGAAAAGGATGCATATGTACAAAAATATTTATAGCAGTTCTTTTTGAGATGACAAAGAATTATAAATTGAGGGGATGTCCATCAATTGGGGAATGACCGAATAAGTTGTGGTATATAATTGTGATGGAATACTATAAGAAAGTATAAAGGATATTGCTTCAGAAAAGCCTGCAAAAACTTACATAAGCTGTTGGAAAATGAAGTGAACAGAACCAGGAGAACATTGTGCACAGTAACAGCAATGTTTTAAGGATGGTCAACTGTATACAATGTAGCTATTCTGATCAATACAATGATCCACAACAATTCCAAAGGACTCATAATAAAAAAATGTTATCCATCTCCAGAGTGAGATCTGATGTATTCTGACTGCAAACTGAAGCATATTTCTTTCACTTGCTTTATTTTTTGCACCCCCTCCACCTTTTTTGCAACATGGCTAACATGGAAATATGTTTTGCATAAATTCACATATATATAGGGTATTACATTGCTTGCCTTCTCAGTGGGTATGGGGATGGAATAAAGGGAGGAAGAAAATTTGGAACTAAGAATAAAAAAAATAACATAGAATTTAAAAAAGGTATTATACTATTACAGAACAGTTTTTACCCATACAACTACAGCTTTTGGAGGGTAGATCTGTGATTTAATTGGCATAACAATGAATATTTGAATGCATTTTGCAATGCATGTTCTTAGGTGGTTGTCTGGGACACTGAGAAGTTAAATAACTTGCCCAAGTTCACACAGCCAATATATGTCAACAATGGCAGGACTTAATGCCTAGGACTTAATACTGGACTGACACTCAATCTACTGTCTCTCAATTACTGTCTTACCACCACAAAAATTTAATTCAAATGGATTAATGTAATCAATTTTTAAAGTATTTCATCAAATACTTCATTTTACAGATGAGGAAACAGACTTGTTCAGGTTAAATACATAGCAAGTAACTGAGTCAGGATACACATCCAGATCTTATGAGTTCACCGTAGTTTTCTTCCTTCTATAACTCACTGCTCAATTATATAAACCTGAAAAAAAAAAAACCAAAAACAGAAATTGTATGTGAATAGGTGCTATCATGTTGGTATTTTCTGCCTTGCCCTTTTTGTGGGTATAATCAGTTTTTTCAGGCTCGTCCCTCTGTCCTCCCCTTGAGCACAACTTTCTAGTCACTGCCTTGCTTTCACTTCTTGGGGGAATATTTTTCCTTTTAAATCCTTTTCAAGAAGATAATGGCAAGGGGGAAATACTTGAGGTGCCACCTTAAATCAGGTGAATTTTATCTAAGTCCTACCAAACTACTAAATTCCTTTGTCTAATCTGGATCCACATTCTTCTTATTGTGCTAGAATGTTATGAAAATATTTCCATTTTATTTGGCTCTGATCTTCTAGTCAGCAACAGTCCTAGAAGTTATAAGATCTACCCCTTCTCTTCATGTTTCTCACCACCTGTTACCTCTTTCAGTTGCACTTGAGTAATGAACCATATAGATTATTGAGGAATTGTTTAACCACTTTATCTTAGAAGGAACAGTTTCTTTTAAGATGATAGTGAAAAAAAAACCCCCAAAATGAATGATTAAGAAATAAAGATGGGGAAGACAGTTTCATCTCTCTCTTGAGAAAACAAAAGCATGAGAATGAATCAGAGGATCAGGAAATGATGAAATACCAGCTTTGTTCTCAGTCATATAATTTTTTCCCAACACTGAGTCTATTCCATGTGGTTTCTGCATAGTTAAGTCACAGTCTTTATCATGGTGTTACTATTTCACTCTTCTTTGAGTTTGCTTGTGCTAGCTGTGGAGATGATGGTGACTTCCCTTCTCTCCTTCATTGTACTCTGACATGTTTTCTGCTCACTCAGTACTTTTGTGAAAAGTGTGCTTGCTCTCAAAAGAACAATCCTCATTGTTGAAGTCAGGAAAACTCTTATTTTATTTTACATTCTTGAGAATAGGCAACTCCCTAAAGGACCACACTTTCTCAGACAAATGCAAGGGTATTTATTCCCTGTTGTGTGATTCAAATTTCTCCGCTTGTTCCCCATTGACTGGATACAACTTCCTGAACCATCTATTTCATGTTCTTTGCCTTGATGTATTCCTCCTCCTTTGTCATGCATCATATGTGCATTTAAATTAGCTTGTTCCATCTTGTGGGTGTGTTGTTAAGCTTGTTAAGCATGTATACAAGCTTCTGACCTTTTATTGATTAGAATCATGGCTCTGCTAGGTCACAGTTTCAGTTTGAACAAGTCACCCTTGACTTACATCCTGTTATCACTCATTCAAAGCTGGGAGAAGTGTTAATTCTGTGGGAACAGAATTCCTTCTTTTGTTTCTCACACTTTCTATTCTGAGCATCTTCATTTCTTCTCCCTCTCCTCTTAGAAATGAAAACATCTAGGCAATCAGTCATAAGATTTAAAAAGATGTAGAAAAATACTGAGAACTTTTTTTTACTCCACCATACTGAATAATGGGTATCTACAATCCTGTTACACAAATACATTCCAAAATATCAGTTGAAATTTGAAAATCTCTGCTGTTATTTTTATGTTGAAATAGCTTATATATTATTCTTTTCAAAGAAAATCCAGTCTTCCTTCAAGCTCTCTGCTTAATCTGAACTATATGCATGTGGGAGAGTGTTGAGTCACTTTACACAGAAAACTGTGTGGTATATAAAATGTGGAAGAAGGAATCTGTGTACATGTGGATCCCAGTTGATATAAATATAGCTACATAGTTTTATCAGCAATTTAGAAAGAGAATATTGAAAATATGAAAAAAATCATTTTCTTTCTTCAAATACCCTTCCCTGAGAAATAAAGAATATGATTTTAAGGAGCTAGGATTTTATAATCTCTCTTTGGCCAAAAATGGGGAAATTCTAATACTCCCAACCTTTCACAAGTTTATAACCTTATGGTGTCATATGGAAGATTTTGCCATGCTGACTTTCGCTTTTTGTTTGAAAGAATTAGGTTGAGTGTCTACAGCCTTACTTTAATAATCAAGAAGTCTAGTCTTCTCTGAATTTTTTGTAAACCACTGTTCAAAATTTCTCTTTTAGGTATTGATTTACCAAGGATATAACTAATTCTGATATACTTATTAATCTCTTTGACCTCTCAAGGACCTTATATTCTTAGATTAGTTGTTCAAATGTTTCTGCATGTCTGACTCTTCCCAACCCCATTTTGGGTTTTCTTGGCAAAGTTATTGGAGTGGTTTGCCATTTTCTTCTCTTTTTCATTCCAGTTCTTAGATTAGACAGCTGAATTTTAAAATAATTTAGTACTTAATGATGACAAATATCCCTTCCAAATCATACTTGAGTACAGTGTGTATGACAATGATATATTGGAAACAAGGTATCAGACTGTGCCTAACTACAAGAAACCAAAATAAGCATTTGAAAAATGAAAAAAAAATAGAATGATCAACTTGGTATCTTGTTCATGAATTGCTAAATCATTAATCTAGGCTTTTTCTTCCTTTTAGGCTGATTGAGCAATTGTTTGGGCAGTATATAAGCATAAATTTATATCAAAGGAGAAGGGAAAGCAAAGCAGCAAAAGAAGGCAAATTACATTCATAAACCAGAAGTGGATTTTATAGTCCTGTGGTCAATCTAAAAAAAATTTCTAGAAAATCTCTCTCCCTCAATAATATATATGGGTGTGTAAGTGTGTCATGTATGCCTACATATCCACATATATAATTTATATGTATATAATTTTGCTGTGGTCTCCAAGGAATTAAGATGAGTGTCACAGAGGGCAGGTAGGTATTGAAGTGGATATCTGAATTTAAGAACT
Organism: Notamacropus eugenii; assembly: GCF_028372415.1. Lineage (NCBI taxonomy): Eukaryota > Metazoa > Chordata > Mammalia > Diprotodontia > Macropodidae > Notamacropus > Notamacropus eugenii. The sequence goes on from NC_092875.1 coordinate 391,205,005, forward strand.
GAGTTCAAATCCAGACTCAGACACTTAATAGCTGTGTAACCCTGGACAACACTTAGCCCTATTTGCCTCAGTTTCCTCATTTGCAAAATAAGTTGTGGAAGGAATGGCAAACTACTCCAGTATTTTTGCCAAGAAAGTCCCAAATATGGTCACAAAGAGTCTGAATACAAGAGACTGAAGAACAACAGTAAAATCGCAGAGGGCAATGGAGAGGCTCAAGGTTATGTCAGCAGGCTGCAAGATACTGACAGTTCTCCCTTTATATAAAAAGACAGTTCTGCCTCTATCTAAAGCAACTTTTACATAATGTGAATTTGCCCTTACCTATACACTTTAGTTATCCTATATAATAAAGACATACATAGATAATATCTTTATACAAGTCATAAATTGTACAAAAATGTAGACATTAAATACTGTACCAAGATAATAAATGGAATTATGAACTGAAAGGTAAATTTAATGGTAAAGTATGTATAGTACTGTATGGTAAAGTTAACATAGAGGTACACTATCTTGCCCCTTCTCCACCCACTCATCCCTCCTTTATCACTGGTATATGCAGCTTTTAAAAAAAAATTTAAGTTAAGTTTACTTAAACAACAAGATGTTTGACTTGAAGAGAAAACTGTCTAGGATCAATTTCTTTATAGTAAATTGTCCCTACTGAGGGACAGAGATTGCTCTGCATGTAACAACTATGTACAAAAAAGTTATAAAATTGTCCTTGGTTTTATAGTGATAAAAGAAAAACACTGAAATTATCCAATCAAACAAGGTGTGCAAGCATTATTTTTTGCATTTTTTGTCATTGTAAAACAGTGAAAGCAAAATAACTTACTGAAATATAAAGAGAAAAGTTGAATGAGTATGCCAGTAATGGACAAAAGGGATATTTTCACAGAACTGGTTTCTTTTTGCCCCCTCTCCATCTCCATTTGATGTTGTTCAAAACATACCATTGGTCATTTCATTAAAAAAAATACAGGGGGGTGCGGAGCCAAGATGGCGGAGTAGAAAGGCACACATACACATAGCTCCGAACCCACAACCCACAGAACGGCTACAGGGGAGTAACTCACGGCGAATTCTGCACCCAGAGGCCACGGAATATTGGAGCGAGGGAGATTTCTGTTCTGGAGGGACCTGCAAACCTCTCACAGGGGGTCCTTTGCCCTGCTGGGCGCTGGGACTGGGAGCTGGGACTGGGAGCTGAGGGCAGCCCTGCTGCGGCCGCGAGAGGAAAAGATCCGAGCGGGCTTCGGGGATGGGATCTCCAGCGGCCACGTGGGTCCCTCCACCCACAGAGGGACCTGCAAACCTCTCGCAAAAGGTCCGTCGCGCTGCAGATGCGGAGCCCAGCCCAGCCCAGACCTGCTGCGGCCACAGCACCAAGAGAAACAGACCTGAGCAGGCTTCAGGGACGGGATCTCCAGCGGCTGCACAAGTCCCTCTGCCCACAGGTGATGGGGGGTCGATGAGAGAGTCTCTTTGGTGGGTTGAGAGGGGAGTGGTGTGCCCCCATGATTCGGGCCCCCCCCCCGGTAGGTAGAAGCTCAGAGGTGGCTGCAGACCGGGGCTCCCCAAGTGGGTGGGAGGCTGAATCCATAGTGAAAGGTCTGTGCATAAACCCCCTGAGGAAACTGAGCCTGAGAGGCGGCCCTGCCCCAACCTGACCACCTGAACTTAATTCTCACACTGAATAGCAGCCCTGCCCCTGATGAAGCCCCGAGGCTGGGGAGCAGCATTTGAATCTCAGACCCCAAACACTGGCTGGGAGGATCAGGAGGCGAGGTGGGTGTGAGGAGAATATTCAGAGGTCAAGTCACTGGCTGGGAAAATGCCCAGAAAAGGGAAAATAAATAAGACTATTGAAGGCTACTTTCTTGGAGAACAGGCATTTCCTCCCTTCCTTTCTGATGAGGAAGAACAATGCTTACCATCAGGCAAAGACACAGAAATCAAGGCTTCTGTGTCCCAGTCCACCCAATGGGCTCAGGCCATGGAAGAGCTCAAAAAGAATTTTGAAAATCAAGTTAGAGAGGTGGAGGAAAAACTGAGAAGAGAAATGAGAAGGAAGAAAGAAAAGCATGAAAAGCAGATCAGCTCCCTGCTAAAGGAGACCCAAAAAAATGTTGAAGAAATTAACACCTTGAAAACTAGCCTAACTCAATTGGCAAAAGAGGTTCAAAAAGCCAACGCGGAGAAGAATGCTTTCAAAAGCAGAATTAGCCAGATGGAAAAGGAGATTCAAAAGCTCACTGAAGAAAATAGTTCTTTCAAAACTAGAACGGCACAGATGGAGGCTAAGGACTTTGTGAGAAAGCATGATATCACAATACAAAACCAAAAGAATGGAAAAATGGAAGATAATGTGAAATATCTCATTGGAAAAACAACTGACCTGGAAAATAGATTCAGGAGAGACAATTTAAAAATTTTGGGACTACCTGAAAGCCATGATCAAAAGAAGAGCCTAGACATCATCTTTCATGAAATTATCAAGCAAAACTGCCCTGAGATTCTAGAACCAAGGGGCAAAATAAATATTCAAGGAATCCACAGAACACCGCATGAAAGAGATCCAAAAAGAGAAACTCCTAGGAACATTGTGGCCAAATTCCAGAGTTCCCAGGTCAAGGAAAAATATTGCAAGCAGCTAGAAAGAAACAATTCAAGTATTGTGGAAATACAATCAGGATAACACAAGATCTAGCAGCCTCTACATTAAGGGATCGAAGGGCATGGAATAGGATATTCCAGAAGTCAAAGGAACTAGGACTAAAACCAAGAATCACCTACCCAGCAAAACTGAGTATAATACTTCAGGGGAAAAAGTGGTCTTTCAATGAAATAGAGGACTTTCAAGCATTCTTGATGAAAAGACCAGAGCTGAAAAGAAAATTTGACTTTCAAACACAACAATGAAGAGAACCATGAAAAGGTGAACAGCAAAGAGAAGTCATAAGGGACTTACTAAAGTTGAACTGTTTACATTCCTACATGGAATGACAATATTTGTAACTCTTGAAACATTTCAGTATCTGGGTACTGGGTGGGAATACACACACACACACATGCACACACGCACACATACATAGAGGCAGAGTGCACAGAGTGAATTGAAGAGGATGGGATCATATCTTAAAAAAAAATGAAATCAAGCAGTGAGAGAGAAATATATTGGGAGGAGAAAGGGAGAAATTGAATGGGGCAAATTATCTCTCATAAAAGAGGCAAGCAAAAGACTCATTAGTGGAGGGATAAAGAGGGGAGGTGAGAGAAAAACATGAAGTCTACTCTCATCACATTCCACTAAAGGAAAGAATAAAATGCACACTCATTTTGATAGGAAAACCTATCTCACAATACAGGAAAGTGGGGGATAAGGGGACAAGCAGGGTGGGGGGGATGATAAAAGGGAGGGCATGGGGAGGAGAATGCAATTCGAGGTCGACACTCATGGGGAGGGATAGGATCAAAAGAGAATAGAAGTAATGGGGGACAGGATAGGATGGAGGGAAATATAGTTAGTCCTATACAACACAACTATTATGGCAGTCATTTGCAAAACTACACAGATTTGGCCTATATTGAATTGCTTGCCTTCCAAAGGGAAGGGGTGGAGAGGGAGGTAGGTAAAGAAGTTGGAACTCAAAGTGTTAGGATCAGCTATCGAGTAATGTTCTTGCCACTAGGAAATAAGAAATACAGGTAAAGGGGTATAGAAAGCTATCTGGCCCTACAGGACAAAAGAGAAGACGGAGACAAGGGCAGAGAGGGATGATAGAAGAGAGAGCAGATTGGTCACATGGGCAGTTAGAATGCTTGGTGTTTGGGGGGGAAGGGGATAAAAGGGGAGAAAATTTGTAACCCAAAATTTTCTGAAAATGAATGTTAAAAGTTAAATTAAAAAAAATATACATTATGCCCATGCATATATGCCAGTTACTTTATGTACAATAAAGAAATGAGGGAAGGGAATCAAAGAGAGAAAACTATATTGCAGCAGGCAGGATGCAGATGAACCAAATCTTGATTTTCTAATTATGAATCTCTTGTTCTGCTTGGGGGCACAGTTCTGGAGTAGAGTTGTAGATTGTCTTAGTAAGCACCTCCTGTCTGCTGCTAGAATACATCAATTATATCTTCATTCTCCATTTCTAACTGTGCAGGTATGTCTGTTTCATTGATTGGTTACCTATTAAATCAGAATCCTATCTCCCTCATTGACAAATCCTGTCTTTCACAATAGACTTTCATTAGTTTATTAAATGGTGTGGGCCTCTTAATCTTAAATTGCACCACTGAACTATCTTGCTCTGCTACCTTCAAATTAATGTGATGGCTTTTTTCAGTCTTGCCTCCTTCCTCCTGTTTTTTGTCACTCATGGTGAATCTGGAATTCTCCTTAACCACTACAAAAGAGGCACCAGAATGGTCTGCTCTAAGGGAAGGTGGGGGGAAGCAAAATTGGCAGAAACAGGAACAGGAGAAGGAGGAAGACATTAGTGGTGATGGTGAGGAAGAGGAGGAGAAGATGGAGTTTTGAAAGAAAAAGAAGAAGGAGGAGGAAGGAGAAGAGGAGGCGGCGGCAGTGGTTGAGGTACTTGCAACTTTTTTTTAAGAAGCTATGGAAAAATGTTTGTATAGTGGTCCTCTTTTTTCTCCTCCTATATCTGACAATACAAGGGATATTTTCCTGAATTAATCTTTGAACTTTAAAACCCTTGAAGTATTTGGATCCATCTTTTCAATACAAGTAAAAATTGACTCAAAAGATGAAATGCTTCTGCCAACTGTTTCATTGTGAACTTTTAAAATTTTACCTTGGGTTCTGAAGCTTCCCTATTTTTGCAATCTTTGAAGCTAGGAGCTCAATCAGATTCTCATTCTACAGTTCTTCTCCATAAGACTCAATCAACTCCTCAAAATCATTCTCTTCCACTTCTACCTTCATGTTTTGTGCTAATTTTACAATCTTGTTGCATTTCTTCATCCACAAAAATTGGGAATTAACTACTAATACACATTTTTCCAAACTCTCTTCATACAAGTTTCTTTTACATCTTCCCATACATTAGCAATATTGTGGATGGCATGGGGAATATTAAAGCACTTCCAGAAATCTCTCAGTGTTGAGCCCTTTTCTGCATTCAAAACTTCAACTGTCCAGACAAATGTAGTGCATAAACAATACTCCCGAAATAGTTAATCATTCCCTGATCCATGGGTTGTAATAATGTTGTAGTGTTAGGGAGAAGGTAGATCACTTTTATGTTTCATTAAAATCATCTAGGTGAAGAGGGTGATTTGGGCCATTATCCAAAATAAGTAGAATCATGAAAGGGATGCCATTATCATCACAAAACTTCCCCACTTTGAGGAATGAAGCAGTGTTCAAAGATGATAAGGGTAATTGTGTCTTAGAGTTAGTGAAGTAATACACAGATAATATTACCTTGCTGATTCCTTTCAGTGCTCTGAGATTTTCTGAGTGGTGCACAACGACAGGTTTTAATTTTCAAGTCTCAGAGGTATTCCTTCTAAGTAGAAAAGAAACTCTAGTTTTTGAAGCTTTATGCCTTGGCACAGTTTTTTCTTCCAACAAGACAGAGCTTAGAGAGGGTATTTGATAAAAATAGGATACCCTGTCATAGTTTTTTCTTCCAACAAGATATAGCTTGGAGAAGGTGTTTGATAAAATAGATTGGTTTTATCTACATTGAAAATTTACTCTGGCAAGTAGGGATCTTCATTTGTTATTTTTTCGGAAACTCTGGGAACTTCTTTGCTCCTTCAATATCTGTACTAGCAGCCTCTTCTGATATTTGCACATTATGAAATCCTGCATGATTTTTAAATTGTGCAAAACCAACCACTGCTTGCTGTAAATATCTGTGTTGCTTCAAGGTGCTTTACACTTAAATCTTCAAACAAACTTTTGAGACTTGGCTTGAGCTGTCATTAAACTTAAAGTCTTATTCTTCTGAGTCTGGTCTTCTAGCCACATAGTTACTAGTTTCTCCATCTCTAGAATACTACTTTCCCTTTGTTTTGAGAAATAAATGGACTTCATAGAAACACTGCCTTTTGTGTGCTCTTTTATTCAGGTCTCAGTCTTTACTATGGTGCTGACACTTAACACCCAAGAATAAATTCATGTACTACTGATGACGATTTTTGTTTTCCTTCGTATTTTCCAATTATTTTCATTTCTAAGTCTATTGACTTACTCTTATTAGATGGTCCACTTTTCCTCTCAAGAGTAGAAATTGAATGCGAGGAGAGACACAGTGTCACTCACTATCTGTAGATATATGGGATTTGATTTAGAGATGCTTCTCAGCTTCCCATCTTTGTTTATGTTGCCTGCATCATACAGTGTCTTCTTTGTGTAAGGAATTTTTACAAAATTTTGAATGCAGTTTTTTTTTTCAGAATTCTTTACGCAATGTTGAATTTGAATAATGAAAATTTGCATAAAGTGAGAAGTGTCTGTATAAATGTGACTAATAAGGAAGTAGGAAGAAATAGAATAAAGGATGTCATGAGGGAATCATATGATTGAGAAAAAAAAGAGATGGGCTAGAGGCATGGCAATAGCAGGAGCATTCTAGTAATATCCTTGTGATGTCAGGAGAAATCAAGATGGTGTGGAGGATAGCTCACCAGTGATGAAGTTCTGGCAGGACATGGACAAGAGGGGCCAGGATGGATAGGCATATGTGGTTGTGATTAACATCTTTGGAGGCAATGACAAAGTGTGTGTGATCATAGATTCATTTGAATGATTGAGTGCAAAATATTTTTAAGGGATTACATGTAGCCATAAAGTATGAAATTAGCACTTATTAAAGAAAGGTTTTATTATAAATGTCATATTTCCATTCTACTGATAGAAATTATTTTTCTTATTAGGACTTTATTAGCCCTATTAAGAAAGTTGGTAAAAAATTTATTGATCTAATTGTAGATATAGAAAAAAATTTGATTGAGAATTTTGATAGTTCTGGACGAATTGTTTTTAACATTCTAAGATCTATGAACTTAAAATTTTTTTTGCCACCTATATATCAGTGTAATTGGTTTCCTTTCTAATTCTGTATATTTTAAGTTGTATCTTAAAAACACTATTCTGAGAAGGGATCAATTACACAAAAATGTTAAGTACTCCTGCTCTAGACTCATGAGGATAAATGACTTAACCTGTGTTCATACCTTAAACCTCTTTGCAACCTGAGTGTGTTGCAAATATAAAATGACATTTGAATTTGTAGAAAGCAGAAGTAACAGAATTTCTGAGAAAGGAGAGTAATAAAGGGACTACTTTACTTAAATAATCATTCAACCAGCATAAGTGAGACTGTGGAGGGCTTGTCTTAGCACCTTTTGCTTGCGTTAAATAACAGGTATCTGATAAATAAAGCCAAATGACTCCTCAGTACTTGCATTTTTTAAAGTACATGAGACAATGTCATTAATGATAATGAAATTAACTTGTTTGGTGATAATGATTTTACATAGCAGTTCTCTAATGTCAGGGAAGTAATTTAATGCAGATTAGAAAAATCCACTTTCCAACACTCCCCTACATTTTGCACCATATTCAATTTTAGTCTTTGATGCATAAAAGTAGAGATATACAGAAAAAGTTAAATGTCATTAACAAGTTGAAAGGTTGCCTTGATTTCTATTTAGGGCTGCAGTTTGTGGTAATAGATATTAAGCTTCAGTTTTTTCTTCTTTCTGTTAAAATGCAATTTTAATTCTAAAGAGAAACAGCATGGAATAATGGTATAATAATCAGGCTGAACCCAGACTCATAAGGTCTGGGTTCAAGTGCTACCTCTGATTAATACTGACTTTTTGGCATTGGATGAATTGTCATCTATTCATACTGTCTTACCTTGATTGACTCTTGTCAATAGACTTCCATAAAGCCTCCACAAAGGGGTCCATTTAACATGCTAGGGACCTTCTTCTATATCTTTTGCCACTGTGTGGGTATCAATGGAATATATGTTTTGTCTATTAGTTAGCTCTTGGTCTTGCTACATACCTTGTATACTTCTTCGTCAGATAACTATCTTGATTTTATCCTTTATACTACTTTTGTGGTGCATAACTTTATTGCTAATATACTTCACCCCACCCATATACATCATATACTTTTTTATTGTACTTTGAGTGATGTATAACTGAAGTTCTTTGAATACTATAGTATTCTTTGACTCACAGTCATAGAGCATCACCAAAAATACTAGCATGAAAAAGGTAGGTTTTTGTTTAATAGAAAAACTTCGGGTCACTTAAAGGACTACATTTTTAAAAACCTGGAAAAATCAAGGTGCCTATTAGGGAATGATTAAAGAAATTGTTATGTATGAATATAATAGAATAACTTTATGCTATGAGATGATTAACAGTAGAGATTGAGACACACATGAGAAGACATGAATTACTGTAGGGGTAGGATAGTAGGAGGACAATATACACAGTCAAATAAATTTTAAAAATTCTAATGTAGTTGAATTCAAAGCAGATGCTAGTATTGATTTAAAAGAATAGGTGATGAAACCTATTCCCCTCTTCTTGGTAAAGAGGAAAGAGATCATATATGTACAACTTGACCCACACTGTCAAATTCTATCTCTATATTAACTGTTGTTTAAATTCTTGTCTGTGGCTTCAGGGTAAGGTGTATATTAGGAAATAACTGACAAACCCCCCAAAGTATCAATAAAACCTTAAAAGGTAAAACAGTTGAGTAATTGTTCACAAAGAAACAATGCTGACATAAGAAAATGTGAAATTCCATTTTGAATAAAGCAAATAATTAAGATTTCAATTATTGAATTTTTACCTTCCCTAGAACATACTATATAATTTCTCAAAGGCAAATCAGTTTGCTTTTCTCTCATTCAGTCTTGGGACCAACTCATCCATTCATAGTTATTGAACAAAATATGTGTGTGTAACCATCCAACTACTCATATAAAGAAAAAGAGACACTCCATGTATTTTTTTTCCTGTGTGGATAGTTAAGTGGTATTTTTTAGTGGCTTTCATTTAAGAGGCATTATAGTGTTCAAGTGCTTGATGTAATAAACAAACATATACACACATACATACATATATATCATATCTTCCATTTGGGCTCTATGATAGACATCCTCTATGGCGTCAAATATCTTTTGCTGAATACCTATTTTGCATTTTACTTTATAGAAATGATCAGAATATATTTGAAGAAAGGTAATCATTTTTCATATTTCAGGGAGTCTCATATGATACTGGCATGTACATAGAGACACAGCGTTGTAAAAGAGACTTTAAGGCATCCTTTTTGCTTTATCAAATCAAATGCTTGAAAAAAAATTAAAACCTTTATATCATATCAGTCAGTTGGATCACTAAAAAGATGTGGCCTGCTATAGAATATCATTAAAAAGCCCTTTCATTATCAGATGTACCCTAATTCTATTCTATTCTCCTATTGGTTTCATAGAGATAGGAAAGGGAATTTGGATTAGTGGTTACTGATACTTTCTTGGTGGTCTTTAAAAAATTAAAAAAAAGATTGAGAATAAGATCCATTATTTTTCTACCCAAAGGAGGTAGGTACACAAAAATATATTATTAGGGATATGTGTGTGTGTGTGTGTGTGTGTGTGTGTGTGTGTGTGTGTGGTTTGGGGTAAGCTTGATGGGGTTTGAGTCATAAACCTTCAAATAACAATACATCCGTCATTCAGACAAAGTCTGAGAAGTTATAAAGGCCTAACTTTGAGACCACTTCTTTGGTCCCATGAGAGAAACCACAACTCCTGTTCTGTGAGTTTCTCTTCACCTTGCATCTCATAATTTCTCTTACTGTTCTAATTCTCTTATTGTTCTTTATGTAGCTCTGACTTCACATCATAAATAATTTTATTCTTTTGGGACCTCAAACCACTCAGATGCTTTCAAGTAGTTTTCCTTTTTTCTTCCAAGTTGTCATAAATCCACACTGCACATTCATTAATGGGATTCTTTCCTTATAAATCAATTCTGAGAGCTTCTTGGACAGTTTTCTGAATATCTGTCAATTATGTCCTTATTTCTAAGTACTCTGAAGTTTGACATTCTTGTAAAAAAATGGAATCAACTGACTTGAAATATTATTACTGTATTTTAAAACATAACCTTCATTATATTCTAGATAAGAAATATGATAGATATAGTTATTTCTAGTTTACCTTTTAGAATTTCATACATTAGATATCTCTTAGACAAGGAAAGACAAGAAATAAATTTTGTGGTAAAAATATTTCCTGGTACAAATTTTTAATATCAGCATATGTTACTCTTCCCACACAGAAATTTATATACCTGGGCTATTGACAATTTTAATATCAGGGGAAAATTTTGAAACTGCTACTTTACCTGTTGTGATTTCTCCTGTAATACAGGATAGTAGAGTTTTTTTTAAGAATAAAAGGATTCATGGAACATATAAGATTATTATTTACATAAGAGAAAAAAATCACATTTTGTTACTGCCTTTTCTTATTTCAATTTTCTGTTCCCTATGAAGTGGATACAATTGGAGATTAACTGTTTATGAAGCTAAACTAAGTATGCTTTTTAATGGATTTATAAAAGGTCAGACTGAAGTACACCAATGGTTTTCCTAAGTAAGCATGAAGTCCAGAACCTGGGAATAAATGATAAGATTTTGTAATTTAGAGTTGAAGCATTCTGATAGAAGTTGTAATAGGTTGTCTACAACAATGAAAAGCAAACAATTTTCCAGTGATTTTAAGTTTTGAGGTCATTACTGAAGAAATGAATAATCCTTCCCAATTTTTGTATTTTGAAAAACTAAATAGCTAATCAGCCCATATCAGAAGTGATTTTTTAAGCCTAAAGAATGACTGGGGCCATTTTGATTTGGAGTAATAGGTTGCCAATCATTTAATTTTTCAAAAAGGACCTCTGATTTCACTGATATAAAGGGTTTCTGCTATGGAAACTGCTTCTACCAGTGCTAAAACTTCAATTACTAATATAATTTGGCAATGATTGAAACTCATAGTCTTAGAGAGTTGCCTCAAGCAATGAGAGTTGAAGTAACTTTCCGAGGGTAACAAGCCAATGTTTCAAATACCAGACTTTTACCCACATCTTCCTGGCTGGTTTCCTTTCTACTATTCCATTTTGTTTCTCTGGAATTTCATCAAGACATAAAAAGTACATATGGTAATCTTTTGATATATACCATTAATTTTTTTCATACGGTTACAGCGATCTCTTTATGATTATTTTATTAATTCATGGAATTTTCTCTCATTACAACCTATACCAATTGCCAAATATTGACTGTTTTGCATTAAAACATGAAGGTAAACAATTTCATTTTTTCTCTTTTTTTTATAAATAAATTTTTGCTTGCATCTTGTTTTTATATTGAGTATACTTCCCAATGTTGGCTTCCTTGGCTTCTTTCAAGTTCCTGCCAAAATCCCATATTCTACAAGCAACACTTTCTCATCCTCCTTAATTCTAGTGCCTTCTTCAACTGATTATCTCCAATTTATCATGTGTGTAGGTTGTTTGTACATAGCTTTTTGCATGTTGTCTCTCCCATTAGACAGTGAACTCCTTGAGAGCATGGACTATCTTTTAACTTTGGACTATTTTTTAACTTTCTTTGTATCCCTCATGCTTGTCACGTAGCAAGCACTTAAATGGTTAGTGACTGATTGGCATGCACCCTACACTCCTCCTAGAGACCTATCACTTATAACAGACAATAAAAAAAGGTTCAAAAACGTTCTGTAAAGGTAACCATCATGTAAAAAAAAGTTTACTACACTATTTAATTGCACATTATTTTTGCTTTTTTTCTCATGCAGAGAAAACAAAGACAAACATTTTCAAAATCACAAATAGTCAATTTACACATTCCTGCTTATTGTTAGGGCATTCTTCAGGTTATTTCTATGATACATCAATAATAATACATAAAATGGTTATTATATGAGTAAAGGAGTATATAATAATAGCACATGAATACCAAATTAATTGAATTTTTAGTAAATATTCAAGGAGATGGCACCCATGTTTACAATCTTGGAGACTCTCTCAACTCTTCCCTTTCCTTCCCCCTATGCTATGTTTCAGATCAGTTACTATGTGTCTGATTCTGCCTCTGCAATGTACCATTCATTTATCCCTTGGTTTCCACTCACATACCTACCACCCTGGCTCATCACTTCTGCCTAGACTTTTACAATGGCTTCCTACTGGATTCCTAGCTTCTAGTATCTATCCTCTCTCATTCATCCACCATAGAGCTGCTAGTGCAAGTTTCCTAAAGGACAAGTCTAAACATTCCAGTCCCCAGCTCCAAAATATTTAGTAGCTCACTATTGCTTTAGTTTGTCATTTAAAACCCTGCACAATCTGGTTCCTATTTACCTTTCTAGTTTTATGGTTCACTCTCATCCTTCACACATATGATACACTGTCTAAAATAATCTATTCTCTAAACTTGGCAGTCCATCTCTTGCCTCTGAGTCTTTGCAAAGGCTATACTGTGTGGGTCTAGAATGTGTTCTTTCCTCTTTTCCCCTATTTTGTACTCCTGATTCCTTCAAGGATTAGCTCATATTCCATGTGCTATGGTCAGCATTTTCTGATATGTCTTGTTAGTGTTTTTCACTTCCTCAAATATCTATGATGAATATACTTCTCTGTTAATATGGTCATCAGTAGAATATGTTCCATGAGAGCAGGGGCTGAATTTTTTTTTTTTTGATATCCTGTGCCTGCCATGGTATCTTGCTCATAGTAGGCACTTGTAATGCATATTGGATTGGAAATGTGTCTGTGTGAACATTCTAATGAAATAATACACATATAAAACAATCTAATGAAATAATACACATGTAAAAATTCATAAAATATCCTAATTATATTTATATTATGAAAAGATCTTATATTACAAAGGGATCTAGACTAATGTATTATTAATGTATTTTTGCTTAATTTGAAGATCTTTCCCACTCAGTAATAAACCTATGTGATCTACTTAAATCACATGGAAGCCTAAGTCACATGAGGTGAGAGGAGCTTGGTAAATGGGTGGAACAGGAAAAGTGGAGCAGAGCTGGGTGGAAATTGGTGACAGCAGGTAGAGTGGAAGAGAGAGAGGACAAAGGCAGGCACAGTTAGTCATGTGAGTGTGTGCTTATGGAAAGGAAAGGATTGGGAAGGGTGTTGTCCCCTGCAGTGCTAATATGTATTGACTTCTTGGTTACTATGATGGATTTGGCTTTCTGTTATTGGGATTTGGCTTTCTGGTGTCTGAATAAATGTTTTTATTCTACCTTCTATGTAGAGAATCTGTTATACTTTACAATTTGGAACTACTCCAACATGTTCATAATTGCCCTTGAAGCTATGAATAGTCTCGGTGATAAAACTAACATCCATTTTACAAATACGTAAACTAAATCTCAGAAAGATTGACATTCCTCAGTAGGACAACACGATTTGTATGCAGGTCCTCTCATTCCCAAACCATAGGTCTACTGCTATGACATGCACTCTCTGGTAAGAAAACATCTAGGATAGTCATGTTCAGTTGTGAATGCATACTGGCATCCTGAACTACATCAAAATCATGGCAGCCAGGATAGTGAAAAGACTGGAGACCATGCAGTATGATGGTAATTTAAAGAACTGAGGATGTTCAGCTTGGAGAAGACATAACTTAGTGGGATATGAGAACTGTTTTCAAGTATCTGAGGGGATGCCCTGTGGAAGATGTGTTATATTTGTTCTGTCTGATTTCATAGGACATAACTTGGAGAAAGGCACAGTTAGAGGGGATATAAGAGGAAACTACCTGTTAGAACTGCCCTAGAATGGAGTCAGCTGTCTCAGGAGCTAGTGAGTGCCCCTTCGTAGGTCTCCAATCAAAGACTGGATACTGGACTATATGGCTATTGAGGTTCCCTATCACTGATATTATGTATTCAATGAATACAAGAACAATTGGCTAGAATCTCTGTAAAGTTCTTCTGAAAAAAAAAAGTATGATTTATGGTAATTAAAATGATAGATGGAAATTATTGCCACAGGAAGTTTTCAAACTCACAGTTTAAGTTCCCTTCATTATTTTTTCTCTTGATTTTGGTTCTAATGTAAGTATTTATGTCTTTGAGAGTTATTTGTAGAATAGACTTAGTTCAGGGGAAAATATCTTAGTACAAATGATTCACTTTTTGCCCTTGAGCCTTCATGTTTCTTTTTCAGAGTTTTTGGCAAGGAAAAATAAGCTTTGATTCAAGGCAGAATGGTAACTCACAGAATAATTGTTTTCATAAAATTAACAAGTAATGACAATCTACCAGATTTGTTTTATATAAGAAATAATCTAGATTAATTTACAAATCTAATGCTGTAGTTATGATTTCAATGCCATTCAAATACTGATTATTTTATGACATTTATCTTTTCATTTCTGTATCTTAGCCTGTTTTTGCCCCAAAGTCTCTTGTAGTTTTCTCCCGGCATAAACCTTTCTTATTTTTGTTAAGATTTACTTTAAATTGATTTTTTTTTTATTGCTGTTAGGTATGCTTCAACATTAATGTAATGATGATCACCAGGCTTTCTCAGTATGGGTTAGTTCAGTGGGTTGTCTTTAAGGCCATTTTATAAATGAAGATCATGAAGTTTCATAGTTATAGACCATTAGCTAGACAGTCTCTAATAAGCTGTTGCAAATATTTTGGGCTGTAGCTTTTACCTTTCATGATTTTTTCATTACTGTCAAAATTAGTTGGAAGCAATAATGGGCATAACTCTACTTATTGTATGTCAATGAATCAGTAAGCATTTATTTAGTGCATGCACCAGGCCTTGAATCTTGTATAAACAATAAACTACTTTGTACACATTAGCCAAAATTACAGAATCACAAAATCTCATGGTTGGAAGGGGGAGTCAGAGTACATCTGGTCCAAAACATACCTTAAAAATGAATTTTCTTGATAATCTATTTGATGAGTGTTGTATGAAGGCCCCTAGTGAGGTCTGCCTCACAAGCTCCCATGGAAGTCAATTTGAGTTTTGGAGAATTCTAACTTTTAAGAAGATTTTTTTCCCTTTTAGAGTAAGTATAAATAAATACGCTTCTTTGAATCATCTTGGTAGAGCCAAGCAGAATAAATGTAACTCCTTTTCCTCGTAAAAGCACTTCATGATTCTCCAAATTTTCTCTTCTCCAAAGTAAATATCCCCAGTTCATTCAATCAATCTTCACTGTCCATGCCCTCTACCAAACTTTGGGTCTTTGCTATCTTATCAAGCACCTTCTTAAAACAAGGCACCAAAATCTGAACACAATCCCCTGTTTGTCTTTTAAAGCTCTTCACAGACTGATCTTTTTCTATTTTTCCAGTCTTCTTTCATATTTCTCCCTTTCAGTTACTCTGCAATCCAGTGATATGAGCCTCCTTGCTGGTCCTTGCACATAATCCATCTCTCAACTCCATGAATTTTCACTGACTATTTCCCATGCCTGAAATTCTCTCCTTCCTCATCTCTATCTTCTGACTTGTCTGATTTCCTTCAAGTTCCAGAGAATATCCCACCTTCTAAAATAACTCTTTTCTGATCTGCTTATTTCTAGAATCTTCCTTCTGTGATTATCTCTGATTAATCCTCTATATATATCTTATTTATCTACACTTATTTTTGTGTTGTTTTCTCTATTGAATTGTGAACTCCTTAAGAAGAGGGACACTGTTTTGCCTTTCTTTGTATCCCTAGCCCTTAGCCCAGTGCCTGGAACATATTAACTGCTTAAAAATATTTATTTATTAATGAACTGACGACACTGCAAATGCATTCTGATCAGGGCAGATAAAAGTGGGACTATTATATTTCTGCTACAGAAAACTATAGCTCTCTTAATGTAGCTGAAGCTGACACTGACATTTTTTTATTGCTGTATCACACTGCCAACTCAAACTAAGTCTGCAGTTCATCAAAATACTCAGGACATTTGTGGATGAATTGCTATCTATGCATGCCTTTGCCACTGGACTTCTGATGCTGATGTTTGAACTCAAAAAGCAAACCTTTATGTCTATCCCTATTAATTTTAATTTTCTTAGCCTTGGCCCAATATTTTGGCCTGTCAAAATATTTTTGGTCTTTAACAGCCATTCAACATACTAGTGATCCCACCTAGCTTTATGTAATTTGCCAGCTCTATAAGTATGCCATCACTGACTAATCCAAGTTTTTGACCAAAAAAAATATAAGACCAAATGCAGATTCTAAAATCTTTCACTAGAGATTTTTATTCCAGTTGACATCAAATTACTAATGATGACCTTTTGAGTGTGGCTATTTTACCAGTTCCAAGTTCAAACTTAAGGAACCAATATATGTAGTGAGGTATGATATTTTTATACAAATCATAACTCATAGAAGTAATGGAACATTAAGATGTCAATAGGTGTGGTTTCTAGCTCACAGGCAAGTAAGGGATTATTTGCCTCATTTTTTATTATGTGTTAAGTAACATCTGAGTGAGGAATGATCATTCTAACTGGAAGATCAGGAAGGTAAATTCAATTAAGCAAATATTTGTTAGGTGCCTATGTGAATTCATAGCTACTCCGGTTTGAGAATCATCCCATTTTGTTCACATACGTATGCCTGTATTCTCCCATTAGTGCTTGCAATGCAAATAACCCAAAATAGGACAAGCCGGAGTATCCTGTTGTACAACCAGCTCTGAGAAACAGTCTAGTTAGCCCCTGAGAGAAACGATTTGGGGAGACTGAGGCCCCCTTTCTTTTCTATTTTCAAGACCTCAGTCTCTGAAGGACTAGTTAAACTTTTCTTCCTGACCCAATCCAACCTTACAAAGGATATCTAATCTCAGGTGAATTCCATTCAATCAAGCTTGGATAGAGACAGATCAGTTCTGTGCAATGGTGACATGATGTCATTCTCAGCCCTTCATTTTAATATAGCTCACCTCTTATTATGTTGACCAGTAAGAGTTGATTGCTGCTTCTCTTCCAAAAGAACATATAGCTCTGAGCTCATTTTCATGACTATCATAGGTTTAAGAGAGATGTGCCAGTCTTATTAATAAAATGATTAAATTGCCCAGAAACTACGTCTCTTAAACCTTTTTAATTGCCACACCCTCTTGCACCCTGTTATGCAGAAAACCCTAACCCTGAAACTGGGTTAAAGAGATATGTGTCGGATCAGCCTCAAGCCCCAACAACAGGGATCTTGACATGGCTTTTGCCATATCACCCCCAAACTCTGTACTTCCTCACTCCCTAAAACCTACTTAAATCCTGTGCACTTTTTATTTGGAGACAAGTTGCCCCTTCAGGTGAGACTCCCCAGTGAGGGAGCTCCATAATTCTAGTTCATCCAAATTCCATTTCTTTGCCAGTCTGTTGTTTGTGAAATCAACACCGACTATTTGCAAGAACTTTGAGATACAAAGACAAAAAAAAAGTCCCTTTCCTAAAGGAGATTACATTCTGTTGTGAAGGGCAAGGGTGGAACTCATGTACACAAACAAACAAACAAGCAAATAAAATTTGAAGAAGTGGAGAATACCAATGATGGTGGAGAGGGTATGAACAGGGAAGACCTAATGGAGGAGGCAATGCCTGAGTTGTGCCTTGAAGAAATGCAATGATTGTGACTGGAGGAAGAAATGTATTTAGTCACAGAGAATGGTCTCTGATAATACACAAAAGTGGAAGACAGAATAGTAACTTTAGGAAAGATCTTGAAGTCCAGTTTGGCTGGATTGTAAAGTCTGTGAAGGTAAAAATAGAAAAGAAGGCTGTACATACTGATTGTAGCTAGATTATGGAAGACAGTAAGGAGCCATTAAAAATATATCTATCCATCCATCCATCCATCCATCCATCCATCCATCCATCCATCCATCCATCCATCCTTCCATCCATCCATCTATCTATCTATCTATCTATCTATCTATCTATCTATCTATCTATCTATCTATCATCTATCTATAAATCTATCTATCTATCTATCTATCTATCTATCTATCTATCTATCTACATCTATATCTACATCTACATCTATATCTATATCTATATCTATATCTATATCTATATCTATATTTACGTCTATATCTATATAGCATGAAGGGTTTCCTGTAGGAAGTCACATTTAAGAATGGCTTTATAGAATTGGTAGGATTTAAGTTAACTAACGTGGAGGAGAATGAGACATTCCAGTCATTGGAGAGCAGCATAAAAAAGCACAGAAGCAAGAAATTTCAAGGAATATACAGGGGTAATAGGTACAAAATAAATCTGGAAAGAGATAAACAATTAGAGAAATATTAGTTCTTTAAAAGTTGAGTTTTGAGAATATAATTAAAATGATGAAAGTTTTTAACTTAATGAGCATATTTAATGTCACACCAACTAGAATATCCAGGAATTACTTTATAGAATTAGACAATAATAGAAATAGATATAATTATAACAAAGCTTGTCTTGAATAAGAAAAGATCAAGAATCTTAAAGGAAATAATGAGAAATCACTAAAAATTGAGGGTCTAGCAATAAAAGTATCAAATTGTATTACGTCAGTTATGAAAACTTTTTCCTACAAGTTGAAGAAGTAGAAAAGTTGTTCATTGGAACAGACTAAGCAAGCTCAGATAGTAAAATGTAGTAGCATGAATAGGAAAAACTGAAAGAATTTGTATATAGTAGTTTTTATAGAAAAAAAATCCCTAAAGACCAGGTCACTAGCCTGACACTGCTAACATGCTTGCTCCAGTGCTTCTCATCCAGCAACACCACATGGCCATACCATCTTGGTTTGTCTCGAGGTGGTTGTATTTTAGGCCTTAACCCCCTTAACAATATTCTGAGAGATTATAGTACTCCCAGGTCACAATGAGGCCCATGAATCAGAATAACCATTTGGAAACAAAATAAAGGGAAGAGCTGTAGAAAGAACTTTGTCTCTGAAATCAGAGGACTATGGTTCAGAATCTACTTCTGCTGCTTACTGCCTGTATGACGTAGGGCAAGTTATTTATCCTCTCTTGGCTTTATTTTTTCTCATTTGAAAGTTATGGGGACATTTCTCTTAATTCTCTCACTATTTTACCTAATTGTTTCATGTTGAGGAAAACCTTCATTGTCTCCACGATGTTGACTCTGGTGGTGCCTCTCCTTCTCATCCAAGTTCAACTCCTTCAAAATTCTTCACTAGCAATCTTATGATATCCTCTCCTACCCATACCCCTTATATTTCCACCCTTGTTCCCATTCTTATTGGTAAGTCCCTAGCAGTAGTACCACTTAATGAGGAGCTTATACCATACTTCACTCCCAGTTTAACTTACTCTCTGGACATTTATAGCGCCTTGTCAACAGTCTTATTCACTTCCTCCATCACTTTCAAGATACCCTTTATATTTTGTTTTCTCCTATTAAAATGTAAACTTTTTGAAAATAGGGACTGTCCTATTTGGTTGTATTTATATCCATCCCCAGTGCTTAGTAAGTACTTAATGAATTCTCTCTCTCTCTCTCTCTCTCTCTCTCTCTCTCTCTCTTTCTCTGTCTCTCTCTGTCTCTGTCTCTCTCTCTCCATACATATGTGTATATCTATGTAGATATCCATATATGTGTGTATGTGCTTGTATATGTGTATATATAGAGATATATATGCATATGTATATCTTCTGTGATATTCTCTATCCTTCTAAGTAATGAAATCTCCCTCTTAATTTGTTTATTATCTGAACTTGTAGCTCTAGACTGTATATCCATTTAGAACTTAGCTAGGTATATGATTCAAGAAGTTAGTCTAAATATAATTCCTTCCAGACTGTCAGTTTTTAAAGCAATTTTTGGGGAAGTGAGTCCTTATTCTAGTAACTGGGACCTTTAAGTTTATGACAAACCATGCTACCTTATTCTTTTGATTCTTTTCTTCTTGACCTGTCCTGCTGATTAACATCTATTTTAAAAACTAATATTACATTGTTTTGATGATTATTCCTTTGTAGTACAGTTTGACATATGGTATTGCTGGATCCTCTTCTTTTCCACTTAAAAAAATTTCTCCCTTTGAATTTCTTGACTTTTTTTCCCTTGAGATGAATTTTATCATTATGTTTTTCTAGCTACATAAAGTAATCCTTTGCTAATTTGATTGGTATGGCACTAAATAAGTGAATCCATTTTGATAATACTGTCATTTTTTTATTTAGGTCTACTCTTTTTTTGGACAATCAATATTTCTGCAATCATTTAGATCAGTCTTTATAAAGAATGTTTTATGGTTGTGTTCCTATCATTCCTATATATTTTTTGGCTCTCTAGGATTTTATATGTTTTGTAGCTATTTTTGAAGGACTTTCTCTTTTATGTCTTCTTGCTGGAGTTTACTGGTAATAGAAAGAAATGTATGTGATTTATTTTGTATCATGCCACTTTGTTGAAGTTATAGTTGTTTCAATTAATTTTTAGTTGTCTTTCAAGAGTTCTCTAAAGTAAAATAGGCTTTCTTAAAAAATAATTGTTTTCTTTTTGTCTATAATCAATCTGTTTCTTTACTGTAACAAGCATTTCTAGTACTATATCAAATGATAATGGTGACAGTGGGTATCCTTATATTCCCCCCTGTTCCTGTCTTATTGGATAAGCCTTTGTTTTATCCACGTTACACACAATGTTAGCCCTAGGTTTTAGGTAGATACTAATGAACACATTAGAAAGAGACTCCTTTCTGGATTTTTTTTCTTAAACAAGTGAGTGTTGTACTCTATCATGTTGTCTGCATCTTTTGATATAGCCAAGAGCTTTTATTCTTATCAATTTGATCTATTATGTTTATTATTTTCCTAATATTGAATCAACCATGATTACCTGGGATAAACCCAATGTGGCCATATCTAATAATATTTTTGACAGGTTGTCATTTACTGATAAAAGAAATTTTGCATTCTTATTAATTAGGAAGATTGGTTTATAATTTTTCTTTAATTTGACTTTTCCTAGTTTAATAGTAAGGACCACATTGGTATAATATAAAAAATATTGGTAAGAACTTTAATTTTCTCTTTTCACAAATAGCTTATGCAATATTGGAATTCATTTTCTTTGAATGATAAAAAGTGATTCTGTTCATCTGTTCCCAGAGTTGTTTTATTTGGGAGTTTATTTTTGGCTTGTTCAATTTCTTTTTCTGAGATTCGGTTCTTTATTTTTTGTTCTGCTAATCTTTATATTTTATATTCACTTGCCACCAGCTGCTCTGCTTAGTTTTAACTCCACCACCTTCATTATATTTTACTCAGGACAAATTCATCACCGGGAAGGTCATCATCATGTAGATTGCTTCAGCTTTGCTGCTGACAGTTTATCAGTATCTTGTTTGCTTCTGCCTCTGAGATCAACAGATTAGAAAACAGAGAAAAACCTCCTCTCAAAGGTTTCTTTTATAGAGTCTTCTCGTGACTGAAAATAAGTTAAACTGAAGCACAAATCTCTGAGCATGATCAATTAATTGGTAAGGCTAGCAACTACCAATAAAAGTGACCTCTCAGCTCCTCAGTAAGTCAAACGACCTCGAGTGAAGGTTGACAGATCATTTTTTTATAGACAAAAGGAGGAATATCTAAAAATTAGAATGCAGTAGCATAGATGGAGAAAACAATATGATTGGATACAAAGTCAGAAACATCATGGACATGGAATACAAGGTGGGCTTAGCAATGACCTCTCCTTCTGTCCACCAAGAAATTGCTGATTGATTGAGGGCACTTGCATCATAAAAGAATAAATAATAGTATAGTAGATACAATTTTCCTTTTTTTGTGGGAAGACAATTAGTGGTAGAGAGATTAGAGATTTCCCCTAATTGGTCAAAGATAGATGGTAGTATAGAAATAATGAGTTTCCTTTAATTGGTTGATCTGCTTGGTTTCAACTTCACCACTGTCTTCATTGTGCCCCTGTACTTGGTACCCTCTGGCACCCCTCACTTTTTGAATCTTCTTTTCATGCATTGTCATCCCCTATTTGAATGTAAAGTCCTTGAAAAGGACCGTCTTTTTCTTTTTCTTGTATCCCATGCTTAGCACAATGTCTGGCCATAGTAGGCACTTGATAAGTGTTTACCATATGATAACATAGATTTTTGTAAATATTCATCCATTTCTCTTATGTTGTCAGTTTTATTGGTATTTAGTTAAGCAAAGCTGTTTCTAACAATTTATTTTTATTATTTCTTCATTTATTCTGAATTCTTTTTAATATTCTGTACTGGTTATTTAGTTTTTTCTCTTCTTTTTAGTCAAATTGGCAAATGATTTATTTATTTTATTTTTCTTTAGAAAATACCAACTCCTAATTTTGTTTATTAATTCATTGGAGATTTGCTTTTTTCTATTAACTTTGTAAATCTCATCTTTGATTTTTAGAATGTGTATTTTGTTTACAACTGGTATTTTAGAATCAGTTGATTTCTAGTTGATTCTTTTTGCATACCTAATTTGTTGGCTAGATCTTTCTGTCTTTTATTAGTGAAAATTCATATGGACATAGCTTTATAGTTAAGTACTGATTTGGCTATATACCATAAATTTTGGTATCTTGTCTCACTCTTGCCATTTTTGCCATATATTAATTTTCCGATTTGCTCTTGATGACAAACTCTGTGACATTAGGCTATTTAATCTCTAATTTTAATTTTTTTATTGATCCTTTATAGAGTATAATCTTATTGCATCATGGATATTAAAGACATGTTTGATATTCTAGCTGTTTCCATTTGTTTATGAGGTTTTATGCCCTAATACTTGGTCATTTTTGCACATATATATATATATATATATATATATATATAAATATATATATATATGCATGTATGTATTCTCCTTTCTATTCCCATTTAGGAATTGCCAGAGGTCTTTCACCTTTATCTTTTCTAAAAGTCTATCAGTTCTTCAACTTCTTTCTTATTGTTTGCCTAAAACAGTGTTCATTAAAGACTCTGTCTATAGTATTTTCATGTTTATTTTTCTCTATAACACATTAGCTTTTCTCTTAAGTATTTAAATGTTATGTAATTTAGAGCACGTATGACACATATTGATATGACTTCATCAGAGAATTTTAGGAAAATGGCAGAGTAGGCCAGAAAATTCTAGACTCTCCAAATTTTCCTCAACAAACAGCACAGAACATCATCTCAAAGTGAACTAGAGCAGCAAAAATAAAGAAAGATCAAGGTAGCTGTCTTCCTGAGACAGCTTGAGAAGACCCCAGGAAACACTGGACGTCTTGGGGTAGAGGTTCTGCCTGAATGAAGTGCAAATACCTCTAGGCAGAATCTCCTGAGTCAACAAAAAATAAGCTCTGAGGACAGTGAGGTCTGGTAGTAGCCTCAGCCTCAGGTACTTTCACCTCAAGGTCAGTATGGGAGTCAGAAAACTGAGCAGGGGAAAATTAAAGGACTCCCCTCTATTGCAGGATGCCAAACACAGTTACAGTGATCAGATGAAGTCCCAGGCTGTGACTGGGGGTGAGAAGGAGTGAGAACACCTCTGGTGAGTGCAGTAGTACAAGGACAGGGACCCTATTGGCTGTGGGCATTTGCAGGAAAGCAGAGTCCCTAGTTTCACTTCCAGGGCAGAGGGGGAAGTTGAAGTTTGCAGTTGTGAGAGAGACCACAGGAAACAAAAGCATTTGTGGGATAGTGTGACTGGTTGCTCTATCCATGGCTTATGGGTAGAGAGGAGTGTCCAAAGTTGGACCTCTGGATAGTGCTCAGAAAATAACAATAAGAAGGATCTGAGGCCTGGGGCACCATTCCCCACATCCTGGGACTAAGACCTGATTACAATAATAATATGGTAAAGGTAAAAATAAAACAAAATAAATATGAATAACTAAAGGAGAAAGAACCCAAATACAGACAGCTGTCAAAGGGATAGAGAAGATCTTCATTCATATTCAGAGCAAGATAGTGATGTTAAAAAAAGCTACTGCTACCTCAAAAAGAAACATCAAATGGTCACAAGCCCCAAAAGTGTTTTTGAAGAACTTAAAAAGCCCTCAAAAATCAAATAAGAGAGTTCAAGGAAAATTAGGGGAAAAATGAGAACAATCTAAGAAATTCAAAATTACAGAAAGAGTCAACCAATTGGAGGAAAAAAGGTCCAAGAACTTAAGGAAGAAGAAAAACTCCTTGAAAACTAGAATTGGGCAAGAGGAAGCAAATGACATTATAAGATACAAGAAATAATAAATAATAATAGAAATAAAAGAGAGAAATAGAAATAAAAGAAAATAATAAAACAAAATTAAAAGAATGAAATAATAGAAGAGAATGTGAAACCTTTCAGAAAAAAAAAAAACTTACTTATTTGGAGAACAGATAAAGAGAGACAACATGAAAATTGTTGGATTGCCTGAAAGTTATGATATATGAAAAAAGAATCTTGATACAGTATTACAAGAACGTATTATGGAAAGTTGCCCTGAAGTTCTTGAACAAGGAGGTAAATTAAAAATGGAAAAAAAAATCCACCCATCACCATTTGAAAAAGATCTCAGAAAAAAAAAAAACTTACAGGAACACCACAGGCAGTTTTCAAAACTCCCAGGTTACGGAGAAAATATTACAAGCCACAAGAAAAAAAATTCAAAGACTATGGAGCAACAATCAGGATTACACAAAATCTAGAAAATTCCACAATAAAAGATCATAGGTCTTGGAACACTATATATTGAAGAGCAAAAGAGCTGAAGTAGTGACCAAAAAAATTTACCCAGCAAAGTCCAGTATAATCCCTAATTAAAAAAATGCATATTTAATTAACTGAAAGACTTTCAGGCATTTGTGACAAAAACAATCAGACAAACCAAAAACAAAAGCAACTCAATGGAAAATTTATTTAACATATAAGATCCAGGAGAAATATAAGGTAAACATTTAAAGACCAATTAGAAAGGATTCAATAAGGTCAAATTGCTTATTTCTTATATGTGAAAATATTATCAGTATTCTTAAGACTGTCATTGGGTAGTTTAGAAGACAGGGTTAGGGCTAAGCTGAGTATAGTGGGATGATAAAAAAAAGGGTAGGAAAAAGTAAAAAGGAATAATTATCTTGTAGACATGAGACCTGAAAGGAATAACTGGTACAGAGGAAACATGTGAGGGTAGAGGGCTAATAATGCTAGAACCTTACTCTCATTGGATCTAGGGTAGAGGAAATAACACATAAATCTAGAAGAATAACAAAGTCTTCTAAATTTATACAGAAATAACAGAGCAAGGGAATAAGATAAGGGAGGTGCCAGGCCTAGAGGCCTGTGGGCTACCCGAGTCTTCTTACCTCACCTCCCGAGGTCTTCGGTTGGCCAAACCGGATGCTCGTATGAGAGAAAGGACGTTCCAGAGTCGAACAAGGGTTGAGCTTTATTTCAGGGTCTAGTTACAAGTGCAGGGGAATTCTTCCTTAGGAGGGATAGAAGAATCTCCCAAGGAGGCAAAGATCTTACAGTAAGAGATTGGAAGTAGAAGTACAAGCGGGGAGAGAGGGGGAGGGGAGAGAAGGAGAAGAGGAAAAGCGGAGCCTTGTGTCCTCTTTGGCTCCTCAAGTGCTAAGAGAGCTTTCAGGCTTCCCTGATCCTACTTAACTCTCCAGTCGCATAGTTTGCATCTGAATACCGTGCTGTTAGATAACAATAGTGTGCCCAGATCCGGGACAATCTCGAGGGCGGGGAGATCTCTCTCCCATCACGTTTCTCACGGGAAGAGGCAGAAATACACGAGATAGCTCGGTTCACCTCGATTCCCAGCCGTTTCCTGGGGGGGTCTTGTGAGAGCTCTAAGATTTAGAAGTTCCCACCTTTACCCACCCGAGACTGTCCACATGGAATTGAGCTTCCAACCCCAACAGGGAGGGACTTTTAGAAGGGTGTGTACATCAGATTTAGAGGGAGGGGAAAGGATAAGGAAGGAACTCCTATATGCTGTTGTGTTTGTCCTTAGTTCTCCAAGAGGACCATGACATCAGGAACATGATGACATGACTTGGAGATGACTTTGATTTGAGTGAGAGAGGGCTGTCCAAGGTCACCAGCCTCACTTTCTCCTCCAGAGTCATCTGGGTCCAGTGGCCAGATATTCATCTGGATGACTGGAGATGGCACAAGATACAATGGCACTTTAAGGCTAAGGTCTTCTCAGGTTCTCACTTGGAGTGAAATAATACTCCTTCAGTGAACAGTTCTCTTTAAGTAGTTACTCAAGGGATGGCCCCTTTAATAAAAAAAAAAAGTGAAACTGGGAGAGGAAGACCCTCAGGGTTCATGGCTGGAAAAGAAACAATTACTATTTAGTATTTACTTTCCCTTGTGACAAGAGGGTGGGGACCTGTTGTCCAATATATGAGATCCAGATTGAATTGGGCTTAAGACCTGGTTTTTCAGAAAGCAATCTAGCTAGAAAACCGTAAAGAAAAAATGCAGCTTTTGGCCATCAAAATGTACCATCTCCTGGGCAGAGCACCTCCAGGTAGGGAGAAGACAGAAGAAGGGAAAAGAGGAGAAGAGAGTAGAGGGGGCAGATGAGATGCTACTCACTCACAGGTCTTATAGCAGAGGGTAGAATAAGGAATAGAGAGGTAAGAAAGGAGGATAAAGAAAGGATACATCAAAAGGGTGTGGATAAGACAGGTAGTAGAAGCAAAATAGTGAGGAGGGATAGAGTAAAAAGAGGCTGAGAAAGAAAATAGTGAGCAAAAATAGGATAGAGATAAAATATACAAATGTAAATTTTAACTTGCAATGTGAATGGAATGAATTCATTCACAGTGGAGAAAGAGCAGAATGGGTAAAAAAAAATTGTAATCCAATAATATATTGTTTATAAGAAATGCATTTAAAAATAAGAGATATATTCAGAGTTAAAACAAAGGGCTGGAATAAAATTCATTATGCTTCAGCTGATGTAAAAAAAAAAAAAAGCAAGGGTAGCAATCATGATCTCAGACAAAGTTAAAGCTTAAGAAGAAAGAAGCTTAAGAAGAAAGCTTAAAGTTAAGAAGAAGACCTACCAAACTCCTCTTACGAAACAAATATAATATTGATATCTAAACCAGAAAGAGTAAAAACAAAGAAAGAAAATTATAGACCAATCTCATTAATTAATACGAATGAAAAAATTCTAAGTAAGATTGTATCTAGGAGACTACAACCATACATTACAAAAATCGTATCTTGTGACCAAGTGGAATTTATATCAGGCATACAAAGATGTTATTTTATGTTAATAAGGAAAACTATTAACATAATTGATTATATCAATAATAAAAGTAACAAAAATCATATAATTTTATCAGATACAGAAAAAGTTTTTGATAAAGTATAATACTCATTTCTATTAAAAACACATGAAAGTATAAATTTAAATGGATTTTTCCTTAAATTTATAAGAAGAACTTACCTAAACCATCAGTAGGTATAATTTGTAATGGGGTTAAGCTAGAAGACTTCCTAGAAAGACTGGATGTGAAACAAGGATGTCCACTGTCAGCAGTATTATTCAGTATATACATTCCTAGCAATAGCAATAATGGAAGAAAAAGAAATAAAAGGAATCAGAATGGGCAAAGAGGTAACAAAATTATGTGTTTTTGCAGATGATATGATGGAAAACTGAAAAATCTTAAATACTCAACCAAAAAGTTAGTTGAAATAATTAATAATTTCTAGCAAAGTAACATGATATAAAGTAGACCTTCATAAATCACCAGCATTCCTATATATCACCAACAAAAACTTGTAAGAACAGATAGTAGGAGTGCAATTCCAGTTAAAGATCTTACTCTTCCCCACCCCCATTCCCCCATTAATAGGTCCCAGGTGAAGCCCATTGAAGGAAGCTTGATTAGAGGAGGCTTGTTTGCAGGAAGGCACACACCTTTTGTTAATTAATGAATTACTGGGTCATGGAGAGTCATGCTCTCAGTTCTGAAAAGCATATGTGTGTGTGTGTGTGTGTTGTATGCACTATGAGGTGAGGTTTTGTTTTTGGGGGCTTACTCTTTGGAAAAAGGTTTGTGTGCCAGATGAGGTTCTGGGTAGCTGTTAAGGAACTTTAAATATCCAGATGTTGTTGTTGTTTCTCTCTCTTGTAACTATGTTTGTATATAATGATTAGACAGTTTGATCTGTCTGTTGATCTCTGATGTATGTGTTGCTTATGGTCAGACAGAAGCCCTGTTGTTGAAGTCGGTTGGTTTTTATTTCTCTGCTTGCATTTTCTCTGTTGGCATATGTGATTAGAGAAGATTATTGCCCCTTCAAAAGTTGCTTTCCTTTTAGAAAAGTAGATCTAAGTATATGTGCTAGCAGGCCAACCTAGATGCATCAGGGCGCTTGCTGCTCCAAGGAGATACCCCTTTGAAATAACTCTAGACAGTATAAAATACCTGGGAGTACCCGTGACAAATAAACGCAAGGACTATTTAGACAAAGTTATAAAAAATTATACAAATAAAATAAAATTTAAATAATTAGAGAAATACTAGTTATTCATGGGTAGGCAGGACCAATAAAATAAAAATAACAGTTTTATTTAAATCTGTATATTCAATGCCATCTCAGTTAAGTGACCAAAAAATTATTGTATTAGAAAATATAATAATAAAATTCATTTGGAAGAACAAAAGGTCAAGAATATCAAAAAAACAGTAGACCCTGCCATATAAGAGCAAAGCATGAACTGCTGGGGTGGACTGAAGCAGAAGCAACAATGCAGACTCTCAAATATGTCAGCACAAGAAGGGAGTCCAGTGGAACTGAGTGAGAGAGAAGCTCAGGCCCCCTGGTAATAGCAGCAGCCACTCCTAAGATGATCAGCCTGCAAATTAAAAGTTTGAAAGTCATCTCCTTGAACTTCTGGAAGCCAAAATGGTAAAATAAACTGTAAGTGCTCTCTTCCTCCCCTTGTTGACCTTGCAAAACCCAGAGAATACTGTCCCAGGAAAAATCCTGGAATAGTGGGATTAGCTGAAGGAGTAAATTGCCTCTCAGCTCAGGAGGCTAAGAAGACTGTCAAGGAGAGTCCCTCTTGCTGTGGCTGAAGGGAACTAGTGCACGACCAGAGCTGTCTCAGACAGCCCCTCATCAGCGAAGCAGAAGGAGATCCTGAGCCCCAGGGTGGGGGAGCCCATAAGTGCTCCACTCCAAGCTTGCTTTAGCACAGCCAGGGGAATTGGGCAGACATCAGTCCAGATAGAGGTTCACCAGACTGTGAACCTGCCTGTACTCTAGGGCAGAGGAGGAGGAGACCTCCTGTGGCCAGACCCCTCTCCCACACCTCGTGCAGTGAGCTTCTGGATAACCCCAGGGAAACTCAGAACTACTTCACCTGACCTCAGCCTTGGCACATACTAGCCAGCTCAGCACCAGGTAAGCTGCAGCATTCTAGTTTCTAGCTGAAAGAACCAGAGGTCATAACACACAAAATCTCAAGTTCTTAGCATAAGCAATGTGGAACAGAGCCCCCTGTGCCCCAGAAGCAGAAATCCTCTTTAAAAGTCATAAAAAAAGGCAGTCATCATGAGCAAGAAGCAAATCAGAAAAGCAAAGACCATAGAATCTTACTATGGGTACAAGAACCAATTTACAAATTCAGAAATGAACAACATTGAGACTATACTCACATCTGAAACCTCAAAAGGGAACATCAACTGGTATTAGGCCCAAAGAGCACTCTTGGAAGAGCTCAGGAAGGATTTTAAAAGCTAAATTAGAGTGGGAGAAGAAAAATTGGGCAATGATTTTAAAAATACAGTTGACAAAATGAAAAAAGAATTCACTGAAGAGAACAGCTCCTCAAAAAGGAAAACTAGACAATGGATAAGGAAGCACAAAGCTTCACCCAGAAAGATGGACAAATGAAAAGTGAAGTACAAAACCTAACTGGAGAAAATAACTCCTTGAAAAGAACAATGGGATAAATGGAAAAGGAGGTGCAAAAGTTCACTGAAGAAAACAATGTATTAAAAATTAGAATTTGGCAAGAAGAAGCTAATGACTATGAAACATCAAGAATCATTCAAACAAAATCCAAAAAATGAAAAAATAGAAGAAAATGTAAAATATCTCATTGAAAAAACAACTGACTTGAAAAATAGATCCAGGAGACAAAAATCTAAGAATTGTTGGTCCACCAGAAAGCCATGATGAAAAAAAAGACACAGAACAATATCTTCCAAGAAACCATCAAGGAAAACTGCACTGAAGACCTAGATACAGAGGGCAAAATAGTCAGAAACCATTGATAACCTCCTGAAAGAGATCCCAAATTGAAAATGCCATGGAATATCATTGCCAAATTCCAGAACTATCAAGGAGAAAATACTGCAAGCAGCCAGAAAGAAATAATTCAAATACTGAGGTGCTATACTCAAGATTGCACAGGACCTTGCAGCTTCTACAAAAAAAAGATCAGAGGGATTGGAATATGATATTCTGTAAGGCAAAGGAGTTTGGACTACAACCAAAGATGCAAAAGTGAGCATAATATTTCAGACAAGGAGATGAACATTCAATGAAATAATAGATTTCCAGACCTTCCATATGAAAAGGCCAGAGCTCAATAGAAAATTTGATCTTCAAATACATGTCTCAAGAGAGGCATAAAAAGGTAAACAGGGGAAAAAAAATCTTTGTTTTTCAGTATGGACAAACTCTTTACTTTCCAATATGGGAAGAAGATACTTGTTAATCTTGAGTATTGTGTACTTATTAAGATATTTTAAAGGGATACGCATAAATTGAGAGAGTGGGTATAATTTAGCTGATTTGAAGACAAAAATGTGATTAAAGAGTGCAAAGGGATTATAACAGGAGGAAAAGAGGAGGCAGAAAAAGGCAAATTACATCACAGGAAGAGGTACAAAAATATATTACAGTAGAGTGAAAGAGGGGAGGGAGATATTTAAGATTTACTCTCATCTGATTTGGTTCAAGGAGGGAGCAACATACTCAGTTAAGTATAGAAATCTAACTTGCCCTATAGGCAGTAGGAGGGGAAAGGGGAAAGAAAAGGGAAGGGGCTGATAGAAAGGAGGGAAGACTGAGAGAGGTGGTGGTTGAAAATAAAACTCTATTGTGGAGGGGAAAGGAGAAGAGAGAAATTAAAGCATAAACTAGGGAAAAAGGATGGAGAGAAAGACACAGATAGTAATCAAAACTGTGAATGTGAATGAGATGAACTACACCACAAAATGAGGATGGATAGCAGAATGGATTAGAAGCTAAAATCCTAAAGTATATTGTTTACAAGAAAGACATCTGAAACAGGGGGATACACATGGGGTAAAGGTAAAAGGTTGGAGCATAGTATATTATGCTTCAGCTGATGTAAAAAAAAAGCAGGGGGTAACAATTCTAATCTCAGGCAAAGCAAAGCAGAAATAGATCTAATCAAAAGAGACAAGAAAGGAAACTATATCCCGCTAAAAGGCCCCGCAGACAATGAAGCAATATCATTACTAAACATATATGCACCAAGTGGTATAGCATCCAAACTCTTAGAGGATAAATTAAGGGAGTTACAGGAAGAAATAGACAGCAAAACTATATTAATGGGGGACCTCAACCACCCCCTCTCTGAACTTAATAAATTTAACCTCACAATAAACAAGAAAGATGTTAAGGAGGTGAATAGAACTCTGGATAAAGTATATATGATAGATCTTTGGAGAAAATTAAATGGAGATAGAAAGGGATTATACCTTTTTCTCATCGGCACGTGACACATACAGAAAAATTAACCACATAATAGGACATAGAACCTCACAATTCAGTGCAGAAAGGCAGAAATAGTTAATGCATCATTTTGAGCTCATAATGCAATAAAATTATATGTAATGAAGGGACATTGAAAGATAGACCAACAATTAATTGGAAACTAAGCAATCTACTTCTAAAGAATGAGTGGGTTAAACATCAAAACACAGAAACAATAACTTCATTCAAGAGAATGACAATAACGAGACAAGCTACCAAAACTTATGGGATGCTGTCAAAGGAGTTCTTGGGAGAAGTTTTATATTATCTAATGCCTATATGAATAAATTGGAAAAAGAGGAGATAAATGAATTGGGCATGCAGCTGAAAAAGTTAGGAAAAGAACAAACTGAAAATCTTCAAGTAAATACCAAATTTGAAATATGAAAACCAAAGGAGAGATTAATAAAATTGAAATTAAGAAAACTATTGAACTAATAAATAAAGCTAAGAGCTGATTTTATGAAAATCCAATAAAATTGATAAACCTTTGGTCAATTTGATTTAAAAAAGAAAGAATAAAACAAAATTTCCAATGTCAAAAATGAAAAGGATGAACTCACCTCCAACCAAGAGGAAATTAAATCAGTAATTGGAAATTACTTTGCCCAACCGTATGCCCATCAATTTGACAATCTAGGTTAAATGAATGAATATTTAAAAAAATACAAATTGCCAAGATTGAGAAAAAGAGCAATTGAAATACTTAAATAACCCCATCTCAGAAAAAGAAGTGAATGAGACATCAATGAACTCCTTAGAACAAAAATACTCCAGAGCCAGATGGATTTACAAGCGAATTTTATCAAACATTGGAAGGACAGTTAATTCCAATACTACATAGACTATTTGGGAAAATTGATGAAGAGTCCTACCAAATTCTTTTTATCATACACATACAGTTCTGATACCTAAACTGGGAAGAGCTAAAACAGAGAAAGAAAATTATAGATCAATTTTCCTAATGAATATAGATGCAAAAGTTTTAAACTAGATATTAGCAAAAAAGTTACAGCAACTTATTACAAAAATAATACATTATGATCAGGTAGGATTAATACCAGGAATGCAAGACTAGCTCAATATTAGGAAAGCCATCAGCATTATTGATCATATCAACAACAAAACTAACAGAAACCATATGATTATCTCAATAGATGCATAAAAAGTTTTTGACACAATGTAACACCCATTCTTATTGAAAACACTGGAGAGCATAGAATAAATGGAGCCTTCCTCAACATAATAAGTAATATCTACCCAAAACAATTAGCAAGTATATTATGTAGTAGGGAGTAGCTGAATGCATTTCCCATAAGATCAAGGGTGAAACAAGGATGTCCATTATCAACACTTATTCAATACAGTACTAGAAACGTTAGCTTTAGAAATAAGAGAAGAAAAAGCAATTGAAGGAATTAGAATAGGCAAACTACTCTTTGTAGGTGATATGATGATATACTTAGAGGATCAAGTACAAAAAAGTACTTGAAATAATAAACAACTTTGGCAAAGTTGCAGGTTACAAAATAAACCCACATAAATCATCTGCATTTCTACATATTACTAACGAAGTCCAACATCATGAGATAGAAAGAGAAATCCCATTTAAAGTTATGGTAGACACTATAAAATATTTGGGAGTCTACCGGTCAAAACAACTCCAGGGACTATTTGAACACATTTACAAAACATGTTTTGCACAAATAAAGTCAATCTAAGTAACTGGAAAAACATCATCTGATCATGGGTAGGCTGAGCTAATATAATAAAAATGACAATTCTACCTAAATTAATTTACATATTCAGTACCATACCAATCAAACTACCAGAAAATCATTTTCTGGAGCTAGAAAAAATGATATCACAATTCATCTGGAAGAGCAAAAGGTCCAGAATATCGAGGAAATTAATGAAAAGAAATGCTAGGTATGGTTACCTAGCCCTACCAGATCCCAAACTATACTATAAAACAGCAATCATCAAAACCACTTGGTACTGTCTAAGAAATAGTGGGATAGATCAGTGGAATAGGTTAGGCACTCAAGACACAGTAATCAATGATATAGCAGTCAACTCTTTGATAAACCCAAGGCCCCAGCTTCTGGGATAAGAACTCACTATTTGACAAAAATTGCTAGGAAAACTGGATAATAGTGTGGTGGAAATTGGGCACAAGAGTAAAATTCAAATGGGTACATGATCTAAGTATAAAGGCTGATAGTATGAACAAATTAAGGGAACAAGGGACAGCATATTTGTCAGATTTATGGAGAATGGAGAAATTCATTACCAAACCAGAGATAAAGAACATTATGAAGTGCAAAATGGATAATTTTAATAACATTAAGTCAAAAAGTTTTTCCACAAAGCCAATAAAACTAAGATTAGGAGAGAAGCAGAAAACTGCGAAAGAAATTTTGCAACTAGCATCTGTGATAAAGGCCTAATTTCTAAAACATCTAGAGAAGTGAGTTAAATTTACAAGGATACAAGTCATTCCCCAATTGATAAATCAAAGGATACGAAGACAGTTTTCAGAGGAAGAAGTTAAAGCTATCTATCTATAGGCATATGAAAAAATTCTCTAAGTCACTATTAATTAGTGAGATGCAGATCAAAACAACTCTGAGCTACCACATCATACCTATCAGATTGGGTAACATGACAAAACAGGAAGATGATAAAGGCTGGAGAAGATATGGGAGAGCTGGAAGACTAATTCATTGTTGGTGGAGCTGTGAACTGATCCAACCATTTTGGAAAGCAATTTGGAACTAAGCTCAAAGACTGATAAGCTTTCCCTTTAATCCAGTGATACTATTATTAGGTCTGTTTCCCAAGGTGGTTAGGGTAAAAGGAAAAGTACTTACACTTTCAAATATATTTTTAGCAGCTCTCTTTGTGGTGGCAAAGATCTGGAAATTATAGGGATTTAGGGAATGGATAAAGAAGTTGTGTTACATGATTGTGATGGAATACTACTATGCTATAAGAAATGATGAGTTTGGTCATTTAAAAAAACACAGAAATGCTTGCACAAAAAAAGTGAAGAATGAATTGAATGGAACAAAGAAAGCATTGTGTACAGTAACAGTAATTTTGTTTTAAGAACAAATTTCAGCAACCAAGTTATTTTGACTATTATTAATATCCAAATTAACTAAAAAGGATCTATGAAGGAAGATGCTATCTATATCCATATATATATGTATACAAACATATGTATGTATATATATATATGCACATGAATATGCATATCTAAATATCTATACATGTGTATGTTCAATGTAGCCATCTCTAGGGTGAGGGGAAACAGAGGGAAAATATGTTGCATGACAACTTTTATTATACATGTAAAAGGAAAAGCAAGCTGTACATAAAAGATTTGCAGTTTTGGGTGAAAAAAAGAAAAAAGATATTACTTTATTGTAATTAATTAATAGGCCCATTAAGTCACATGGAACCTATGGTGGAAGGAGGTTGCTGAATGGATGGAGCAGGAAAAGGCAGAGTTATTCTTGAGTGTATTCAAAGCTAGGAAGAATGCAGGCTCCTGGGTAATGTGAGTGATTTTGTGATTGTGATTTTGTTTAAGATAGCCTGCTTGTGATGAGCGTAATGAAGCTGATTTGTGGGAAGCCTAGCAGAAGGAAAGCTTGAGGATGGTGTTGTCCTCTGCATTGTTATTGTGTATAGGTTTTTGTTGGTGTGATGGATTTGGGTCTGAATAAATGTTTTGGTTCTGCCTTCCGTGTGGGGACTCTGTAGTATTTCATGATCTGAATTGTGTTGTGATATTCATGGCTGCTGTGAATATTGCATTGGCACTACATGGAGCTTTCCTGGTTAATATGCTTTAACTAAGTCGAATTTTGCTATTTTCTTGATTGAGATAATTATTAACTCTACTTTTTTGAGTTCAGATTAAGTATAAGATAATATATATGTATATTTGTGTAAATATCTATGTGCATGTATAAATATGTATACACATACATATATATGAAATGGTTCTCTCTTATTTTAATTTTATATGTATATTTATTTATTTTTTTTGTAAGCAGCCTATTGTTGGATTCTACTTTCTAATCTATTTTCTTATTATCTATTATGGTGAATCTATACCTCTCATATTCAATGATATGTTACTTAATTGTGCATTTACTTTCATATTGTTTCTTATATCTCATCCTCTTTTTGCCCCCTCATCTTTTTATAAAGAAAGGTATGGTTAGAAAGATATACAACTGAACTTTTCTTCACCTTCACCCAGACCAAAATCATTAATAGTTAAAATTTTACTTTTCATTATATTGGGAATCTTATTCTATTTTTGCTTTTGTGGGGATTATAATTGCTTAATATTCAAGAAAAACCACCGAAGCAGAGCTCTAAGCCAATGACACAATATTAAAGGGTACATGGACCCCTCTAATGAAGTGGATCTCAGATCTTTCTCATTATCTGAGATTCACCTTCTTCTAGGGTCATATTTTTATAAGGCTTAATACTAGATTTTATACTTGAACACTCTAGAGGGGCTACACAAAATATGAAATCTCATTTGTTGATAAACTTTGCTTGAAGGGCCAAAAAATGATTCATCAGCTACAAATGATATGTCTTGAGGGGGTCTCAGATTGGATGAAGGGTGGGATATTGCCACTGACTAAGTGGTCATAAGATGGTCATTAGATGTTCACATGCTCACATTGGATGACAGTGGTCTGGAGGTACCAAAATAAGTTGGTGAACTTTCCATGCCATTGAGTCACTTCTTCCATGCTGGGAACATAACAAGGAAAAACAAGGTGGAGGGCCTCTATTTAGCTTCTTATGATTAAGCAAGTGAACTTACAATCTGTAGTTCACAGCTCCAGGGCTTCATATGCAGAACTTATAATCACTAGCCACATGGAATCATATCAAACTGATAAATAATGATTGGAATAGAGTAGAGGTCAAAATGAACCGTATCTCACACTTCACATATAATAATTGCTTAATAAGTGCTTTTTCGTTCATTCATTCATTCTTCAATTTCTCTACCAGGGATGATTGTTATTGGGAGTGTTCTTTCTATTTTTCTCTAACTTCATTCAGCTCTACAGTTACTGAGATCATTGGCACTCTGGTTCCTCTCTGCTGGTGGGTTAGCTCTATGTAGCTACACTGAACTCTGCTTTGAGAGGCCATCAAACTTGGCTGACAATGGCTCCTTATCCATGTTCCCTCTAGAAGTCTTGGTCCTGGATGGGTTGATTGGAGCTTTGTTATTTGCATAAAGGATGAAATTTTGCAATCTCCTCCATCAATTATTCAATCAGATATAATTAGCTTTTAAAAATTTACAAACACAACTGGTCATACTCAATGTTCACTTTACAAGGAAAGAACATCGCAATTAGCTAACTAAACAACTAACCACACCCCTAGAGCTTTAAACTGGAGGAAAAATTTCAGCAGTTGATTGTTTAATTAGTAGAACAGTGTAGCAGTGGTCTACTTTAACTTCAGAACTGAAGATTCCAGTTCCAGAGTATAATCCATGACCCTGAGGGAGAATCACTCTTGTTGTGGAAGGAAAGAGAAAAAAAAAACCCTCCCTCCACTGACCATGCTAGCAGGAAATCTGAACCAGCAGGAGACAATGCATTCAGTAGGTAGAAAAGGGAGACTCAGTAAGGACAAACAGAGATGGACAAATATGGATACTGAAAGGTGGCACCCAAAGGGAAGGAAAGCTTTACAGAGCACAACATCTCCTATGAGAGAAATACTCTGGCCATACTACAAAGCCACTGACCTGTAAAGGATAAAAAAG
This sequence comes from Notamacropus eugenii, assembly GCF_028372415.1. NCBI lineage: Eukaryota > Metazoa > Chordata > Mammalia > Diprotodontia > Macropodidae > Notamacropus > Notamacropus eugenii. The sequence continues at coordinate 391,242,747 of NC_092875.1, forward strand.
TAGTCATCTGCTCTTCTGGAGACCCCAAACCACATCTTCAGGTATGAGTTGGAGGAGTGGCCCTGGAAAGGATGCTACAGTTGTCTCTGTCACCCCTATAACCTCTAAGATGAGATCATGATCGTCTCCAGGCTCTGTATCCTGACATTGCTGTGGTTTGAGGTGCTAGACCAGGACCATGCACTTCCATGTCTAACAGTCTTAGATGAAGTTGCATAGTCCCCTTCCTGTTCCCTCCTTCAGTCCTGAAAGAGGAATATAAAGGGAGGAATTTCCCTCCTTGCCCCTTCCTGCACTAATAGTTAATATAAAGGAATCTGAATTGAGGTTTTCTAGACAGTGTTGCCAAAAGAGGACTATTATACTTTGGAGTGTGTTCTCTCTTACTGTTTTGGATAAGGTTGTAGCAGGGAGAATCAGACCATTGGCACTGAATCTGAACTGGACCTTTTAGCGTGATCCTTTGTTGTTGTACCTCTTTATTGGTGGATGGCGTAGAAGTTAGCATCAGAAATGACTTGACTGGCACTTCTTTGAGCTCCTCTTTCATATTTGACATTTCTGAGCTTACTTTGACAACACTATGTCTCACTGTTCCTGAGGTGGCAAAAGAGGCTTGTTTAGAATATTTTTGTTCACCATATTTGCCAGAAATCTCACTTTAGAAATCTTTCTGCAATTCTCTCTAAACCCCCTGAGGCTATCTCTACTGGTATTTCCTAAGCCCAAGCATTACTGTCTACCATTTACAAAGAAAAGAATAGGAAGCAGCAGGGATCTTGTGAGCTGTGACAATCATTTAACTTATTTAACTACTGCTAAGGACAGGGGGTTAAACCAAGCAGAAACATTTTCTGCTGCTTCACATAGCAACATGGTAATTAAAACAGAAAGCTGGATCTTCCTGTGGATTTTAGACTTAAAATTTGGGAAAGCAATAAAGATGAAAAAAAGAGTGGTAAAACTAGTGTTTAGTTTCATCTTGGATGTGATATGACTCAACCAGTGTAGATTATCTACAAATGCTGCAGGATGCTATTAATATAATTACTTTTCCTTTATATCAAAAAGTGAGTTCTGCCTTGTTGAAAAAGTCAATAATTGATTTTTCCCTTTATATCCACATCACTGACAAGGTAGCTTTGTTTAAGCTGAAAATGACAGGTTATGATGATTTTTTTTTTGAATTGCCTTAATCATTGACCATTTCTCTGCCTCAGCTTCTTATTCTGCTAAAAAAAGGGCTGATTTCATTAACTCTTGCTTAGGAGTAGAAGAGTTGATTCCATGCTCCAATAAGTGTGTGTGTGTATGTATGTGTGTGTGTATAAGCACACACATAAATCTTATATATGTATATATACATATATGTGTATATGGATGGGTGCATACATATACGTGTGTATGTATGTATATATGTCTATGTGTATATGTATATGTGTACAGACACACACACACACACACACACACGTATATTAAAAGTGTACTCTCTTTCCTGAAATTGTCCCTATCCTGGAAAATTTAGATTGTGTGGGTGTCTATAAGGACTCTGCAGAAAATATAAAGTGTGATATAAAAAAAATGAATCATCTTTGCTAGCCCATATATTGGAGTTGAAGATATGAATTAGTTACTATAAAATTTCTCTAGGTTAAAACTCATTACAGAAAAATCTCTTTAGCAGAAGATTATGTATACCAAAGTTATGTTCATGTATTGATGTATGGCTGAGAGAAATACCTCTTATTGATGTGATTATTTAAACATTTAGTGCTGCTTTCAACAACTTATCTGGGTCCTATTCTACAAAAATGCATCTGGACTTGGGAAGCAATATGCTCATGCTGACTATTGTGGAACTTTGCTTCACTGTTGGAAGTGCTGAGGTACTGAGCTCTCCATGGTTCCCTGACAGTGGAAGACTTTTTATTTCCCAGCTCCACCTCTCTCTGGCTATTCATGCTATCTGGGGTATATGGATTGATGTAAATTTAACCAATGAAAATCAGATGTGAGCACCCATAAAGTTTCAAAATCACACCTTTATCCTAACCCTTTTATTCTTTTCTGAGCCATAGCAATGTGGACTTGGCTTAAGGAGGTTTTCCCTGCAAAATAACAGTCAAAATGCAGTTGTATATAACACTTTTTACTGGGTACAGAATAATAAAACAGAATAATAAAATAATACACATTAAAATATCTGTCAAGGGATTTCATGCCTATGGCTTCTCCAATATTTAGGCAGCTGCCAACTCATACATAGCCTGTCATGAAAGAAGGAGTTGTCCAAAATGCAAAGTTCCATGTCTTTAGCTCCTAAGGCCGCTACTTATGAAAGTGGGCAAAGCAGAGCAGAATGTACAACATGGTTTGCAACTTTGCTCAATTCACATATTCAGTAGAGTTAGTGATTGTTCGAACACCTAGGAGCTCTGGACTCAACTTCTCATGGTACAAGGGCATGGACTTTGGACCTGGTGCAAAATGAAACATCTGATCATTGGTGTTTCCATTTGGTAGGCGTCTTGTGGACTTCTTGATTGCTTTTCTTCACACACAGCTCACTTTTGTGTAGGAGCAAGGGCATAGGCAAGGGCATACCAGAAACAGAAAAAGATCTCTTCTTACTTTGCTTGTCATCTTACCTATTTTGTCTGTCTCCTGTCTGACTTTGATAACCTTACTCTCCAATTAGAAATGTGCTTGTTAAGTGCAGGAGTAGTGTTTGTCCTTTCTTTCTGTCTCCAGCACTTAGCAGAATTCCTAGTGCATAATAAAATGCTTACAAATGTTAGTTGACCCACCAATTTTAATTCCTGTTTCCAGAAGTATATCTTATCTGCCCTTTGAAGTTGTCACTTTAACCTCCTATTTTCTGTTGCTTCTCCTTACTTCTATGTGAATGTTTCATCCCTTCATTCTTTTTTGCCAAAGCAATGCTACTCCTTGTAAAAAGGAAGGCACAGGAAGGACAAGAAGGGTACTGCATCACAACAAATAGCATACCATGGTTCACAGAATTCAGTCAAACAATATTAAGCCTCTATTATGTGCCAGGTACTATGCTAGGAACCAAAGATACACAAAGACATAAGTGAAAAGAGTTCTGCATTTAAAGATCTTATATTCTACTGGAAGGAAACAACTTCTATAAAGATAAATAAATACAAATATATTCAAAGCATTTGGGGGATGGTGAGAAATAATAATAGAGAAGATCAGAGAAGGCTTTAGGTAAGATGCAGTTTTTGAGTTGGGCTTTGAATATAACTTAGGATTTTAAGAGGTACAGTTGAAGAAGGAGGGCTTGTAAGATATACTGTGCAGAGGGCCAGATGTAGGAAGTTGATAGAGGTAATAGGGAGTCACTGAAGATTCTTGAGCAGGGGAGTGATATAATCAGACATGTCCTTTAGGAATATTGATTTGATTGGCATATGGATTGGGTTGGAGAAAGGCTAGTCTATATTCATATAACATCCTGGGAATTTATGCTATTATCAGTATAATTAATGATAGAGAAGAGATCTAAATTATAGTGCATCTTATATATATATATATATATATATATATATATATATATATATATATATATATATGTGTGTGTGTGTGTGTGTACGTATATGTATATTTGCATATGTATGTGTATACATATATATATGTATATATATATATATATACATATATATATATATTTGTCCTTCCATTAATAGAAATCACTTTTTAACCTTCTTCATTTCAATATTCTAATCCATTCTGAGAAAAACCTCCAATTTCCAAAGTACCCATAAAATGATCTATCTATATATGGAAATGTCCAAGAGCTAGAGTGTGAGAGGATGGAGATGATGTGTACATGACAATATTCTTTTTTCACTATTCAAGTAAGAAGGTTATGCATTTTTAACTGAAAAGGACTTTCAACAAGCATCTATTTAAATCCCTTCATTAGAAAGATGAGGAAACCAAGACCTAGAGAGAGAAGGTGATTTTTCCAAGATCAAAGCCCAGCTTTTCACCTGTTTTGTCCCTGGAATGAATCTGGCCAATTAATTTTACAAGTCCTTCATCTTAATAATGATTTTTTGTCTAAAATAAAATTCAACTGCAGCAAGCATCATTCTAATGAGATTTTATATCTTTACAAAGATACAAAAACCATTTGGAAATCTTCCCATATGATTCTAATTCTTCTCTAATTTCAAGAGTTTTTATTATTCTTACTCCACATCTCCTTTATGTCACTGAATCTTTGCACTAAGGAAAAAGAAAGAAAACACCTTTTCGAAATTCCTTAGGTAGATGCTCCCATTTAGCTGATAACCCCAGGGACAGCATGAATTTAAAGAATACAAATTACTCATGATTCATTTGTGTTAGGAAAGACAGAGGCATGGGGGCCAAGGAATATGAAAGCATTGAAATGTAAGAAGCAGCTAGCATAGGGAAGGCAGAGTAATTAACTACCTTTGACCTTAGGGGAATGTGAAAATTGTAATGAAATCTATTAAATCTCAGAAAGATGAAGAAGGGTTTAAACTCCAGATGTGCAACTATACCTTTAGGCTTGTATCAGTCATGCTAACAGTCACATATTCCTGTATTATCCATATTATTTCACATTCTTTTTACTAAATCAAAACTCATTCTTCTGACATTAGACCAGTAGCACCATCCGTATATGGGAAAGACATGTTATTTCTCATTAATGTTGCTAATCATGATTCTACATAGTTTTTTCTTTCATCTTGCTTTTAGAAACATCAGTATCCGAAGTTTGTTTAGTGATTATGTGCTCTTAAGATTTCACACATTTAAATTCACTGGAAAAGGAAAGAGTAATCACTATGAACCAACATGGTGTTTCAAGGTACAAAAGTGGTTGTTATTCAGCAATGTTGAGCATAGTTTTATATAATCAATTCTTAGTGTAGTATGAGTTTTCATTTTATATCTGACTAGCAGAAAGATGTAACAAAACTCAGAAAAATTCATTTTAGTAAAAACTATTTTCTTCTGGAATTTGTTTAGGCTTCTATGATGTAATGAAAGTACTGGATTTGGAGTCTAATAACCTGGGTTCACATCCTGGTTCTGTTTGCTCACTAGTTATATGATCTCAGGCAGGTCATATTATTTAATGTGGCCACAAGAGAAAGGCGCATATAGAATTAAAGAGAGAAGAGAAAGCAATTTGTGAATCTTTTACTTACTTTCCATTATGTTTAGTTTAATCAAATCTCAAATAATTTCTTTCCCTTTTTGGCAGTCTCTGTCACCTATTACTCAGCTTTTTCAAAGGTTGGAGAAAAAATTGTATCATTTGCATTGCAAACTGCAAGACAGATTTGTTAGCCATTTGGAGTGCTGCCTATTTTTAAGAGAGACCAGTTTTAAACTCAGGAAGCAGTGTAGCACATTGGAAAAATCAAGGAGCTTGGAGTCAGATGGCAAATGGAGTCAGTTCTCATTTCTGCCATGTACCACTGTTGTAACTTTAAGAAAGTCATTTTACTTACCTATTATTCAATTTTCTCATCTTTAAAATGTTTATGTGAGGAGCCCTTGAAGTCTAAATTTATGATCCTTTGAACTTCAATCCTGTTAACAACAGAAAGTTAGATCAAAAGTTTAGTCACATAATTCATCTTTTCTTCTTTGATACAGTTTTAAATCAATTAGCCAAAATAAGTAAGATGAATGTATTATTATGTTCACCCTCCACCCCTCATTACTAATAACTCAAAGGTGATAAAGCTTAATCAATAATTGTGATATTGCTATAGATAACTAAGCAGATAACTTAACAGCAGAATAGTATAATGGGAAGTCTACTGGAAGGTAGATCATTGAGTTATGACATTGAAAGGGACTAGTCCAAAATATATATCACCCAGTATTCCTTCTAAAATATCCCAAACATGTAGTCCTCTGGTTTTCACACGAAAATTTACAATTAAGAGGAGATCAATATCTCTGGATGCAGTTCATTTTTATAATAAGGCAGCTTTTATTGTTAGGAACTTTCTCTTTGTATAGAGTTTAAGTATGCCTCTCTTCACTTACAACCTTTGCTCCTAATTCTGCTTTTGGGGCAAGCTGAACAAAACTAATTGCTCTACCATGACATAATGCCTTTAAATATTATAAATTATTATTATGTGGAAAAATTTGGACACTAATTCATTATTGGTGGAGTCATGAACTGATCCCACCATTTTGAAGAGCAATCTGGAATTATACTCAAAGAGCTAATAAACTACCTACCTTTGACTTAGTAATACCACTATTTGATCTATTTTAGAAGATAAGTAGGGAAAAAGGCAAAGAACTTATATGTTCTAAAATATTTATAGCAACTCTCTTTGTGGTGGCAAAAAACTAGAAATTACAGGGATGCTCATCAATTTGGGAATTGCTGAACAAGTTGTATTATAGGATTGTGAAAGAATACTATTGTCCTATAAGAAATGAGCTTAATGATTTAAAAAAAACCATGGAAATAACTGCATGAAATAATGAAAAATGAAATGAGTAGAACTAAGAAAGCATTGTATACAGTAACAGCAATATTATTTTAAGAATGACTTTGAATGAATAAGTTATTTTGACTATTAAAAATTGACTATTTTTGACTATTATAAATACCCCAATCAACTATAGAGGACATATGAAGAAAGACGCTATCTGCATCTGGAAAAAGAACTGATAAATAGAAGTATAGACAGGATAATTATGTGTGCATGTGTGCATGCATGTGCGTGTGTGTATGTGTGTGTGTGTGTGTGTGTGTGCCTATTTGTGTCTAATGGTAGCCATCTCTAGGGCAAGAGATGAAGGGGAGAATAGAAAAAAAGAAACTTGTATATTGGAAAGAAATAACAAGTTGTGCATAGTAGATTTTTGGTTTAATGTGCAATCATCTTTTTATGTTATACAAACGCTTGTTTTATTCCATAAATTAAAAATAAAATTCAATAGTGAGAAAAATGAAACAGATAAATATTATAATCACAGATCTGTTCTCTTCTTAGTCCCTGAAAGAATGTAAAATAATTTTTGTTATATTTTTTGTTTTTATATTGCCTCAATTTCCCCCTAATTCTTTCTCCTCAGATAGCCACTGCCCTCCAGGACTTGTTCCTGAGGCTTTTATTTTTTCCTTTTGTTATGATAGGAATCTTTTTGTTTTTTACTTCACTATGGCTTTCAAATAACTCTCCTACTTGCTTCCCCATAGAACAGTGCCATATAACAAAGTAGCACAGTGAAGTAAACAAATTGATATGTTGTCATGTATAATAATGTGTACTTCATTCTAAATTCATAGTCTATCACCTTTCTACCAAGAACAGGAAGGAAAGATTCACAATTAGTTTTCAGACATCACAATTGGTCATTAAATTGATGTGCATTCTGATCATTTTATGTGATTTTTCTTTAAATTATTGAGATCATTACATAAATTAATCTCATGATGCTACTTATTTTACATTGCATCAGCTCATGAGTCATCTCATATTAATTTGAATTCTTCATATTAATAATTTCTCATAGTAGAATATTATCCCATATATTCATGTACTATAATAGATTCAGCTATTTCATGATTGATTAGACCCCAGAAGATCTGTTTCAAAGTCTAAATATTGTTGTCTATAAGAAACCTTTCCTTTTCTATTTGACCACTGTGGGATAAATATCTAGCAGTGGCATCACTAAGTCAAAGATGATGGCAGTTTGATGTCTGATATAGTTCCAGATTGTTTTCCAGAATATTAGTTCAATTGACAGTTTTACTAGTGGTGTTTTAGTATTCTTATATTCCCAGCCCACTAACACTTACTATTTTCTTATGCACATTTTTTCCCCTGGCCAGCACTATTATTGGTTGATCTCAAGACAGTTTTACCATCTTGGTCACTTGCCTCTAAACATTCTCCAGATCCTGAATGTTCTTCTTGAAGTCAAGCTTCTAGAACTAAATAAATAACTCAAATCTGATCTGATCAGTGTAGTGTGCATTTGAACTACTACCTTCCCTTCTCTGTTTCTTTTAATTTAGGATGGTATAGTCAGAAAAGCACTGGAATTAAGAGTAAAAAAAGAACTGAACTTGGAGTCAAAGGACAATCAGAATTAAATTTGAATTCTGATACCTATAAGGCGGTGGGGGAAAAATCACTTCACTTTTTGACCCTTAATTTTATCAGACTTAATTTCCAAGCTTTTTTTGACCTGAAAATCTGACAAGCATGCCATCTTTGTCTTTGTTCCAGTCACTGATAAAAGTGGACATGTTTTAAGAACATCAGAACTATGGACAGCTCTGTGGATCATTACTAACAACTTCTTTCAAAGTTGACATTGAGCCTTTAATGACTGCTCTTTGGACCAGTTTATTCAGCCATTAGTTAATTCACTGGATTGTGACTTGATATAGCCTACAACTCTAGCTTTTCCAGAATGATAAGATATGGTACTTTCTGAATTTTTTTCTGAGATAGGCAAATGACTATATGTCTACTAGTATGCATTACCCTAAACTACCAAGCTAGTGATCCTATTGAAAAAAAGAATGAGGTTAATTTGCCATGACTTATTCTTGATGAATGAGGAGATATTATCTTTTCACAATTCTACCACTGTGTGACCTTGTCCAAGGCATTTAATCTCCTTGGTCTTTAATTTTTTCACCTTTTAGATAATAGATTTGAACTAGATATATTCTAAGCTTCATCCTAGTACTAGTACATACCTGCAAAATATCTATTTAGTCAAAGCATCAATCAGTCATATGAATATTTGACATCATGTATACAAAATCTGACATGTAAGAAAGGCTTTATTAGGACTTATTGCTAAATAATATGCGGGGCATTTGTGGGTATTATAGTATATAATTACCAGTGACTTGTAATTGACTGGATATGAAGTATGTCAGTCATTACAGTGAGGGAGAAGGATAAAAGATGAATTTCTGATATGTGACATTTTGTGCACTCATAGTACATACACTGTACCATAGTACAGTAGAAAGAACACTGACTCTGGAATCAGATGACCTTAATCCAAATCCCAACTCTGATATTACCTGTGTGATCTTTGACAATTCATTCAATCTCCCTGAGCACATATGAAAATTAGACAGTTTAACTAAATGATCTCTGAAGTTACTTATTGCTCTAAGTCTATGATTCTGTGACCTCTCCAGAAGAGGAACTAGACCTGCAAGACATTGGATTGATCCTCTCTGAAAGATTTGTGGAAAACTAGAGTCAAGAACTGAACAGGAAGAGAATGAATGGAATATTTGTGACCTGAGTCTGAGGAGGAAACATGGTAACTTTCTCTCCCTTTTTGCCTCATCATCTTTATTCAAGTTTATCTACTTAAAGCAAGTTGGTTTTATCTTTCTATTACCCATACTCTACATAAATAAAACTTGGGAGTTATGACTTAGACCAAGAGTACTTCTTGGACCTTGGCCTATAGATTGAATGCTGAACCTTGATTCAAAAGCGGCAGCTTAACTGGACCTCTACTCACTAGCAGAGCACACTTGAGTCAATGGGGACTAGGCACATTTCTTTGTTTTTGCTATTTTTTTCCAATCATTTCTCTGACTTAGGGTGAGTTAGGGCCCATACTTAGACCTTTGTCTTCAAGGTTGGAAATGGTTGAATACATGTTCTATATTAATTGCAAATGAAAATACATATAACATATCAGCCTATCCCCAAATGCTCCTTTACACTAACCACTCACTTACTCCAATAATCAGGTGGCCTTGGAGGCAGTTTTGTAGAAGTAATTAATTTGTTTTTTGGTATTTCACACAACTGGTCCTAACAATGGTAGGTTGAAATTACAAAGAGCCATATTTTAGCATAGTACAAGGAAGTATCAAAAGAAGAATTCAACAGCAGAATTTACTACCCTGTGAACCCCTGGGCTCCTCTTCCCAGGAGGTATATAAACAAGAGGCTACAGGGACATCTGTCAAGATTCTGTGGATTGGATTCTTAATTAGCTAGAAAGATGGACTAGCTTAGTTTTAAAATCCTTAGAGCTGGAACACAGATATTGATTCCTAACAAATTCCCAGCAAAATGCAGTGGGCTGGTTGTTAATTGGGTCTCTTAAGAGAGACAGTGTTATCTAGAGTAGTGGTCTCCAAAGTGGGAAGCTCTGGCCCTGGGAAGGGAACATGCTTGGATTCCAAGTGTATGGGATCAACCAATCCAAGGGTAAGAAAAATGGTTACATCATGTTCTTGTTGCTATAAATAATCGTGGGACTTGTTTTCTGACCATACCTATTCTTATCTCCTTACACTCCTCTACTTTCCCCCTTCTCTCTGCTTTTCAAGTTATTAACTTTCTAACTTCTGAGTCACACCTCAGCTTCCTGAGGTGGTTACAATGTAACACTATCCTGGACCATAGCAGCAACATGGGGCCAGTCAAATATCTGAAATTCGGTCACATGCAAGAGATGTGAGATTTGTTCTATTTGGACCCAGAAGACAGAGGTAGGAGCAGAGTAGAAGTTGCAAAAAAGGCAACTTTGGGCTTGTTCTAAGAACAAATTTTTAAACAATTTGAGCTATCCCAAAACAGAAAAATCTGACCTTGAAGGTAGTCCGTTGTTTCTCCCTGATGTTTTCAAGAAAGTCTTGGAGAAGAAATTTTGCTTTATGGTAGAGTGAACATTCTTTTTTTTTTTTGGCTGTGGTCTTGACTAAATGGTTACTGAGGTTCCTTTCAACTCTCAAATTTTGAAATTCTCCGTTAAAAGTACATTTACACCTCTTTCCCCCCCATATGCAGTATTTAGCCAAACAAGTGATAACAGGGACTTATCATAGACCTGATCCCAAAGTAATATGAGATTATATACATTATATAGGGATACATCTATGTATATGCATTTGTACACACACACACACACACACGCATATTACACATACAATATGTACATTTTATGAGGAGGAATGAACTCAGACATGCTTATTATGCCATTTATCTATAATTTCATTTTTCATTCTTTGTGCTCAGATATTCCAACCACAAAATGGTGTGTTTATGTAAGATTTCTTGTAACATTCCTATAAAACATCCAGACTGGAAATTTCCTAACCAAGTTTTATAAATGAATGGAGGGGGGCACAGGGATAGAGTCTAGACACAGTTTATGTGTAGGATGGAATACAGATGAACAAACTAAGATATAAACATTCCAATCAATAGTATCATTTAGAAAAACAGAGATGAATCTATTAAGTTTTTAAAAAAATGGTAGCCCTGCAAATGAAGTCTACCTCATTATTGAATGTTAAACATCTGACAGGCCTCCTCTGCATGAATCTACAGGGAGAGAAACTGTACCTGAAGCTACTTTGGGGAGTATTGTGGAGAAAAAACATGTGCTTGATCAGGCTAGCAGGGAGTCGTGTTTTTGAACTTCAAAGGAACTCATTCCTAATCAAGTGGTAAAAGCACAGAAGAATCAGTCTGAAGTGTTTCTGAAAGATGCCTTTCAGGGAATACACCCCTTAGCCACAGGGTATGTGATGCTGCATGTAATGCACAACTAACACAGAGGTGGAAAAGGGGAGAAAGATAAAGGGTGATAGGGAAAGGGAGATAGCCTGAGAAATAGTTAATAGCCAAGCTCTAAATGTTCCCTGGCATGTGCCTCATGTCCTGGAGTGGCATCTCTGTTGACTGTTAAGGTGGGGGTTAGAAGAATCTCCAGATAGGAAATTTCCAACCAATTATATATTCAAGAATAGGGGTCAGATGACTATGGACTAATAACCAGGGCTAAGAACAGCAGGTTTCATTTATAAGCATTTTGCTTTATAGTTTGCAAATGGATTTGATTAGAACAATCCAGGAGGTTATAACGCAAATAAATCCAAATGAAGAAATTAAGGCTTTGTGAACTGAAGTGGCTTCCACAGACCCTCAGTTAGGAAGAGCAGTTAGAGTTTAAACCCAGCTCTTGTGCCTCCAAATCTGCTGCTGTTTCCCCTTCACTGCATAGTTTCTGACCACACACACACACACACACACACACACACACACACACACACACACAGACGCTCAACCACACACACACACACACACACACACACACACGCATATTCATTCTCTGTTCTTCTACTAGAAGTTTTTTCTAAGCCCTGGCATTTCTAATGCCTTTTCTCTGTTAGTTATTTCTTATTTATCCTGTATGTAGCTTGTTTGTATACATTTGTTTGCATGTTCTCTCCCTCATTCACTTGTAAGCTCCTTGAAGGTAGGGACTGTTTTTACCTTTTTGTTTCCCCAGCACTTAGCTATGTACCTGGTACATAGTGGGTATTTAATAAATATTTATTGATTGATGAAAACCCTTAATGAGGAAATAGTTGCTTTTATGCACTTTCATTTATTGTTCTTCAAATCAGAATTGCTCGAGAGTTAGGTTAGGGTTTGTGGAAATGGATAGCAGTTTGCTGGCAAGTGGCATTGCAGCTGCTAATATTAGGTACGGCTGGCCCAAGGCAAAAGTGTAATATAAAAGATTTAGAAGGGTGCCAAGCAGGAGGTCCCATGGTCCAGGGGGCCAGACCCCAGGGAGCACGGGATCATTGAAGAATTTTGTCAGTGTAATACGTTCTAGTACTGGAGAAATCCTTTACCTTCTATTGATCTGTCAGACATTGAGAAACTGACTGAAATTAGCAAGGATGATGGTGTTAAAATTGACTTGGGATCTGCTACAGATGGAATAAAGGTGATGACTTTCATTTAAGGATCCTCATCTTTATCTGAATCTACTTGCCTCTCTTCAGAAAAACAAATGTTTCAGATATTTTGAGGTATAGCTTTATCCATCTGGAAAAAAATGAGGGAAGGACTTTTTACCGAAAAGTCCCAAGACTGATGGTGTGTCTGAAAGGGACTTTCCTGGGTAGTCAAGGACAAAGTACAGTTAGTACAAAGTATTTTAAAACATGAATGCTTGAAGAAGAAAATATATTCAAACTTTAAACCCGAATTTATCTCTAGCTAGTTTAGGAGTTCTGGCATTATCAGAGGTGAATGAGAACTGTTTGAATATTAAATTAAAAAAGTTTCATTGTGGTGCATGAAATTAAGTTTTATAACAAATGCTGGTGATAGTAAATAACATGTCAATACATTTTGTTACCTATATTCTTAGTTGAACCAAAAAAGCTGTTACATCTATGCAAGCTAGGCAGGTGACTTTGTCAGGGTGTTCTCTCTTTATGAGAACTAGTGATGTTTTTAAAGAACACTTTCCTTATGCTGTGTAATGTGAAGCATTGGACATTTCAGTAAGCACTCTCTGCATTTGTGCTTGTACAGTTATCAATATAATTTGACTTATGTTGAGTTGTGCCAAAATGTCCAATTGGAGATAGATACAGAGCGATGGGAAATGATTAGGGGCTCCTTTTCCACATGGACTGAGGGGAAAGAAATTTTATCATGCAATAAGTTTGGGTGGTTTGGTCATTTTTTTAAACTAATGAAGTTTTTTTTTTACTTTTTTAAATGATAAAAAACTTGTCATAGCTGGACCAATGTATAATTGCTTTGGCTTTATCATTTTATGATGTATTATGACAAAATTTTAAAGTTTGTTGTTTACTACTATTGCATTATGGTAAGCTTTATAAAGTCATTGCTAAGGAAAAATAAAGTTTCTATTGTATGTTTAACGTAAAAAAAGAACAAGTAACTCACTTTTCTTTTCCCTAGCTGTATCATATTTCTAGTTCCCTCATGCTATGTGGACCATGTGTTCAGTGCTGAAAGTGATCTGAAAAATTAATTTACTCTGATATTTTAATAATTTTATAGTTTTTGGATAAATTTTTATTATTGCATCTGTTTATAAACTTTTACTGTTTCATTTCATATATTTCAAAAAATATTCAAAAATAAAGATGTTTCCTTTAAAAAAAGAAACTTCTTTCAGCATGAAGTTGCAATTTACAGAACAATCAATCAATCAATAAAAAATTATTTATTAAACACTATGTGCCCGGCACTGTATAAAGCCTGGCAATAAAAATAAAAAGTAGAAATATTTGCTGTCCTCAAAAATAATATGTTCCAATGCAGATGACAACATAGATAAACATATATACATAACAAATTCATATCTACATATCTATATCTTATGGAGCAGTTGGCAGTTCAGTTCACCTTAGCCAAGAGGGCTGGTCTCTAATAGTTTGTCATGGCCATGAAAGGCCTTCTGGATAAGATAATCCTTGAACTTAGTCTTAAGTGAAGCCAGGGACTCTAAAAGTCAGAAGGTAGTAGCAAGAGCTGTTAAGACATGTGGGATAAGAAGTAGAAAGACATAGAAACATGAGATGGAGTATTATGTGGAAGGAGTGGCAAAAAGGCTACTATGGCAGAATCACAGAGTATAAATAGGGGAAAAAATGTAAGAAGAAGGTAGGGATCAGCCAGATTGTGAAGAAATTTACATGCCCAAGTACTTTATATTTGCTTTGGAAGGTAATAGGCAGCCCCTGGTCTTTAGTGAGTAGAGGAATGGCATGGCCAAACATATACTTTAGGAAAGTAACTTTGGAAGCTACGGAAGTTAGATTTGAGTGGGACTATCCCAATGTGAAGCAGGGAGACTTATTAGAAGCCTATCTTAATATTCCAAGGGCTAAAATGGGATGGCCTGAGCTGTTGTTGTGTCTGTGTATGTAGATGAAAAAGAGTAAATGTGAAAGATGCTACAGGGATAGAAATTTAAATATTTGGCTAGTATTTGGATATATGAAGTGAGCAAAAAAGAGAGAGGGCCAAGGACATTATTGTGGTTGGAAACCTGGAGTACTGGGGGAATGGTGGTACTTTTAACATTAATATGGAAGTTAGGGAGAGAGTAGGGTTTTGGAAGAAAATAATGAGTTCTGTTTGGAAATGTATGTTCAGTTTGAAATGCTTAGAAGACATTCATTTCTAAATGTTCAGCAGAAGTTGCTGAAAGTGCATTTAAACTAATGAGACAGACTAGGGATAGAGATACAGATTTGGAAATTATCTATAGAGTGATTATAAGTGAACCCACAAGAGGTTGTAAGCTCAAAAAATGAGAGATTATAGAGAGAACAGAGAAAAAGTCCTGGGACAGAGCATTTGAGGACATCTACAGTCAGTGGTCATGACCTGGGGGAGAACCAAGAGATAACAGAATCACAACCCAGAGAGTGGAGACTATTCAGGGAGAAGTGATCTAGAGTGACTGAATGCTACAGAGAAGTCAATAAGAATGAGATTGGAGAAGAGGCTTTTAGATATACAATGAAGTAACTGGCCATGGGTAACTTTCAAGAAAGAGTGTCAGTTAAATGATAAAATTTTATGGGATATAGAAGAGAATGAAAGTAGTGGTAATCAAGGCACTAATAATAGAAGGGTTTTATATGAATTTTAGCTGAGAAGGGAAAGAAAGGTAAAAGATGATAGCCAGAGAGCATGGTAGGTTTAGTGAAAAGTTTTAAGGATGCATAGCCATAGACCTATGTCAGAGAAGCAGCCAGTACATAGGGAGAAATTGAAGAAGAGAGAGAGAGAGAGAGAGAGTAGGGTTAATGGTGGGGGCAGTCTGCTGGAGAGCACAAAAAGAGACGGAATCAAACTTGCACATTGAGAAGGATTGACCTTGAAAAGCAAAATGACTGTATCATTATCCGTGATAGGAGTGAAGGAGGTAATGGAGGAAGATGTCATAGGCTAGTTAAATTAGGACAAACAGAAAAAAGAACACATGGAAAATGTCCTCAATTTTTTCAGAGATGTATGAAGTGAAGTCTTCACCAGAGAGGGAGGAAGGAAAGAATGGTGTGAGAAGCTTTGGAGGAGAAGAAAATATTAAGAACTGCTGCTGTCATGTGTAAGAAAAGGAATCACTGATGGAGTAGTAGAATTGCTCTTATGGAGTGAGTACCAAATTGAGATTAGCTATCATGAACTTTAGTGGACCTAGTCAGCACAGTTCTGTGATTTTCTCTGGGTTCATTCAGTAGTATTTAAGTTGAAGTAAAGGAACCACATGAACAGAATAATATAGTTTTGGAATCTGGAAAGGAGTGATAAAAGATGAGGACAAGATTCAAGAGGAAATAGGATAGAACTGAAACTAGTTCACTAAGTGGTCAAGATAGGGAAGAGGAGTGAGTGTAGCTAGGTCTGAGGATGGAGAAGAAGCCTGTGAGCAAGGCACTGAATTCACCAAAGAGGGATCAAGAATGTCTTAGGGGTCAGGAGATCTAACAGTTACCAGAATATGGATTAGGTGATATATTTTGAGTGAATTAAACCCCAATTAAAGAGAAGTTACTGAATGATGAAAGCAGAGGGAGAATTTGAGGGTTGCAATGGGAGTGCAATTTTGAGCCAAGCATGACTAGGGAATTGGGGTTATCAGGGAAAGTATAATGCACACTGGAAAGGGTAGACAGAGATACAGTATGGACCAGTTCTCAGTGAGTGCTAATGAATGGAAGAAGTGAGAAAAAAGAAGTTTAAGGTGAAAGTTTTTTTTTAAAATGATAGAGTAGGGCTCCACAGGAATAGGGCTGACACAGGAAGAGGCTATAAAATCTGCAATGGTAGAAAAGTGATGTATGGTTAGAGTTGGGGGAGAAGGGAAGGAGGGAATAAAATTTCTCAAGTTGGCTAAGTGTATTTATTTTATGGCAAAGCAAAACTATTGCTTTTTTGGAGAGATTTTTTTTAAAGAAGATATTATTTATTTTTAACATTCCTTCCTCTTTAAGTTTTGAGTTCCAGAATCTCTCCTTCTCTTCCCACCTCTCCCTCCCACCCACTGAGAAGGCAAATAATATGATATCAATTATCCAATGTGAAATCTTGCAAGACCTGTTTCCATATTAGCCATATTGCTAAAGAAAAGCAAAAAAGTGAGAAAATTATACTTCAGTTTGTACTCAGAGTACATCAATTTTCTTTTTGGAAGTAGAGAACATTTTTTTTTTTTCATTATGAGTCCTTTGGGACTGTATTACTGTATCAGTCAGAGTAGACCACTATAAAATTGCTGTTACTATGCACAATTATCTCCCAGGTCTTCTCACTTCACTTTGCTTCAGTCTGTGAATCTTCTCATGTTTCTTTTTTTTATTTTTCTGAAACCACTCCAAAATTTCTTTTAAAAAAAGAATTGTTATTTATTTTTAGTTTTCAACATTCAGTTTCACAAGCTTTTGAGTTTTAAATTTTCTTTGCTCAGGGTGCAATCTGCTATAGGCTTTACATATACATTCACATTAAACATTTTCACATTAGTCATGTTGCAAAGAAGAATTAGAACAAATGGGATGCACCAGGAGAAAGAAGACACAAAACAAAACAAAAAGAGAGAGAGAGAGCAAATAGTATGCTTTGATCTACATTCAGACTGCATAGTTCTCTGGATGTGGATAGCATTTTCCATCATGAGTCTTTTGGAATTGTCTTAGAAACTTGCATTGCTGAGAATAGCTAAGTCTGTCAAAGTTAGTCATCACACAACGTGGCTGTAACTGTGTACAATGTTCTCCTGATTCTGCTCACCTCACTCAGCATCAGATCATATAAGTCTTTCCAGGTTTTTCTGAAATCTGCCTGCTCATCATTTCTTATAACACAATAACAGTTCATTACAATCATATGTCGTGACTTGTTCAGCCATTCCCTAACTGATGAGCATGCCCTCAATTTACAATTCTTTGCCATCAAAAAAAGAGCTGCAATAAATATCTTTATACATATTGATCCTTTTTCCTTTGTCTTTGATCTCTTTGGGGTACAGACCTAGAAGTGGAATTGATGTACCAAATGTATGCACAGTTTTATAGCCCTTTTGAGAAAAGTTCCAAATTGTTCTCCAGAATGGTTGGACCAGTTCACTACTCCACCAACATTTCATTAGTGTGCCCATTTCTTCTTATCCCCTCCAGCATTTATTAATTCTGATAGGTGTGAGGTGGTACCTCAGAGTTGTTTTAGCTTGCCTTTCTCTAATCAGTAATGGGTTGGAGTATTTTTCACATGACAGTAAATAGCTCTGATTTGTTCTGAAAACTGCCTGTTCATCTTCTTTGACCATTTATCATTTGGGGAATGGCTCTTTTTTTAAATAAATTTGACTCAGTTCCCTATATATTTGATAAATGAGGCCTTTATGAGAAAAACTAGCTGTAATTTTTTTATCACTTCATTGTCTATGGTAACTTTTAGCAAAATGAAATTTCCCTGATTATTTCTTTCAGGAAGGTCATTTTTAATTTTACTTGTCTGAAATTGGAATTGTCACTTCTGACCTCTTCACTTTAGTTGAAACAATAGATTCTGATCCAGTCCTTCATTTCAACTCTGTGTGATTTTTCTGTTCCAAATATCTTTTGTTTGTACATAACATATTGTCAGATTCTGGTTTCCATCCCATTTTCTTCTCTTTATCCTTCTCTCTCTTTTTATTCTGTCCCTTCTCAATAATCTGTCTTGCTTCCAAACATTGCCTCCCAAAATCTGCCCTTCCCCTTAGAATACCCCCACAATTCCTTGCTGTTTGACTCTGTGAAAGTCACTTGACCTAAGTTTCATTCTCCTGATATGTAAAATGGGCATAATAACTGCATCTACCTCATAGGATTGTTGTGAGGATGTAATGAGATAATGTAAAATGTTACATATTTTGCACATAAAAGACAAAATGTTTTGCAAATCCTAAAGCAATATGTAAACACTAGTTATTATTATTATTATTACACGTTAGTTTCTATCTCCTATAATTCTATGAATTCTTCAAATTAGTTCCAAGTAAAATAATCAACCATTATATCTATTTGCCACAATTTGTTTAGCCACTTCCTAATTAGTCAGTATACCCTTTATTTCACCTTTTTTGTTATTAATATTAATATTTTGGTATATATGTGACCTTTATTTTTGCCATTGACCTGATTGATGGATATGTTCAGGAGTAAGATTGTTGGTTCAAAGGGTATGAATTGTTTAGTAATTTTTCTTACCATAATTTCAAAGTTTTCCCCAATATTTGAACAAATTTAAAGTTACACCAACAACTTACTCATTTTTTCCACTATTTATCATCTTTGCCAATTTGACAGTTGTAAGAGTCACAACTCAGATTTCACTTAATTGACTTTTCTCATCTACATTTAAAAAATACAGCATTTCATAGTTTGTATTTCTTCTTTTCAAGATTATCATATCTTTTGACTACTTATATATTCAAGAATGATTCTGTCTTGCTTCATATATTTATGTCAATTCCTTATATGTCTTGGATATGAAATTCTAAAAATGTTTGATTCCATTTTTTTTTGCCAAACTCTGCAGTTCTTGTTGTATAGGAAGACTTCTAGTAGTTTGTGTTCTTAAGCTTGTCAGATATTGAACTCCTGTATTTGCTTCTAGGTCTTCTTTTGTTTAATTTTCCTTATGTTTAAAAAAATAGCACTAAATGACCCCTGACATTTGCTAGTGGTGCAATTTTACGTCTGTGAATATCAGGTCACTCTTTAGGGCTTTTGTCTTAAGACATAGATGGGCCACAATCAAATAAGTGACAGTTCCCCATGCTATTGAAATCACAAATCCATCTTATATTTACATAAAGCAAATAACTAAAATATTTAGGGAAAAACTGGAGGACCACTCCTCAGATATATTTACAGTTAATTCTTTTTTACATGTGAGTTGGACTAGATGGTCACTGAGGTCCCTTCCAACTCTGAAATCCTGTTATGATTATTG